>NC_040904.2:51488767-51801376 GCF_004126475.2 Phyllostomus discolor | reverse complement strand
CCCAATTTTAGAAAAAGTTGAGACTCTGAAATGAAATTTGAATGAAATATTTGCCAGACTCCTGAAGTACCTGCACAAAAACAGCCCCCAAATCTGGGATCTTACTTATATTCCTCATTTCACAGATGAAGAAATCAAGGGAAGGGAAATAGCTTTCCAACTCACATTAGTGCAAGACCTGGGACCAGCCCAAGTCCGCGGACCGTGAGCTGAAATAATGCCTGTAGAAAGGACAAGGGGAACTCTAAATCTGGCTCTCTGGCTGGGTCAAGGCCTGTGGACCTTGGAGTGGAATTGGCCTCTCCTGAAAATGTAGTCAGTTAGCACACTGACAGCAGGCTTTCCCCGCTGGCTCCCCACGGTCCTGTCTGTCAGGCAAACAATGGAATAATCAGGCTTTTGATCTTTTCTCCTAAGCTCAGCTAAACAACACAGAATAACTGGCCTCATTTCTTTTCATTCCTTTCATTTCATTTCTTTTCTCTCACAGGGAAGGACGCGCAGCTCTCGTGACCTCATTTTGCATGTTTAAGTACATGGCCCTGTACAGCATGACTCAGTATGTTGGTGTTCTGCTGCTCTACTGGGTATGACTTGGGACCTAGCCTCCTAGTTAGTGAGAACCGACACAAGGGACGGTGCACTCTCAGTATGCGATGCCTCTTAAACAAAGTGCAGATAGGGGGTTTGAGCACTAACAGCCCCTCTGAAACTCTAATGTTTTCAAAATAAATCAGAACTAGAGAAATATACACAGGAAAAGAGGTTAGTGTGATTTCTCTGACTCTGAAAGAGAATCTAGACTAGCTGAGGATCAGAATGGAACACATCATTCTTGTTGCTTTCACCTGCTGAGACCAGGTCTCTGTCTTTGCAAGCCAGTGTGGCTCTCCACCCATATCCCATTCTTTACAGAGATGACTCTCTGATTGGGTGCTGGAACGTTTCATGACTGGCTCTCCCTGGAAAACTGAGCCCCGATTATTATCATTTGCCAGTTTCAATGGTTTGAATATTCCCACCATGGCTAGTTTCAAGCTATCCATCTGAACATGGAGCTGGGGAGAGATGTACAATAGCATACCATTCATTATGTAGTACTTGCACCACATACATACAAGAGTTGTGAATAACCTCAAGAAGATCTATAAACACTAAACTGTAGGAAAATGATTGGGAAATGCTGAGTTTTGAATATTTATTACCTCTTTTTTAGTATAATTTATTTAATAGTAAATTTGTATAATTTAAGATTTTATATTGGCTATGTTTAACAACCAGTTCACAACATTTCTGAAAATATAGCAGTGAACTTTTATGAGCTACTATAAGCCAACATATCACTGATTCCCTGAACATAGGGATTTAAAAATTGGCATACCATACCACAAAAAATACATAGGTCTTGTGATGGCTTTCACTATTTAACTGAACATAAAAGGAGAAAGCACATGATTATTATTTGTGGGCTCAACATATGGGGGCTTTTTCTATTAGCTAACACAGAGAGAGGGGACTCTATGCTGGAGATATCCAGATTCGTCTCTATATCTTGCCCTCTTGCTCTTGGATTGAACATTTTAGTTCTTTTATCTCCAGATTACCTATGTCTTTTCCCACTTACTAATGAATGAACTGGAGAGGAAGAGGCTATTTATAGCAGCTTGGTCCTATTTTGAAATCTCAATAGCTCTTGCTCAAAACTAGAGTTAAACATGGGTCATTATTATCTCCTTTCCACCAAGGGGTAGGGGGCAAAGAAGGAAGTTCCTTGAAATCTGTAAGATCTAAATGTTTTTTCCTCAAGAATCAAGGTGCTTTATCAGGGACTTTTAAACATCACCCAAGAATACAAATAGTTGGTTCAGTTATTGTTATTTTCTATCATTAAAATTTAGATATGATCACCACTCATTCACCACTTGTTACTATTGGGAATGCACTCTTTTAGTGTGCCAGACCAAACCCCAACTTTTCTGTTAGCAAGTGGAAAAGAGAACAGGGATGAATCTGGTCGAGTGAGATATTCCCTGCAGCAAGGGGCAATAATGATGCAAAAAGACCCCGCCCAGAGAGCACATGCTGGGGCCCTCCTGGTTAGACGGATTTCACAGCCTTGTCTCTAGTACGCCCACCAACATAGACAGGCCCCCGACCACACTCTCTCCTCGGTAATTTTCTTGACAATCCTACGTTGCAGTGAGACCATAAATGAAATGGATGTAGAACTTCATCCAGAAGCTCACCACTCTTTTGAGCTGCTTTCCTTTTTATTTTCAGGAGACGAACAGCCTATCAAATTACCAGTTTCTGTTCCAGGATCTGGCCATTACAACTCTTATTGGTGTAACAAGTAAGACGTTTTTAAAACTTTCTTTCCAGACGTGCTCCCCTCCGCTTGCTTCCCTCTATCCCAGAAGGTCTGGTTCACCAGCAGGGTGGGGGCAGCTGCTGCAGCGGATGTGATGTTGGGCTTATTCCCAAAGGTACATACACAGAGGAAAAGAGAGAACAATCCTCATTTTTGCATGTTGAAAGAAGGTGTTAGCAGAAGTGAACTGGTTGGCCAGTTATTTGCTGTTTTCCATGAAATACACAGCTTCCATAACAGGTCACTAAATATTTTAAATGAAAAAAATAAAACCCTTGAAAATCAGGAACACTGATTCTGGTGTGCTTCTAGGTATAGTTATTGTTGAAATGTGCTCAATATATAGCTTGTCTGTTTTCCATGTCCAAATCTAGCCTGTCAAGATCTAGAATGCAGGTTGAAGGTCATCTTGACATTTTTCCACTCTCACCCTCACCTTCTGTAACTAATGTATGAATTACTCTCCAATTTCCCTGGTAAGGAATTTTCACCCCAACCCACGTACTAACCATCATCTTTACCAAATTCCCTGCTCCCCTCTCTGGTACATATAAATGCCAACAGCCCCACCTGTACTTCTAATCCT
The DNA here is from genome assembly GCF_004126475.2 of Phyllostomus discolor. NCBI lineage: Eukaryota > Metazoa > Chordata > Mammalia > Chiroptera > Phyllostomidae > Phyllostomus > Phyllostomus discolor. Next base: position 51,798,419 of record NC_040904.2, on the reverse strand, counting down.
ACCTCCTCTTACCTTCTTAAGGACTTTGTTCATGTAATAATCCCTTCCTCCATCATGGCCGACTTTTCTCTGGGCTACTGCATGATTCTTTACCAGCATATAAATATATGTCCATCTCTTCTTTCCTTAAAAGCTTTTTCCTTGACCCAAATCAACCACTTTCTGCCAAGCTTCCTAATTAGCAGGGTATACCCACTTTCTCCACTTGTTATCTTTAACTCTATCATTTCAGCCAGATTCTAACATTCAAAGGCATGAACTTGGATGCTTGGCCTGTGCTGGTGTTTGTGGGGAGGCAGTGGTGGGCTGGCAAATGTTTAACAACTGGCATTCCAAAAAAATGTTTGTACATATATGCTCACAAGGTTATTATAAACTGAAAAGAAACCTGTGTAGCAAGCAATTTTCAAATAATAATAAAATAGACAATGTCTTTCTTGAAAATTCCATTTAGTCATTGATTCTCACAGAGTGCTTTCACTGAGCATTTACCAAATTCTTTTATCCACAGTCAGCCTACACTATTGACAACTGAATTAGCTTCAACGTAAAGCTTTGTTGACATGTTTTACCTGAATGCCAAAACAGCAAAAATTTATGTTGAAACTTTAACCATTCATCAGTGATGTGAGCAACTTACTTGCTGAATTGGATAATAGATCTTGAATGCTGGAAGAGTATTTCCTCAGTAAAAAAAAATCGTTCATGGTATAATGGCTACAGACATGACACACTTGTAAACTTAATCTCCACTGTTAATTTCAAGAACATAGATCATTTTAAAATGGAAAATAATTAAGAAATGATCAGTTTTGAATGTTCATTATCTTTGTTTTTCATATATTTATTTGATTGTCAGTTTATGATAATTTACTATTAGTGATGGTTGTGTTAAATAACTGGCTTACAGATTTAGCAGAAACTGGCCTTGGTGAGCCAGGGTGAGCCAGCCTCCGCCACCACTGGCCAGGAGGGTGCGCACTACTGATGCGTGAAACAGTACGCCTTAGATGGCCCCTTCCTCGTGCCTCATGGTCTTACTTTTGTTGTATAAAAGTGTTTAATTTTGATTAAGTCAAATTTATCTATTTTTTTCTGTTGCTCATAGTTGGGTTGACTTATCTAAGAATACATTGCTAAATCCAAGGTCATGAAGATTTATCCTGTGTTTTATAAAAATTTTTTAGTGATTTTTAGCTCTTTTATTTAGACCATTGGTACATTTTCTACATATGGTGTGAGCTAGGGGGTCCACCTTCACTATTTTACATGTGGAAATCCAGTTGTCCCAACGCAATTTGTTAGAGAAGCTGTTCTTTCCCCCAGTTAATAGTCTTGGCGCTCACTAAAAATCAATTGGTCCTACATGTGGGGGGGTATTTTTGGGTCCTCCGTTCTAGTCCAGTAGTCAGTATGTCTACCTTTATGGCAATAACACGTTGTTTTGATTACTGTTCTTGTAGTAAGTTAGAAATCAAAATGTGTGAACCTTCTGATACTGTTCTCCTTTTTCAAGATTTGTTTGACTTTTCCACATGAATTTGAGAATCAGCTCAAATCATTTCAGCCAGATTCTAACATTCAAAGGCATGAACTTGGATGCTTGGCCTGTGCTGGTGTTTGTGGGGAGGCAGTGGTGAATTTGAGAATTAGCTTTTCAATTCTGCAAAATAAAAGGCTATTTGAATTTTGACAGAGATCGCATTGAATCTCTAAATTACTTTAAGTAGTATTGACATTGTAACAAAATTACATCTTCCAATACATAAAAATTGGGTATATTTCAATTTATTTATGTTTTCTTTAGTTTCTTTCAGTGAAGTTTTATAATTTCCAGCATACAAGTCTTCTTCTCTTTGATCAGCTTTCTTTCTAGGTACATACTATTTTGGATGCTATTGAATTGGAATTATATTCTTAATTTCCTTTTTAAATTGCTGCCAATGTATAAAAACATAACTGATTTTTATATATTGGTCTTGTACCTTACAACATAGCTGAATATGCTTATTGACTCTAGTAGCTTTCTTGTGGAGTTTTTTGGATTTCCCCTATACAGAACAAAGTCACTTGTGAATAGAGAGAGTTTTACTTCTTCCTTACAATTTGGATGACTTTTATTTCTTCTCTAATTGCTCTGGATGGAACTTCTAGTACCATGTTAAACAGCAGTGGTGAAAGTGGACATCCCTTTCTTGTTCCTAATCTTAGGGCAAAAACTTTCAGTCTGTCACCATTGAGTATGATATTAGCTGTGGGTTTTCAATGCAAAATATGTAATCATGGGGATTACATGTAACATGATCAATTTGTAATAATCTAGCATGGATTGATACTTTAACTTCCATAGCATGCCAAAACTCTTATTATATATCTCTTTCTCCCCATTTTATTTGTCACAAATTATGTTATCTTTATCAACTGTGTGCCCAGTAACTTAGATAGATAATTATTTTATGCATTTGTCTTTTAAATAATGTAGGAATAGGAAGTAGAGTTAAAAATACAATAATACATACTTTCATATTATCCCAAATAGTTACCTTTAATAGTCAAAATGAGAATGTCAAAAAAGAGAGAGAAATTATTAAAAGAATGCTTTAAAAAGAATTTCTTTTGACTTCTTTTTAGACTTTCTCTCTTTTTCTTGACATTCTCATTTTGTTTATACATTATTTTCCTGATTTCATTGAATTCTTTTTTTTTCCATTGAGTTCTTTGAGCATATTAGACAGTTGTTTTAAAGTCTTTGATCAGTAAGTTCAATATCTGGGCTTCCTTAGAGATGATTTTTATAATGTCTTAACCCTGGAAATAAGATTCTCCTCTTTCCCTTGGGCTTGATGTTTTTTGTTTTGCCATTTTTTTGAAGGATCTAGTAGTCTACTTGTTTAGTGACTTCCTTAAACTATTTTTACTTAGACTATATCAGTTGTCATGTGTGGTGGCTGAAATCCCTGTTCCTTTAGCTTTGATTCAGGTAGTGTTTTGACAGAGCTCCTTGAACTCTGTGAGTTTAACAATATGAACAACAACAAAAAACACCTGTCCCAATCATTGCTGATTGGTTCTGTGCCGGGCATTTCAACACTTAGCCAAGCTTGTGTTGAATCTAGAGATCATCCAAAGCTGAAAGCATTGAGTTTTTCTGGTCTTTTCTCAGCATGCATCTTGCCCTGGGCACATACATGGCTTTCTATATTCTCCAATATACACAGGGGATTATGAATACCATAATTTCCCAAAGAAATGTACTTTAGCTTTTCTCTCCAGGCTTTAGGCATTTATTTTATGTGTCAGCTCTGATCTTTTGTCCCAGGTGACTGCAGGTCATTTGTTACCCTTACAATGCTTTGGAACAGTGCATGCTGCTTCCTCGCCCCAAGTAGGTTTGGCATTAGGTGAAACAGAGATGAACACTGGCTTCAGGGAGCCCCAGACAAGTTGGAGCAGACATGCAGAATAACTCGTGGATAAAGTCTGCTCTTCCCCTCTGTGAGCAGGGACCAGGCACCCCATATGCGTGTGCTACCACCTTCAAGACTGTGAGCTGGAGGTGGCAAGGGCAAGTAGAGATGCACAAAGCTTTCCTACCATTTTTAAGTTGCCTTTTTCTTGATTCAGCATTTGTTTGCATGCTGTAAACTTTTGTCTATTTTTCATGTTTCTGACAAAATTAGTTCTTACAGTTTCTGTTGGGTTTTCAATGTTTCTGTGGAGAGATGGGGTCTTGGAGCTGCTTCCTCTGTTATTTTGCAGATGTTGTGCATCATTTTATTCCTTAAATATTTGAGAGCATTACTTCTTAGAGACTGCATGTTGTTCCATTACACAGATGTGCCATAATTTATTGTAAATGATGCTGTGATGAACATGTTTTTATATTTCTGATTTGTTTTAGCATAGAATAAAATTCAGAAGTGGAATAACTGTATGAATAGTTATGGAAATATTTCAGTCTCTTCATATTCATTGCCAAATTGCATTTCAGAAGTTTTTTTGTCAATTTACATTTGCACAAGCAGTGTAATAAAAGTGTGCATTTTAATACTCCCTCACCTATAATTTAATAGCTTTTGCCCACTTAATAGACACAAACAGGGCATCTTGTGGTTTTTCTGTCTGCTGTCTTAAGAATTTTTCATATGACTTCAGTTTGAATCCATTTGTTGTATTGTTCACTCAGTTTTTGATGTATATCAATTTGTCAACTTTCTCAGATGTGAGAGCAAATTTATAAAATAAATTTGAATTTATTTTATAGTGAATTTGAATGGTGCCTACCCTAAGCTGGTGCCTTTCAGGCCTGCAGGACGGCTGATCTCCCCACCTTTGCTGCTCTCTGTGATTTTCAACATCGCTCTTAGCCTGGCCATGCACATTGTGGGCTTCCTTCTGGTTCAGAGGCAGCCTTGGTATCACATGGAGATGCACAGGTATGACTGCAGACTTGCTTCCAGCTTCCCACACTCTCATTTCTATCAAACATTATCTGGACCATATGACGGGAGGCAACTGGGCCTTTACTCTGACAAAAAATTTGACTCCCGTTAAGTCCCCTGGGTAATTTTCCAGTGCTTTATTTCTCTGTAGCACAATTTGATGGTAACATTTATTGGCACTATACTTGCCTATCTTAGATAATGATCTATGACCATTTTATTTATCCAGGGTGACCATGCCCTGTAGTTTTCCTAGACATCCCCAGTTTAAGCCTGATATCCAATAAAATGATTAATATCTTTTCTTTTTCTACTTGGATCTGTTCCTGTTGACTGATAAATTACATGGTCACTCTACTTAAAAATTTTAGAGACTTTAAGCCACTAGAGGGAAGAATTATTACTTGCTCATCTCTTTCTTTCCCATATAGCCTTAATATACATGATTGGTGCTCAATATTTTAAAATAAATAGCTTGGTTCTATTTATCTAGCTAGCTAATCTGTCTATCATTTATCCATCTCTCTAAAAATAGACATATCTGTACTGGTTTCTTTCTCCTTGTTTTTCAGTATATTCTTTCCCAAAGTGTAGGCAATTACAGAAACATTGAGGTTATGGAGTCTTGTGTGTATGCTCCATGGTGTCATCATCTTCCTGTATAAGGTGCTTTTGTTTCCTTTTTTAGTAACCACACAATGCAAAGTGAAAGCACCTCGCAGTTAACCACCCCTCACACTGTCCCAGATGAAGTTGAAATTGATGGTGCCTTTCCAAGTTTTGAGAACACTACTATCTGGTTCTTGGGAACAATCAACTGTATTATTATGGCTCTTATCTTCTCTAAAGGAAAACCATTTAGGCAGCCAACTTACAAAAACTGTGAGTAAAATTGTATAGAATCGGAGGTGAGAGGTCAGAGCAGGAACAGACACGCCTGGGTCATTCACGGAGCAGCTGCAGAGTGGGCCCTTATACCCAGCCTCCTGGTTTCCATTCCAGGTCTCCGTAAAACACACTCTGCAGCCTCATTTTGTGGTCTTTAGCTCCCTCCCTCAAAGTTGCATGAAATACTAAGTCTTCTTTATCGACCTCTTACCTTCATTAGAAATGTGTCCTTAGGTGTCTTTTTATGGGATCACTTGAAATTGGGAAGACTCACTTATTTCTACACCAGTCGGGGTTGGGAAGACTCATTTATTTCTACCTTTGTCAGAGGCGGTGGGGAGAAGGGACAAAGTGCTCAGTTGCACCAGGTCTCCTGCCATGGGGACAATGGCCAGGATGGCATTGTGTGGTCAGCAGACTGGGAGGGAGTCCAGCCTGGAGGGACCTGAATGCAGACACTGGGGGAAGTTCGTGGCCAAAGCATTTCCTACTTCCTCACATTCTGGGCTGAGGGTGGAGTGTGTGTTAGGAGAAGTAGGTGACCTGCTCTGCCTTTCGAACATTTATTTGAATGCCCTCTCTACCCCTCTAACTGGGAAAATTTAGAGGCACAAGTTGAAAAATGAATATCTTTGTAAAATCTTGTTCAGAGAAAACTATTTTGCCTTTCTCCTTCTTGGAATGACAAAGCAGTCAATTACTGACCTCTACATGACTGTAATTTACACATTTGTTTATTTACAGCCCTCCTTCTTTTCCAGAAAAGGATTTGAGGTGTATGATTTGCATTAAACAGACTCAGATACTTGGATGTCTTCAAGGCATTTACTTTGTAATAATAAAAATAATTTTTGTATTAATATAAGTATATTTTGTTAGTATTGCCATATATGTGTATGTGTGTATGTATACACACACATATATATTTATATACACACATATATGGTAATATATATATTTATGTGTGTGTGTATATATACACACACATACACACACATGTCTTTCCCACTTTTATAAATTGAAATCTATAACATGAATGTGAAAAATTCCACATGCCTCAAGGACATGTATAGAAATTTTAGAGGTGAGACCCATTGCATAGAAACGAATACTTTCCATCTATTATGCTGTGTTTGGATGTGAAAATCAAATGAATCTAATCAGCATTAATCTAGAATATGTCTTTCAATAGATATGACACTCTATATTCTGATTTCTCAAAATGATAGTTTGTGTTCTTATTTCCTCAGATATATTTGTCCTTGTACTGATCATACAGCTGGCTGTGTGTCTATTCATTCTATTTGCTGATGTTCCAGATTTATATAGGCGTTTGGATGTAAGTCTCATCTCAGGGATGTGATGATGTATGACAGTTGTTTCACGCCCTAATTTTAAAAAAGCAGGTCACAATTACAATTGACATGGATTCTTGACATCAATTATTCCTTTGGGATAGTTTTTTTAAAATATTGAATTGATTCATATTTTTTATTTGAGCTAGATAGGAAATAATATTCCATCTAGTCTTGATTTCAAGTATTTCAAAAGCATTGAACATTTTTTCTTTTAAAAGATTCCCTTTAAGACTGGAAAATCTATTTACTCATTTCTTTCTCAAATATGAGAAAATTTGCTCCTAAATGCTGGTGTTTTGAAACTATTTAAGACAGTTTTGCCTATAGCACTTTTCAGTTAATTTTTTAAATCTATATTTACATCTTTTTTTACCTCTTAAGAAATATGTTTTTTCTGATATTCATACTTGATGTCAGCAAAACTTTCTTTCAAAGAGCCATGCCTTACCACCTGAACTAGCTTAGATATTGTAACAACTTTAAAAACTTATAAGAGATGGAAATTTTATGTATTCAAGCAATGAGAAAAATATGTATATATATTTTGATTCTTCTAACTATCCTACTTTTCCACATGCCTCAAGGACATGCATAGAAATTTTGCATGTTAGAAGCAACATGCTAACTTTTCAGTTAGAAGTTCATCATTAGTAAATGTCCTTTGGACCAGTAAATAGAAAACAGAACAGAAAAGTAACGGAGCTTTCCTTTTTCACTTAGTGCTTTGTAAACTGGCCTCCCCGCCTCTCCATGTCAAGGACAAGTTTCTCAAGGGCTGCGATTCTCATGTAGACAGTGCCTTGCATAACAAATGGTACATAATGGCAGCAAGTGACTGATGGATGGGTGTACATCAGTTTCCTACATGTGAACAATCACTTGGAGCATATAGCACATTTCAAGCCACCCACACCTTCACACGCCCAGTGTGACATAGAAACTAATGTCTACATTCAGTTTTCCTTTTTATGTTGCATTACTGTGCTTAACAGTGTCACTGTTAAGTGTCCTCACTTGCCACTGTTCAGTGTCCTCGTGAATTACATTAGGTACTTACAGAGACAAATAGTCTTTGCCTACTAGACTTCCAAGTGAGTTAAGACTTTGTAATCCTGCAGAAAATGAAGAAATTCTGGGTTCAGTTACACTCTTTACCAGTGAAGACTGGAACAGAGAGGCCCGGTTTTCCCACATCACAACACAGCAAGCACATGTGGTTTGAAGGGCGCATGTGTGAAGTCATCGCCAACACAACTGCCAAGGACTCTGCAAAGGACTATTGCTTGCTTTAAAAAAAAAATTACTTGTCTTATTATTAGTACATTAAATTGTGAACTCATTTTAGAAATGTGAATATGCAGGCAGGGAAAATTATAACATTTTTCACTTTATTCTTTCATCTTTGAACACTCATATATTATAAACATGCACTGACTAGTTTATGAAGTTTATTTTAAGTGGAGTCATGATGTTTTGCAACCCAGTTATTCCTCATTTAAAAAATGCATGGATTTTTTTAAACAGAGCCTACACCCACATGGTTTAAAATCAGAAGTTAGAAGTTACGTAGTGAAAAATCTCCCTTCCACTTTTGTTCTTCAGTTACCAGTTCCCATCTCTGGAGGCAGCTGCCGACACCAGTTTATTTTACGTACTTTCAGATATATTTTTTAAATTATTTTTTAATCCTCACCCAAGGACATGCTTACTGATTTTAAAGAGAGGGGAAGGGAGGGGGAGAGGGAGAGAAACATCAATGTGAGAGAGAAGTGTCTATCGGTTGCCTCTCACAGGCGCCCTGACTGGGAACCAAACCCACGAACTTTCGGTTACCAGATGACACGCCAACCAACTGAGCCATGCTGGCCAGGGCCTTTCAGGCATATTTTTTTACATGTGTATACAAATATATATGTATGTGTGTATACATGTTTTATCTGTGTATTCTGCCACATTGTTACACAAATAGTAGCGAACCTTGGTCCAGGTCTTTTGAAACAGGGATGTCAAGGTGAGACGAGAGGTGTGAAAGAAAGTTGTTGGAGGCGTTTCTTATGGGGAAACAAAAATCAGGGTGCTAGAGGGGGAGGGCACCGCACTCTGTGCTCTGACCCCTGTGAAAGACAGAGGGAGGGAGGAGGGGGTAGATGAGGAGAGTTTCAGGCCACAGCACAGTTCTAAGAAATTCAAGCTAAACTTGCCTATCAGAGGTGTCCAGTGTCTCACAAGAATGACTGTGATTGAAAGCCCTGCTGTCCTCAGTTACTGGCCACAAGCATCCCATGGGACGTGTGGCCTTTGGGTGCATGTGGTGGCAGATTCTGAGCCTAGCAGCTGGCCCATCTGTCACTGTCCTCCCAGAAGCAGGAGAGCTGAGTGGAGCACTGTGGTCGCTGCCAGAAGCGCATAAACAACCCGCACCTTGTCTTTTGTGTAGCAATGTTTTTTGGTAATTGATCCATATCAGTACATAAAAGTTCTTCATTCTTTTTATGCTAACATAGCATTACATTATATATATATATGTCTCATAATTCATATGTAGTTCCCTATATAGACATTTAGACTGTTTTCCATTTTTTACTACTACAAATAAAGCTGTAATAAAATAACCTCATACACTTATCGTTTCAACCATGGACAAGTACACCTCTAGGATAAGTTCCTAGAAATGAATTTGAAGTTTTAATGATAATAGCATGGCCCTCCCTAGAGCTGTAGCAGTTTACTCCCACCAGTGTAAAGGCAGTGTTAGAGGCAGTGCTGGGTCCAACACACTTGGCTTGTTTCGCTCATTCACTCATTCATTCATCCATGTAACATGCATAAATATATAACATATATATCTTGACTCTGGGGAGGGGTTAGGGAAGATACAGAGGAAGTGGGAGAGAGACAGGTTGTGACAGCTGGGTTTCAGCCCCACTTGCTCTGTTGGTGAGTACCCTCTAGACAGCATAGCCTGTGCCTCATGCACATGGTCCTGAGGGTGAAGCCTGGGCTAAGGCCACCACTGCAGGGCCCGGATGAGGAGAGGAGACGGCCATGCTGGCCACATGGAGGATTGACAGGTGTACCCTCAGAGCCTCCTGGGAGTACAGCCACATGCCTGTGTTCCCTCATTAAAAAAAGCAAACAAAAGGTACTTTTCCTATTATCTGTTATTGTAAGGTGACCAGATACATTTTAGGAAATTTAGAAATTACAAAGAAAAAATAAGAAGAAACAAAGGAAGATAAAAGAAAGAGAGTGGCCATCATAGTCCCCAGATCATTGGGTACAATCCTCCCACACTGTTTTCTGTGCATATATACATAAAAATACTTACATACGTATTCCACATGTATTTAACACACACGCACATGCCTATTACATATGTACTTTACAACCTATGAAACATGAGGACATTTTCTGACCTGTGTTTGTCTTCAGACTAACTGTGCTTCTCTGTCCCCTGCCAGCTGCTCCGCACTCCTGTTCTGTGGAGGGTCTACATCGTCATTATGCTCAGCTGCAATTTCATTGTGTCCCTTGTTGTGGAGGTAAGTGCCCCCCAGGCTGGTGATCGCTGTGGGGTGATGTTTGGTGGCAGGGGGGGTGGTCTGCCAAAGGAGCAGCGTTAGCAGACAAGGCTCGACAGTGCAAGGGGCTTCCCTCCCTGGCAATGTGAGCAGAGCTGCTTGGCTCTGATGAGTTCAGAACAAGGTGCTCATTCTTCCATCTGTAAAGTGGAGCTGGGGAGACTAGAAATATGGTGTCTAAGGGCCTAGTCATTTCTAAAATTGACAAATAAAGACCCAACTCAACTCACTTTTGGAAATTGAGATATGATTTACACACTATAAAACTGACCTTTTAGAAGTGTGCAATTTAGTGATTTTTAGTACATGAGTGTTTACTGAGTTGTGCAACCACCACCACAATCTAATCCTAGAATGTTCTCATCACCCCAAAAACAATCCTGTACCTATTACCAGTCACTCCTCATTCCCCCTCCTTCTTAATTCACCCCCTGGAAACCACAAATTTATTTTCTTATTCTGGAGGTTTCATACAAATGAAATAATACAATAGGTGGCCTTTTGTGTCTGGCTTCTTTCGCTAAAGAACTTATATAATTTTTACTTGACAGATAGGAAATGAGATTCATGGTGAGCTTCTCTTGGCTTTATTCAGCTCCATTTCCTCATTAAAACAAACTTATCTCCTCCTTTTCTCCACTGTGTGGTTCACGCCATCCTTCACTGCTGTTGGCCACCATCTCTCTTCTTTCAAAGCGCACTGTTAGTAAGGGGCGCCCCCGGAGAGGCATCCATGTTGAAGGAGAGTTGAGCTGCAGCGTTCCATCTGTCCCCGCTGCCGCTTGCTCCGGTGAGGGGCATTCATGGAAGACTGAGAGCACCTAGAGCCTGGCTTCTTCCCACAGCATTTTGTAGGCAGGAGCTCGACAACCTTCCTCGCTGAGCAGGCTGAAGGTTGCACGGGAGCTGGTGGCAGAACAGGACAAGAATAGGGTACTGGAGCGTTTCTCTCTCTGTACTAAACCAGAGCTTCTCAAGCCTGAGTGGACATCAGAACCACCTGGAGGGCAATTTGCTGGTCAAAACACAAGTTGTCCAGCCCTCAGCCCACATTTCTGATTTAGGAGGTCTGGAGTAGTCACCGGGTTTTGTTTCTAGCAGGTTTCCTGGTGATTCTGACACTGCTAGTTCAGGGACCACACACTGAGAAGCACTACACTAAACCACATGGTTTCCAAAGCCGCCAAGTTAATGAAAGAACGTCATCATGGGCTTTCTCATACTGCATTGCACAATGGTCCTTGCCCGTTAAAGGAAGACGTACCTCGTCTCTGTCCACAATCTCATTATTTCCTCTGTCTGGTACACCTTTCCCTCTTTTGCATGTTGAAATGCTATTCTATCCTCTGTGGCACAGCCACAGTACTGTCCTCTTCCGGAATCTTTCTTGACTCCTAGATCAGTTAGGCAAGTAAAAAACTCAGCTAACAGGGGCTTCAACAATAAAGATATTTATTGACTCACTTAAGAAGATTAGAGCTGAGTGACTTCGGGCTAGTTTCGTGACCAGGTGTCATGGTGGGGGGGCGTTCTGTTACCTTCCTGTTCCACTGTCCTTGGGTGTCAGCCTGTTATGTTTGCGTTTGTTGCGTGTGGTGCCCACATAGCTTCTGTGCAGCGGGGCATTGCGTGTGTTCTCGGTGTCAGGAGAAAAACGGAAGGGGAGGCACCATCAAAGTAAGGTACTTGCTTTTTCCCTTCAAGTAAGCACCTTTTACCAGTGAACAAAAAAAAATTGCTATAGCCCATCTGCAGACTTCGTGTTATACTCGTTGTTTAGAACTGTGTCTCATCGGCATGCTGAGTGGAAGAAGATTCTGGGAGAGTGGATTTATGCCAAAGCGTCAAACAGATTGACAAAGGGTAATCGAGCAGAGCGGTCTGCCGCAATCCCCTGCAGGAAGCCCTCCTGCGGTTAGCACAGGTGCAATTGAGAGCATAAGCTGAGGGCAGTTTACCTGGGTCTGAATCCTGGCTTCCCTCTTTCTTGCTGCCTGACCTTGGGCAGCACTTGTTGCTTCACTTCCCTGTGTCTCTGTTTCCTCATCTGTAAAATAGTGATCATAAGGATACCTTATCTCAGAGGTCACTGTGAGCATAAAGTGTGAACAGTGAGAAGCACATAGTAAGTACGCTCAGTAAATATAAGCTATGGTTGTTATGTTTTCTCTGTGGTACTTACCATTTCTTACTTTGTATCTACCAATCATTCAGGCATTCATTTATTCGCTTACTCTTTCCACAAGCACTGGTTGGCCAGGTGCCGTGTCCTAGGGCATTATGCCAGCAGATGGACAGGGCAATTTGACACTCATGGAAGATCAAGTTTCTTTGTTGTTGAATGGGAAATGGAGACACTCATGGCTGTCTAGTGTGGGTTCCCAGCAGCTTCGACACTGAGAAATAGCACTGCAGGGTTCCAGCTCCCCACCACGTCTCCTTCATGCAGTTACCGCTTTCCCTGCTGTCTGCACACACTCAGGAACAAACCCAAGCCACCTGAGTCTTTGATGAAGACAGTTGTATTGGAGAATTACAGACACTACGATTTCCTGTTTCACGAGGTGAGCCTAGCAGAGCAGGTAAAGCCCCCAGAATGTTGTGCAGGCAGCAAGATGTTCCCCTCACCTGGCTCTAGGTACGTCTGACACAAGACACTAAGGATTCCTAGGATGGCTGCGTGAACTTCCATACTAGCTGGCCAAGCGGTGGCAGAGATGGTCTGGAGAGGCTCTAAGGGACAGGCATGGGGGATGACTGGCTTCTGTTCGCAGAGTCCTGAGTATAGCCTTGTGTGCTGAGAGGTGTAACCCTAACCTTAATCTTAGAGCAGCCCAGCAAACAGGTTTGAATGAGACCTTATCCTTCCTCGGCAGATTTGCATGATCTAACCTTCAGCTGAAAGATAAAGGAGCTAATATTATAGCTTTAACCCCCTTCCCTTTTAAATTATTTATGTGTTTGAGTATACATACATATGTATATGCCTATGAATTATTTGATGAGCCAGTCAGGACAGCTCATGTGGTAAAGTTTTTGGTTTGTTTTGTTTTTTAATTTGTTTTAGAAATGGCATCATAGCAAGGCATTCTTTCTGTTTCTTGTTCTGGATTTCATTTGCAGTGTGGAGTGACAAAATGGATTATTTCTTGGGGCTTCAGTTTCCTTTTCCTGAGTAGCAAAGCGATACAGGTCACAATAGAGGTCATCACACTTCCAGAGCTGTGAAAAAGCTCGAGGCATGGCGTAAAGCATTCAAGTCTTTCTGTGCGATTTGCTTCATTGTTTTGTTTAAAGCCTGTTAAGATTTCCTGAAGGTGAGTTAGATGTTAAAACCACTAATTGGATACCTGTGATCCTGCCTTAACTCAGCCCCAAGGAGAACTATTGCTCGCTTGTTAAATTGAGGCGGACAGAGGCCTTGCTGTGGGAAAGGAGAGTAACAGGTCGGGCTGGGTGAGCGCTGAGGTGTGGGATGAGATGGCTGGCTGGGTCTTTAACAACCTGCCAGGGAGTGATCAGTTTTTACAGGAAAATTCAGATAGTTGTTCTCTGTCATTCCCAGGGGCAATGGGACTCAACTGTCACAGAGGGTGGATTTTAGGAAAGCTACCCTCTCTGGCAAAGTTCCTTGTAGAATACTACAGAATTAAGTCTTTCAGTTCAGCAGAGATACCACTGAGGCACACCAAAACCAGTTCTGATTCTCTGGGACGGCTTGGCTCCTCATATTTTCCCTTTTGTTTCCTTCATAACTTCCGAGACGGTCAAACTTTGTGGCTGTGGGAGAACAGAAAGAGGTGGTTCCGGGGGCGCTAGCAGAGCCAACACTAGACACTGAAAACTGCAGCAAAGTTTGGCGATTTTGTTACAAAAGGCACCATCCAGGAGAACTGAAAGCTAATGCTTAAAAGCCTGAACTCCTCCACAGCGTGGTAGGCCACAGATTATATTTGGCAAAATCACAAGACTTAGTGTGCATGGGGTCTGAGGTCACGCTGGGAGCAGGTCGGTCGGAGGTGAGGGAAGGGTAATGAATCACTTCTTCAGGTCTTGAGGACAGCTGGGAGGCTTTACCCAGCACCTCTCTGTTTGGTCTCATGGGAAAGCAGCCAGGGGGTCTATCTGCCTTGGGACTCAGGAGCTGACACATAACTTAGGTCAAGATGTTACCTTCAGCCTGCCAGAGGTCTGGACCTTCTGACCATTAGTCAGGTCCAGGTTACTGACCTCTGCTGCCTCAGGGGTTGCTGATTATCCCAGGGAAGGGTAGGTCTCTGAGAGGTATGTACACACACACACACACACACACACACACACACAGACTATTTCTAGAGCTAGGATTTAAAACAAAACTTAATCAAAACCATAAAAACTCTTGGTTTCACGACTAAAAATGATAAAAATGAAAAATTAACATAATAACCTCTCACTCACTCTGTATTGTAATTTATGGGCTCTATTTATGGAGACTAAGTCTAACTCATGAAATAAAACAGCAGTCCAAAACTTTTCTAAAGAGACATATCTTATAATCTTTAAAAAATACATTGCAATTACTCATAGTCGAAGGTTGGAAGTACATGCAAACAGGGCACACTGTAGTTAGAAGGGTAGGAAATGGAGGCAGCTAAGCCATGCTGTGCCCTGCGCTGTAAGGGGGCTTATGTAACCCTCATGACAAACCTCAAAGAAAGGAATTATTATTTCTAATCAACGAAGTTCAGATAGGGTCATTTGCCCAGAGGAGGTGTCAGAACTGGGATTCAAAACCAGATTTGTTCAACTTCAAGACTATGGCCCACTCCAATTTTACTTAACTATGTTTATAACTATGTAGCGATGTACCAGTGTATATACCAAAGCCACATCATAGGTGTGGCACATCTTTCTATAGGGTCCATTTCATTTGGTGGTAATTTCAAATGTCATTTTCTATTAACTTAAATATGGTTGTGTTATGGAATGGGCTGCAATATTTGACCAATTTTAAACTTAATTTATATATGAGATTCAGAAGAAATGTCATCCTTGAGGCAGGCTACTTGAAACTATGTGCTCCTTGAAAGTATGTACCTCTCTCTTCTCCCAGAAGAGTTCCTTAAGTGGAAAAGTTTGAGAGGCTAACATTTGTCATATAAAACCTCCTTGGATTTGTTTGTCCAGGGCTGAAGTTCTTGAAAGTATGTACTTCCCTCTTCTCCCAGAAGCATTTCTTAAGTGGAAAAGTTTGAGAGGCTAAGGCCTGTCACGTAAAACCTCCTTGGATTTGTTGGTCCAGGGCTGAGGCTCTTCGTCAAGTGGCACCTAAGCAGCATATGCAGAAGTGCCTCGTTAGAGTGGATGGGACCCTAACCTGAAAGCACTTGCCCTCTGGTTGTTAAGAGCAACTCTTTTATTTTGCAGGAGGTCATCATTGAAAACCGAGCCCTGTGGATAATAATCAAAAGGTGTTTTGGCTATCGATCAAAAAGCCAGTATCAGATATGGCACAGGGCCTTGGCAAATGACCCCAGTTGGCCCCCACTCAACCAGATGTCCCACCCTGACCTGCCGGGGTGCGGCAGGGGGGTGTCCTACAGCAATCCCGTGTTTGAGAGCAACGAGGAGCAGCTCTGAAAGCAATGGGACATCCAAGTGGATAAAACATAGAAAAATTGACAAAAGGGAACAGTTTCAGTGATGTATTTTTTTTAAGCAATGAGACTCTTAAAGTACCAGCAAGGATTTTTGGAATCAAAAACTTATTCAGTCACAATGGCAAAGTCTGTTTGATAAAATGCTTTCCGCAGAGCAGAACACGGCCCCGGGAGAACGCTTTCCTCTTGACCTCTGAAAGCGTGAGAGGTGTTCAGTGAACCAAGACTGGGCCAAGGATGGCAGTGGGCCAAGAGACTGGGAAGGCTAAAGGAGAAGACGGACTCTTTCTTCTTAGGTAACATGTTTTTTAAATGAGTTGAGGGAAAGTAGTGCTATGGCTAGCCATAGAATTGTAACATGCTAGAGATTGTTTTTGAACTGTTATGTCATTGATAGAAAAATGAAGGCATGGGAACCCTCACACTAATCTTCACTGTCAGGTTTATTTTCCTTTGTAGTACTTCTCAGAGTTGAGACGGTTTCTGCCACTTCTGGCCTTCCCCTACAAATTAGTCAGGATACCCTAAGCTGATGCTGCAGTAACAAACAACTCCCATATGTCAGTGGCTTAACACACAAGAACTTCTCCTTTGGTCCAGGTGATTCTTTAGAATAGCTCTCCTCAGAGTGGTGACTGCTTCCATTAGATGGCTCCGCCCACTCAACACCAGGACTCCACGTTTACTGTGGTAGGGAAAGAAGAGACTGCAGATCGCACAGGGGCTCTCCCCTGCCTGAGCCCCAGAGTGGCATGTTATCTCCTGCCCCGCTCACATCACTTTAACCAGGGATTGGCAGAGGACCTGGGGAGCATAGTCCTCTGTGTTTAGGGCTGGCTTCACGGGCACATGACCTGTGCTATTGCACAGGGCCCATCTTTTGAAGGGCCCCACTCTTGGTTTAATGCTCTGCTGTTGCCATCTTAAAGTTCTTTGAATAAAGGTGTCCACATTTTCATTTTTGCACTGGGCCCCACACAGTACGTAGTTGGCCCAGCTTGTACTCCCAGGAAAGACGGGGACATAGCACATATCGAAGGGCACTGGTGCCTCCCACTGATCTCTGCACCTCCTGACCCCAGGAACTCAGAAATCTTAAGAACCCTCATCTCACATGCCCAACCCCAGGAATTTTTACTCCTCTGCTTTCTCATTTTTGATAAAAGTTAGTCTTGTGCTACAAAATACTATGTTACCATCGATGTAAGTCTTTATATAATTTACACATTTCTTAGGTTTGAGGCTTCAGTTTTCAGAAGCAAAAAATTTCCCCTATTTCATCACTACTACAGTTTGGTTAGACTGGATTTATTCAGCACAGAAAACACCCAGGTTTCTGTTAGCTCAGCAGACACTACTGAATTCTAGGAGAAAATCCACAAATACTATTTTAAAGCAAAAGCAAAATTTTTATTATGAACATCGAGTCCCAGGCAAATGTGGTGGGCAGAGATGGATGTCCTGGCCCAGGACACAAGGCTGGCTTTGTGACTGTCAACAGCATCTGCAGTCATTCCTGTCCTTGGATGAACTCCTGAGCATGGCTGGTGGCTCCGTGACTGCAGATAATGCTGAGAACATGTATTTCCCCAGCCACGAAGGCACCTTGCGGCTTCTGGTTTTGAAATGAGGTGTGAAGCCCCAGCTGGTGTGGCTCAATGGATTGAGTGCTGGCCTGCAAACTGAAGGGTCACTGGTTCTGTTCCCAGTCAGGGCACATGGCTGGGTAGTGGACCAGGTCCCCAGTTGGGGGTGTATGAGACGCAACTAGTTAAAAATAAATAAAAATTAAAAAATAAAATAAGGTGTGAAGAATCATTAAAATGGACTGCAGGATTATTGTCTTCCTTGGTACAGAAAGAGATGTTTCCATGTACAAAGTCAGCCTCAGCAGTGATATGACAACTCTGAATATCTTTCCCTAAAATGGATAGTTTTTCTTATTTTTCAAAAGTGGGGGCTGTGGACAGGGCAAGACAGACATGGTCTACAATGTAGTGATGAGCAAGAGCAGTGTGGACATCAATAAATCAACAAACAACAAGTGTTGGTGAGGAGGTACAGGAAAGGAAACCCTCATGCATGCTTGGTGGGGAAGCAGGCTGATGCAGCCACTGTGGAAAGCAGCATGGAGATACCACAGAAAGCTAAAAATGGAACTGCCTTAGGACCCAGCAATTCCATTTTGAGGAATATATCTAAAGAAACTCCAAACACTAATTCAAAACAATATGTGCACCCTTATGTTCATGGCAGCATTATTTATAATAGCCAAGATTTGGAAGCAGCCCAAGTGCTCATTAGTAGATGAATAGATCAAAAAGCTGTAGTAAGTTTATACAATGGAATACTACTCAGGTATAAAAAAGAAGGAAATCTTACCTTTTGTGATATCACAGATGGACCTGGAGAATACTATGCTAAGTGAAATAAGCTAGTCAGAGAAAGACAAGTACCACATGATTTCACTTACATGTGGAATCTAATGAACAAAATAGCAAACCAAATAGAAAGAGATTCACAGAGAACAGACTGACAGCTGTTAAGGGGAGGAGGTTGTGGGGCAGGGTGAAAAAGGTGAGGATATTAAGCAAAGGAAAAATCCTTGAAGACACAGATGTTAGTGATCAGAAGAAAAGGGAGGGGAAGCTAGAAGAGTGGGAAAGGGGGATAAGTAATGACAAAAGGAGACTTGGCTTGTGGTTGTAGACACACAAAACAATATACAGATGGCGTATTATAGAATCATACACCTGAAACCTGTATAATTCTATTAATCACTTTTACCACAATAAATTCAATAAAAATTAAAAAAGAAAATAAAAAGAGCAGCGTGCACCAGCTCATACTTAGAAGAATCCCTCACCAGATAATGTCACCTCCACCAGCTCATCTGAATTGCACACTTCTCCTGAACTCAGAAAAGAAAGGGCTTCCCATCCCCACCTTCTGCATGAGAAATGATACTGAGGCTGAGGAGAGCAGACCTGGGCCTCAGACACAAGCCTCTCAGCAAATCTGCTTTAAAGCTCCAGCAGGGCAGGGTGGTTGGTATGATCTTAGTCAAAGAATGAGTTTCTTACCTGTCAGATAGAAGAAGATAATCTTGTGCTAATACCAGGGCCTTCTGTTCAGATAAATTCCTGCCAAACGTGGGTTAGAGATGTGTCAAGACAACACAAAACCACTAACTCTGAGTGTCTGTCTTTCTGAGATTAAGTTGCTCTTGTCTTGGTCCTAAGTGATTCCCTCCTCAGCCATTCACACATGGCTGGCAGGGGATGGGGATGGAGGATTTCAGTCCCCCACCAGCCAAACAGTCCCAATATTTTTGCCGAAAGGGACTCATTCTGGAGACTATACTTGAGACTAATTATATCTCAGAGGCAATAAATGAAGGAGCAGGTAGTGCTGACTCTGGAAAAATAGGGAGTCCAGGTATATGAGATTTGAATTTAAATACTTGAAGGTTTACTGTGGGAAAGAAGGCTCTTAACTGTGCCCAGTGGCACGACCAGCATGTAAGGAGCACAGTGGGAATGACTGTGGGCTGACACGAAGACCACTGTCCTTACTTCACTGATGGAAGAGGGAGCTGGTGACCTCCCAAGGTGTGTGCTCTGTGACTTGGGATATGCATGTAGATATTCAAAACCAATTACAGAAAGAAGTTAAGTATCAGATGAAACTCGACTACCAGCAAGATCCTTTTTCTGACTGGATGTGCCCCGTGTCTCAGTCGTGCACTGTGATATAAGTCAGTTACATGGGATGCTGCTCACACGGAACATCAGACTGGCCCACGTGGGGAGATGGGCTGGGGAGGATGGCTCCAGGCCCTGTGAGGTCCCACCGTGTGGACAAATAGACTCGACAGCTCTGTACCTTGGAAGGTGGCTTCTAATGGGAGAAAGGCCTAAAAAGGAGGGGCAGAGTGAGGACTCCTGCCTGCTAAGTGGTCAGCTGTGGAATTCTTCTGATGTGTGTATTTTCTTAGAAATAGGTGTTTGAAAATTTTGAGAAAAAGAACATGGGAGAGTGCCCCTACCCAAAAGCAGAGTTACCTGTGCCCAAAATAGTTTTCTGATTAGGACCTGGAGGAGAAAAGGACATAGCCACCCGATCCAAATCAACTGAGGGGGTCCCTGTATGTCCACTCCAAGGCAGACAGCTCTTATCCACAGAGGAGAGCCCTGATTTGGGGCTCCCCTCACAAAACACGCAGTGACATGAGAGTGGGAATTTGCGTGTGCCATCTGTGTCCTCGTGTGCTCACACAAGCGTGCATGTGCCCACTTGCCGCTATGGTGACTGTAAAAAGTGGTTATTTATTCAGAGCCATGTATTTAGTTTATGTACAATAAATTATTCTGTACAAAAAAGGCAAATAAAATCTATAATTCTGTTGTTTTAAAATCAGTCTCTCGCTTATTCTGTAGTGGGTTCTTTCACTCTGGCTAATAAAATGATGCGGTCTATTTCAGTAACATTGAATCAAAGCAACATCTTTACAGAGTTCTAGTCATTTCTTAACACTGCAGATGCTATTGTTCCTTTCTTTGTACACAGGGCATTAAGAGTATACAAAATATTTTTATACCCGTGCTCTCATTTAAGCCTCATAATGACCCTAGGAGGGAGGCAGGGCAAGGATGCCTTGCCCTTATTTTGGTGAGGCATTTTGCCTTCAAAGTGCTCAGTAGCTTGTCTAAGGGCACGCAGCAAGGGAGTGGAGGAGCAGGAGCTGGATTCAGACCCAGGACCTCTGCCTGCAGCTTCCCTGCTGTGTCTCTCCCGTGTTGTTTCCCCTGGGTGAAATGTTTGTAGCACTGAAAAACAAGCAGGCCAGAAAGGCAACCGTCCAACAGATTGCCGTCACAAATGTGATTTCCCTTAGAAAGAATTTTCAGTTTTCATATACGTTCTCTTGAACCTGACCATCAATCACAGAACAGGTTGACTCCCACTGCTGAGAGGGTAAAATTATAAAACCAGGGAAACCAAATCTCTGCCTGAACTTTGCTCAGCCTCTGCTTTGTACAGCATTGTAGGGACATGTAGTGTCTCTCTTGGTTTGAACTATGCTCACTTCTTTACGCATAAAAAACTGGAAAACTGCTGCCACACAGCAAGCATTCTGTCGGCACTTTGGTTTCCATTAGGTTTGTTAAAATGACCCTTTAAAACTCTACCAGAAAAATGACTTCCCTCAAAATTGAATGGACATACATATAACAACAACAAAATACACCTCTCCCAGACTTGCTGAGAGAGCCTTGGCCTTCTCCAACACCCCAAGCTTGCTCCTTCCTCGGGAAGACTGCCTTTGCTATCCTTTCTGCCTTGAATGCCTCCCCCACACCACCAGTCCCCCACCCTCAGAGCTGAGTTCTTCTCCTTTGGGTTTCAGCTCACAGGCCCTTTCTTCAAAGAAGCCTTCCCTGACTACTTCATCTAATGGTGTCCTTGCCCCACTAGCCTATTTGTTTTAAACATAGTACTTGGGGAACCCTTTATGTGGTTGAGGTTAAAAGAGTTATACTTGTTCAAGATCACACACTTAGGAAATGGGAGACTCAAGTCTAAAATCCAAGTCCGCTGATTTCCAAATCAAAGTCCTTTATGTTCTTCACACCTGGCTATATACTGCTAATCGAGTTAGTTAATCCACTGGGAAAAAAATGTAGGAAGTTGTGGGGCAAAGTCCACAGTTGATTGTAAAGCACTCAGAGGGTCATCCAGACTCCCAGTTTTATTCCCTTGCTGTCTTGTCCTGATTCTGTCTCCTGAGTGTTTTCAACACCATGAAAAATCTGACAAAGCACCGGTGGTAAAAGCTGCACACACATCAACTCTGGAAACTCTGTTGAAGTTGTAGATGCTGCTGAAACCTGCTTAAAGTTCTCTTATATGTTGCATGTATTATACTCTGCACAATTCAAGGGGGCACCCTTCATATTATGGTACAAGCCAAAAGTGATGAATTGGTTAATCAAGAAGGTTCTATGGATAAGTGAGGACTTTTGCTCTTGTAACCACAAACATAGTTATGCAATGAGGAGTCCCACCTGTCCCCCCTCCAATCAGTTCCCAAGTCCCTGCACTGTCTCTTGGCAGTGTCTCTCATGCAGACTCTCCTCTTCTTCAGGACCCTTGGCCACCACCTGTGTGATTATAAGAGCCTCTCAACTGGTCTTCCCAACTGAGGCCCCCTATCTTTGCTTCTCAAGGTCTCTTTGGATTCTATTGCCAAACTCTGATCTTCTCACATCCGTGGTCAGAAACCACTCATGGTCTGCATTATCTACCAAAGTACAAAATGCTTACTAAAGATTTCAAGGCTCTTTGCATTGACCACATCTGGCCTCATCTTAGACATTTCTCCTTGTTCTCAGTAATGCAATGAACTGTTATTCCCAGCAATTAGTAAATCACTTATTCTCATCACACAGTCATTTTCTCACATCAATACCTTTGCTCATCCTGTTTTCTCTTTGGGGGCATTAATAATTACTACTCTTATCTCCACATATCAAAATCCACCCATTTCTCAAGATCCAATTAGTATGCTACTGATCTGCCAAGCCAGAGGGACAGCCCTTTATCTGCACGTACATCGCTCTCTGTGTACCCTTCCTTCGTGTGGTGTGCAGGTCTTTTTGCCTTGCATTGTGGTCCTGCAGTATTTCAACTTCCTCCAGTGACTGTGCAGTCTTCCTTTAACCTGAGGCTACATTCTCTGAGGGTAGAGATGAAGCCTCATGCATTTTATCTTCCCACTCTGCATCTAGCACAGGGTCATGGTTGGGGCTCAGCAAGCAGCTGTGACATGATTGAATAAAAAGAAGTGTAATCACTGTTAATTTATTTTTCCTCCTTTGTCTGTGAACATCTGTTTTTCCATTCAGTACAAAGAAGCTGAACTAAAACAATAGGACTATGAATAAAAACAACCAAAAGTACAAAGTATAGTGATTCCAGTGTTGTGCTTTATGAATTTGACTGTCCATTTATGTGGTGGGCGTGTGGAGGTGGGCTGTGAAATTAGAGGGGTTGGGTATATGCTACAAAGACTATCTCAATATGTAGAGGGACTTAAAGGCTTATTTGCACACACGTGCAAAGACTCTGCTAGGAAGATACTCAACCCAAGAGAAGAGACAATGGAGGCAAGCAAACTTGTTTAAAAACCAAACAGCAGATTTTATGGCACAGAAGCAAAATTTAAGTACAACTGGGTGTGTATTTTTTCAATCTATCTACTTTTATCCCACTTTTGGGAACTTTTGCAAGGGTCTAAGTAAAAGAAATCTTTGATAAAATGGTGTGGGGAGAGAGAGAAGTACACAGAGGCCCACTCCATGGTCTGTGTGTCAGGGTGTAACAAAAGCTGGGTGGAGAGGATACACCTGTGGCCTGTGACCTGGCAGTGATGTGACTCTGGGAGCATGGGTGGAAAATGCATGCTGCTGGTGGCTGAGGGTAGTATACAGAGACAAAGGGGACATAAATAGTCTGAGGATGTCTCAAAGTGGCTAAGGGAGATAGAAAATGGTCAAAGAGATTGCAAATGACCAGGGGGTCACACAATTGCATGTAACCATGGAGGCTTAGTGTACTCTGCAAGCAATCTTAGGGTCAGGCAAGGCATACAGAGGCCTCAAGAAATCATCTCAGGGTGATGGTCTGTAGACTGTATAGCCAATGCAGGTTGCAGGAGGGAAGAGCATGCTGTGACCAGGACTCCTGCAGGCAACGTTCTGTGGACCTTCTTAAGGAGTCAAGAGGGACTTTGGAGTGGCAGGCTTCTGTGATCCTGTTTTTTACTACTGCCCAGGTTTGTGTGGCCAGGTAAACATATGTTATAAAGTATAAAAGATGCCTCCTCATTAGGCAAATGCCCATTTGATGAAAGTCCATGCAGGAACACGTAAGGGACAGCACTGTGAGGAAGTGGCATAGAACCCCAAAGCCACTCTTCAGCTTTGAGAATTTGATAATGACTTAGTCTCAAGAACTCAGCCACAATACATGACTAAGTAGAAACTGATTTAATCTGGAGATACTTTTGTAGGTTTGGATTCTCCCTAGATGAATCTTGAATCTGATCTGGTCTAGATGCCAAGATCATATTTGGGAAAGGCCCAAACTTTGTATCTGCCCACACTTCACCCTAGCACAGCAGGTAGGAAAGTTCCCAGGTATCCCCAGATAGAGTGGGTGGCTCAGGCCAGCAAAAGTCTGAGACTGCATCTGGAGCCTGTATCAGTGTGGCCTTTGGAGGCATAAGAGCAGCCTCACTAGCTGAAGTCATGAGCTCTCAACCAGTACCCCATGTCTGATCACATCATCAGGAGCCACAGAGCACTTGAAAGTCAATCTAAAAGTTGTACTGGTCTGAGCTCTGATCCTGACTTCTTTGATTTGTGGCTTTGAGCAAATTAGTCACTACGTCTACATCTCAGTTTCCTAGGCTATTCCCATGAGAATATTATTTATTACTTAGTGCATAACTGCAAAAAATCAAAGGAGATTAAATGTGACACATAATTTCCTTCTCTACAAGTCTCAAGCTTTAAGGAGAATTCCTAAGTCTTGTTCTTGCCCATAGCATAAGTATTAAATGTGTTGGGTGAATCAGTAAAGAAGTAAATAACGGAATGTATAAGTGGAGAACGGATGAACTAATGAACATACTACACACTTCTAGGAGTTGAATGAATATAATTCTATTTTAGTTGAAATGTAATTATCTATGATTTACTATTTAAAATTATTCTTTTTTAGTTAATCTGCTTATTTTTATTTATTTAAAATAAGATAGACAGCTCTACCTCCAGCCTTTTTTTTTTTACTGAATCAATTACTTCCATTTCAAAAAAGGCAACTTTTTTTTAGATTTCATTTTGCAGCCCTTCGTGTCTCATCATCTGCCTGTCCCGAAAAATTGCTTTATAAATGGGCCTTTCTTGGATGATTGCCTAGTCTTCAAGGTCTCCCTGAGATGCAAAGACCTGTATAAAACAGTTCATATTTACACATATTTGAGGGTGGTGTGTAGTTAGTCTTTTTGCTGTCCCATCACGTTAGCCCATATCTCTGGGGAATAATCCACAGCACTTCATAAGCCTCTTTCTGGAACATGGTTCTGAACTTGACCCATCATGAAAATCCCCAAGGAGATTATTAGAAATGAAGTCCTTGAAAATGCTCAGTCAGGATCTCTGAGATGAGTCCTGGGGAGCAGTACCTTCATCACTCTCTCCAGGTGATGTTGATGCCGAATCAAGTCAAGGAACTGTACTTCTCAAAGAATAACTTACATTATTTCCCTAGATGTGCTATCTTGCACTTGTTTTTATAAAGACTCATCTACAACTTTTCCTACCAACTTCCACAGTGTTGACAGAACATTGTGTGGGATATTTCCTTTGGAAATGCTATGTTTGTCCCTGTTCATTCTTTACTCTGTGTTATAAAATCTGTCCATGGTGGAAAGAACCCTGCTGATGGACTTCTCTCCCTTGAGGTGAGCACAGTGATCCCTGCTCTTTGTCACAGTTCTAAGTGCTGCATCCTTGACAAAACAATCACCTGATGGATAAGTTCAAGATGGAAACATTGCCACCAGCCAAAGGCAAAAACATAGGATGATGCTTAATATCTTGTATTCTTGAAGCTATTTAAAAATTTATGCAAGAAAACCCCTGTACTCCTTCAGATATTCAATCTAGTCTGCCCTTCAGATAAGGAAAAGAAAGAACAATCAATCTTGGACCACAGGCAGGTCTGAGTAACTCAAAGGTATCCTCATCTCTCCAACCGTGTTACATCATCTGAAAGTGATTAGTAAGAAATCAACCAGCCTCAGACCATCAGTTTGGAGGTTTATGTTCTTAGAATAGATCTTGGGATCTGGTTCAATCTGTAATACCTAAATCTATTCTGCATTTTTGTAACCATCCTACCTCATCCCAGTTTCTTTTCTTCCTGGGGAAGCCGCTTGAGCTGACAAACAGAACTGAACCCTTGCTTTGATCAGAGGCAATGCCAATTTCAGAAAAGTCTTTCCCCTTCTGTTTGGCCTCCTTCACTGGGCTCTATGGTCATCAGCATTTTCAGCAGCAGGGATGTGAATTTCATGTTCGCCGAGGTATTGATCTGACAGCACTGGGGCATTTTTGGCCACTACTCAGAATCCAGTTGGTGACTTACCTGACAAACACGGTTAGCACTTGAGTCATTCTTGCTGGCACTTAGTGTGCTCAGCCAACAAGCCATACAACTGGCAGTCTGTGTAGATTTGTTCCTGTGGCCAGTCATCTGAAAAGCCTTCCAGAATATTCAACAAATATTCTGTCTCTGTGCAGCTACTAAATACACAGCGTACCATGGCAATGTGGCATAAGCTTTGGCAATATTCTACACATTCCAGCAGCGTGAAATGAGCTATTGAATTGTCCTGGAACAATCTTAAAATCTTAGGCAGAAAGAATGGTTAGAACAAATTCAGCGTAGTTGCATGGAAAATTTTAAATGAAGGAGACAAGATGCTGGAGGCTTTGCAGTGAGAGTAGTGAGTAACAACCAGGTGAGAGAATGAAAAGGTGAAATCTGCTTATATACATAACAAGTGGTCTCCCTTTTACCGCAGATCTAAGGCAGTGTACAAATATTAGAAATGCTTAGTTCTTTTCTGAAGTTGGGTTCCCCAGAAACAGACACTGAGAATGGGTTTATTTTATAAAGGAAATATTCATAGAAAAAACTGGTAAGGGAATGGAAGAAGAGACAAATAAGAATGTGATTTTGGGAAAAGTCTTAACCTCAACCCAATGCTATCAGGGAGCTTTGGAATGTAAACTTTACCTGAGTCTCCCAAGTGTCTGCAAGGGAGAAGCACTTCAGACTCTAGCCTAGTCCTGGGCTCAGGGCTGCCTGGGTAGGGTGGAGGTGGGGAGGAAACTCCCGGCACTTTTAGGTCTTTGCTGGGATGGGCAAAGGGGCTCAAGGGCAGTCCTCTGCAGAGTTGCAGGTCCAGGTCATTAGAAGAAAGCACACAAGTGCCTGCGGAGGCACTGAAGTCATCCAAAGGGGTTTGAACAGACTGCAGACATTATCTGCTCTAGTCCTATTTTCCACTCTGCCACTGACCATCCTAAAGGAAAAACTAATGAACACCCACCTAATCAGAAAGATGGGATATTGTGAAGCAGAGTCTTTAGGCAGAAAAAGTGACTTACTCATTTACACAGTTTTTTTGAGCACCTGCCTTGTCTGCCACTCCCTGAGCTAAGTGCTTGGATTTGAAGATGAATGGTTCTTTCCCTTGAATGTGATAAGGACCATTTTTCACTGAGGTATAAAAAGCTATGGGAAGAGTCCCCAAAGCAAAGCTGGTGAACCCAAAGGGCAGTGAGGACCACCAAGCTTTGGACACATAAAGCATTAGGACATGGAATTGGCTCCATAATAAAGTAAGACAATGAATTCTTATTTGATGACTGGAGAGCATGTTTTTAAAATTCTAAACAGAAGCAATTAAGTATAAAAGAACAATTGCTTCAATGGTCCACACCAGATTACATGATCTGTAATGCATAAAGCTAATTTTATAATAAAGACCAAGTAGATCCCAGGATGTGACTCCCATGAGGGCCGTGGAAGAGCTGGCTCCGCTACTTCACTTGTGTCTCTGCCCCTTTAGAGAGCAGCTGGAGGAGCAGCCACACCTAGAATAGGAGCAAAAGCGAGAACCTCAGGGAAGAGTCATTAATAGAAAAAGGAAGCCTTTTCATCTTTGGGCAGGAGTCAGCTGGAAGTGGACGAGGTAGGATATTTCTTTCCTCTTTGCTTTGCACGCTCTAATCAGAAGTCTCTGAGATGCGTTGTTTCTATTACCAGTTTGCATATTCTGACAATCGATCACTTTCAAATGTCATAATTTCTGCCAACAGATTCTGAACCATCTAGTTTCTATAGGCGGAAGGCAGACACCTCAGTGGATCCAGCTAAGCAACAACCAATTTACATATCTGTGACCAGCCAGCCTTGACCTCGTTGGTGAGAGGCGACCTTGTCAAGGCCATTTTGTAATATGGGTCAGAAGACTGGCTGGAGGAACGTACAGAACCCAGAAGATTTATATTCTGGAGCACGGCTCCAGTAGGCTGAGCTCAAGGGCAGAGTTCTAGACTCAGTCATCTTAGTCATTCTCCTTTTAGGGCCTAGGAAAGTTCACACGTGTGGGCAGAATTGAACTCAGGAGAGCTGAAGAGTTTGGTGAACTACTGTGACATCTCCCAGGGATGTTTTCTGTGAACTGTACAAAATCTAATTCCTTAGCTGGACCATTTAGATTCCCATTCCCTGGTTCCAATTTAATTGTCTAGTTTCCTCCCCCATCCCAAAGCTCTTCTCCAAAAAGGATGAAACAGCTTACATTGCAAGTTGAAATATTTCTGTATAAGTACAAATCTTAGTTTATACTAAACATTATTTTAGTTCATACTAAATTAGTTTAATAATAAATTAGTGTGGGTTGTTTTGGTGCAGTGGTGATTAGGATCAG
This sequence comes from Phyllostomus discolor, assembly GCF_004126475.2. Classification (NCBI taxonomy): domain Eukaryota; kingdom Metazoa; phylum Chordata; class Mammalia; order Chiroptera; family Phyllostomidae; genus Phyllostomus; species Phyllostomus discolor. Next base: position 51,769,940 of record NC_040904.2, on the reverse strand, counting down.
AAGGGGTGTGTTTGGCTCTGCTTATAAAGAGATTAAGTGCAATTAAAGAGTAGAAATTTGATCATATCTTTGAATCCATATTTCAGGTCAAGGATTAGTCATGTATTGACATTCCAGTATTTCCCCGCCCTGTGGTTGTTGCAAAGAGCTCACATGGTCAATCAAATAGCATAGTCCACCCCCCACCCTGTTACATGATATTAAGGCCTCTAAGGTGTGCTTCTCCTTAGTCTGAAATCACCCAAATCTTTCTCTTTTCCACCTTGTATAGCAGTCACCTCTGCATGGTTTTTGTCTTTTCTACCAGATGCTGAGTCCCTTAGGGAATAGGATCCAATCTGACTCATCCCTTTACCCCTCACTGAGATCATTGTAGGGTCTGTGTGGGAGAGACTGCTAGATGACCACTGAATTCATTTCTTCTTCTTCCTGACACACAGGTGAACCACATATCCCATCAATCATGCAGCCAGATGTGGTCGTTTGAGTTCTAGCCATTATTCTAGCACAATACACAGTGTCTCTTCTAGGACTGGTCCATAGAAATTTTCACTGATTCTCACACAAGACACTTTTTATAAAATTGTAGCAGCTCAGAACTCACATGTTGAAGATGGTAGAGATACAAGATGAAATATCCCGGGGCCTCTGAATCACTGCTTGGAGGAGGCACCCATTCACCATTGTCAAAGGTATTCAAAGAGAGTCAGGAAGCTTTGTCATCAAATAGATGACAAAGATGTACTTAAGGGTCTTAGAGTTTGCAAACCAGAAATACAACTAGGCAATACCCAGTGTTCTGAAGGAGAAATAAAAGTCTGACAGTTTTATTGCAAAAAAGTATGTTCTTGTGAAGAATTAGTTCTGCAGTGTTAGCCCCTGGATTGGTTCAAGGTGGAATTCATCAGATGTCCAATGATATTCACCAGATGCCCAGTCTAGTCAATGGAACATATTCTTTGAAGTCATCCAGGTGACTAGCAGAATGTTTGGTGTATGTCCATGCATTAACACATACCACACAAATGTGCCCCTGGGTATTGATGTAGGGCTGGAAAGTTCAAAAGTTTTAAGTTCCCAGAGTCAGTTAAAACAAGAAAATAATTTCCTTGTGTCCCACTTGAATTTAATAACTGAACAGTGTGACTACAGTGTCTTCATTGCATTTGTCACTCTATTCCTCACACTTTTCTGCTGCCCCACCAATGTCCCCCCAGCACCACAAACTTAGACCAACACTTTTTTGCTAACCTACTGAAAATTGTTATCTGTTGTTGTTATAGCAGTCAGCTTACCTTAACTAAACAGTCTTGCCCATGTAGACATTCAACAACATTTGTGAAATGGGAATCTCCATAGCGCTCTGGTAGTCAGCAAAGAAAATAGCAAGAGAGCTTTGAAATCTAGATAGGTCTCCAAATCTGGTGCAGTTTCTCGTTTATGTCCTGGGGAGGTGAAGACAGGGAATCATGTGCCTGCCAAGTACAGGGTGTATTGTGGTTCTAATACACTCCACCATGTCTCTTGCTTCTTCATTTATAAGCCTCATGGACTAGAGGTAGAGACACCCCACCTCTCCTGATCCATATAATCCCCCATTCCTTTACCACTCTAGAATCAGAGCAGAGTTCTAGAGAAAAGATAGCAGGAGAAAAAGTTGTATTTCCTGTGCGAATAAACTGGACTACAGATCAGAGGCCTGGCTCTGAGTCCTGCATCTGCCATTATGTTGTTGTGTAGCTTTGAACAAACTTCTTTTTCATCTCTGTGATTTTTGTTTTCTGGAAATTATGTTTTGAGTCAGATTGTGAAGGGAGATGAGATACCCTCGATCATTTCCTTTGGTTTCATTCTGAATGGGAGGCTCTTTAAAGTTCAAAGACTTGGCTCCTGAGGGATCATCAGTTCTTTAGGCCACTAATGAGGAGGTCAGGGTTAGGACTAAAGGGAATCCTGCCCTTAGTGAGTTCACAGCTTGGAGGAAGCCACTCCCACTGACTCTGAGGCTGCTTCTCCCATAAGAACCCCTTTTATCCCCTTCTCCCTCCTGCCCCTGCCTCTCTGCTGCCTGTAAACACAATAGGTACATTTTTCATGCTTTAAGGGAATGGCTAAGACAGAGAGGTGTGATTATAAGGTTGTGGAAATTTAGATAACATCCCCAATATTCAGCCTTCTTAGGTCCTCCTCTCTCCATATGTTTTACATATTGAAAACTTTTGTAAACTAATAAGGGAAAGTGAAAGAAATCAAATCATCATTATTATAGTTTACTATTTAAAAGCTTGTCTCTTCTTCATTAGTGTTATAGTTATGATGATGATGATGATTATCTTTCATTGAATGTGAAGGGAGCTATAGTTAGTTTTTTTTTTACAAATATCATCTTAACTCCACATATCAACTCTATAGTTACTATTGACATTTACAAAGAAACCTAAACTTTATATTCTAAGTTACTTGTCCAGGATCATCAGTAAATCAGGGATTAGAATTCAGAGTTTTCTGATTCCAAAATGATTTCTGTGTTCCCAGTGATGAGCCAGCCTCTCTTCCTTCTATTCTCTCGTCACTTCCAGATGCTGCCTACCCCTTTTTTCATGGTGTTTTTATTCATCTATCACTGGTTAATCCTGTTGTCTCAGGTTTTTAGCAAAGTGGTCATTCTGCTCATTGGCTGAGACATTTGTGGACAGCACTGGCCATTATCTATTTAGTTCAGCAGCTTAAGTCTGGAGACACTCACATCTAGCTCGGCAAGTAAGTTCTAGGAAGAAAAAAAAAACATAACAAGCCAATAGATTAACAGACTAATGTGGCAGATCCTGGCCAACAGGATCCGTGTATGTTGTGGCTGCTAGAGAACAAATACACACAGACTACAGGAATCCTACGGGAAAAAAAGGATGGCACAGCTGCTCTCTAAGTCAGAGAGAGAGGGCAAGAGGGCCAGAGAGCCCCAGTCCCTGCCTGGACAGGCTTTTATTGCTTCTCTGGGTACCTTACATGGAGGGTAGTCCTCAGTTACTATGCACAGGTTCACTGCCAGGGATTACCTTTTATAGATTGCAAAGGAAGGAATGTTGCCAATTACTTCAAAGAGAAGGATGCTGCAGATCAGGGGGAAAGTGGTTGAACCGGTCACACTCCATGCTTGGGAGGTTTAGCTCAGATTTTAGGAAGTTGCAGTAAGCCCTTGCTGTCGCAATTCAGGGTGAAGGAGTTTTAGCAAAAGCTAGTCTCATATCAGTCTAGGTACAATGCAGGCTTGATTCCTCATGGGAAAACCTCTCTGTGGGCGTGGTCCTGCATGCCACTCGCTCCCTACTGGTGTTCCACGTGGAGGCTGAACCTCGAAGTGGTTCCCTACAGACTAATCCTGTGGTTGAGGAGAGTACCGGTATTTCTTCTCTTTCCTTTGTTAGCGTGGTAGATGAGGTGTGTGCTGAGAGATCTTAATCACCTGAGAACAGCAATGACAAGCAGTGACTGTACAGGGTTTGCATAAGCTTCAGTGTGTTTGACATTTCCCCAGGGTATTGGCCAGGTGGTCCTGTTTAGATGGAGGGGAAAAATAAGGACCATCGGGCTTTGCTCAACCAAGGAGAGGAGAATGAACTGGTGAGTCTTTCCTGCTTTTTTTAAAGTATATTTTATTGATTATGCTATTACTGTTGTCTTAACTTCTACTGCACCTGCCTCCTCCACCTGGTACACCCCTTCCCTTCAGCAATTCCCCCCTTGGTTCATGTCCATGGGTCATGTGTGTAAGTTCTTTGGCTTTTTCCTTTCCTATACTGTCCTTAACCTCCCCCTGTCTATTTTGTTCCTACCAGTTATGCTTCTTAATCTTTGTACCTTTCCCCCCATTCTCCCCCTTCCCCCTTCCAGCTGATAACCCTCCAAATGATCTCCATACCTATGATTCTGTTTCTGTTCTGGTTGTTTGCTTAGTTTTGGTTTTTATTTTTGTTTTTTGTTTTTTGGGTTTTTTTTTGTTTTTAGATCCAGTTATTGATAGCTGTGAATTTGTTGCCTTTTTAATGTTCATGATTTTTATCTTCTTTTTCTTAAATAGTCCCTTTAACATTTTATGTAATCGTGGCTTGGTGATGTTACAGTCTTTTCAAAGTCCCCAAGGCTGTGGGCAGGGGCTATTGAAGTGATGTTGGCTTTAGGACCTGGAGAGGTCTCAGTCTGGTAAGGCTCCTTGAGGCCCCAGAGCACAGTTTTATAGTGGGGAGAGCTGCAGGGGCTGGGAATGTGTGTCTTCTAGATGAAGGCACTCTTGCCCTCCTTCCATGCACCCGACTGTGTGAAGCCTGCTCCTCAGACGTTATGCAGAGTAATCAGCTGCACTCTCACATGGAGTTCACTGAGGTGTTTTTCCGGGCCTTAATGTAACTGGACAAGCTCAGGCAAACACTGAGCTCTCTGTCATTATTCTTATGTTCTTGGTGTGCACGTATAGCTCCAACTCAGGGTGCTTCAGGAGGAAGTCATGCTCGTTGCACAGAGAGGCTATAAGCACCAAGGACGGAAGAAGGAAGAGAGTGTGGCCTGGGGTTTAGCACATATTTTAAAAAATGTTCTTACTTCTGTGATTCTTTTACCCCCATTGCTTCTTTCACCAAACATATATGAATCTTTAAAAGTAATCACTGAAAGCTTGTAAACTCCTACAGTGTCTATTGGGTGCTGACAAGTTGACCTTTATTATTTTATTTGATCTGCAGAACTCAGAAAAGAAATTAATCCTATTGCATAGAAAAGAAATCTGAGACCAGGAAGGTTGAATAACTTGCAAGGTCATCAGCCTGCAAGGGACATGCTGGATATCCAGCCCACTCCTTCCTTCTTTACAGCCCGTGTGCTCCTGCTGCAATAGTGTCTCTAGCTGGGCAGTGAGAAAGGGAGACCGAGAGACAGGGGCACGGGACACAGAGGGTGCCCTGGGGGCGGGAGGGAGCCCAGAGGATAGGATTCATACATCAGAAGGGTGTCAGTTTCCTGTCTGGCTTCTCGGTCCCTATGAATTCTGTGGGATAGTTATCCATCTACCCTTGTTTGTTAACCTGAGGAAAAAAGTGATTTAATCACTTGCTTTGGCCAATACAGCAACCCCAGCCACATGTGGGGCTGAGCACTAGAAAAGTATCTAGTTCGAAATGAAAGGTGCTATAGTGTAAAATACACACAGGACTTTGGAAACTTTGTTAAAAAGTGTAAAATGTCTCATTTTACATTGGTTACACATTGAAATGACATTTGGGATTTGTTGGGTTAAATACAGTATATTATGGAAGTTAATTTCACCTGCTTCTTTTTGCTTTAATGTGGTTCCTAGGGAATTTAAATAACAAACAAGGCTCACGTCAGTTTACCGTTGATTTTGACAATGGCAGGGCACTCTGAAGTCTTCAGACTGAAGGGGTTCACAGAATATGTTCACAGCAGAACAACTCTGTGCTGATACTGATGTTTTGTTCAACTTGTAGAGGAGTGCTCATAAAAATCTTTGGCTGCTCTTTATTTTTCTCTAACAAACTAGGTGTTCTATCTGTAAGGTTTACAGCCCAGTATTTTAATCTTTTAATCACAGAGGAGGCATGGGTATGAAAGCATTAAATAACAGGCCAGGTGCCACAGTTTACTTTTCCGGTGGTGATCAAACACTTCTAGAGATACCCACCGAAAATCCTATTAGGAATCCCACTAGGCTTATGTCAAGTAGTCAGGGCTTGTTGGGGAAGAGGGGGAGGAGGTAGATTTCTTCTCCATGATATCACTTGTGAGCTTGGGCACAGAGCACAGATGCACGCCCTGTCCAGGTGAATCAGAACTCCGGGGGAGTTAGGTAGGCCTGGGGGAAACAGGGGTCACAAGCTGGGAGGGAGCCGCCGCCCTAGCTCCTCGAGGCTGCTGTCCTGCAGTCAACGGACCGTGCTTTCAGCGCTGTAGTTTGAAAGGGAAGCCAGAAATCGGTATGCGTGTGTGAAATAGACTTCTTATGAATTTTGGAAACAAATTCCGTTTTTTAAAAAATGATAATCGGTATGCCAAACTAAACCTGGGCTTGGTCTTATCCTCGGCTTTGGGAGCTGTCAGTCCGTGACTATTACAGCCTCTTCCCACCTGTTCTTACTTTCCCAAACGTTCCCACAGCCCTTTCTGACTTCTATTTGCATTCACAGTTTCAAGTGGACAATCACTTGTGATTGTGTGAGAGGAGCTGAGGTGAAAACAACACACTGTACAGGCAAACAATAAATTCCTTCCATCAAACACCCACAAGGAGCCTATGCAGCGGGGAGGGCCTGTGCAGTCCGAGTCATTTCGCTGAGCTCAGCGTGGGTATAGAGCATCGTACTAGCCTCCAGGGCTGAGCCTTGGTGCCATTCCTGTCTGCTGTTCTCTGGCCCTACCTCCTTCAGGAGAGGGAGACGCTAATATCGCATGGGGCACTGCGCTAGGCACTCGGCAAACAGTATTTCATGTCACCCTCACAGCAGCCCGTGTGATAGCCACCCTCACTGTGCGGGCCGTTATTGTTTTTCCTTAACTCCTCCCTCTCAGTCTTCCTCCTCCCCACTACTAACAAGCTCCAGTGGTCTCCTTTTCCTTCACCTGCCATTTTCCTAAACATTTGCCCTGACTAGATATTTCATCAGCCCCTCCGACCACAGCCAACTCTTCTTGTGTCTTGACCTCTTCTCAGGATCCACAACTTCCCTGATAGCCCACAGGATCCTTCACAACATCAGACTTCAAACAACCCTGGAGCCTTCTGGCTGTGGAGCCCAGTGCCTCTTGGAACAGGCGTTGGCCTCAGGCAGACATGTGTCTGGTCTGTTGGGCAAGTCACTGAACCTCTCTGAGTCACTTGTGAAGTGTGGAGAGTAAAGCCTTCCATTCAGAATTGTGGTGAGGGTTAAATGAGATAACACAGCCTTTCCAAAATACCTTCTGCAGGACAATGTTGTTCTTAGGTATTGTATAAGATGTCTCCTTTTTCATTCTATCAGTTGGGTTTCAGAAATATGAGGTGAAACAGGAAGGCAGATAACAGTAGGGCCTCTCAGAGTCTCTAGTATAATATCTCGGCTCTTGGTGAATTTCTCAGAGGGGCATTACAGTGTGTCCCATGGAATCTTTCCTCCGTGAGTATGTGTGCAATTTTTTTATGGCTGATGTTCCATGGAACCACCACAAGAAAGGGTGGGATGTTTTCAATGAGTGAAAGCTGTTGTTTTATCGTTACTACCCTTCTGGGAGAAAGAAGTCATTTGTGTCTGTTTAGCCAGTCCCTGTGCAGGTACATTATGTGTGTATCAGCCTCTGTTTTGGAGTCTGCTCTGGCCATACTTGCTGCATTTATTTCTGGAGAGATGGCCTGAAACCTGGCCCCTGAGGCAGAAGTCCTGCTTTATTTGTATCTATTGCTAAGCCCAAGCATTCCATCAGTGCCTGCCTCTGCACACACACTCTCCCACTAAGTGTCAAAATTACAAGAGGAAGCAGCCCCAGGGGCAACGTGGAGGACCTGGGACTGACAGGAGAGCACTTCGCCTCAAGGCACCTTTTTTCTGGGAGAGCGGGGAGGAACCCTGGACTCGAAGACAGCAGATGTGGGCTTCAGTCAAAACTCTGCTGCCAGCTGTGTAGCTGTGGACCCCTCCGCGGGCCTCACTAGGAGCCTGGCTCACAAGGTCTGTGAGGGTGTCAAACAAAATGGGGAAAGAGCTGAGAAAACATGAAGCATGCACTTACATGCAGGGAGTCACGTGTCACGATGTGTGGTGTGAGACATGCAGGGACACATATATTCAGTGAAATTGATATTGAGAATATTTCCCCTTTCTCTGACTAAACTTGGGCAATGATAATTGTTTGAGGTCTACCATTATAGAAACAACTAATATGTGAAGAGTTGGTGAGAAAGATCTGAAACTTTAAACATCTGAATTATTTTAAACAATGTCATACATTCTTCATCTCCCATTAACATACAAAAAACACTCAAAAATGGTAAACATGAAAATGAAAAAGTAAGCCCTACTGGCCCGTTCCTGTCTTCAGTCAAATTTATATTAATGGCTTGGACGAAGGCAAACTTATCTAATCTTCAAACGACACCTCACTATGAAGGAGAGACAAGAATATAGGTGACAGAATCACAATTCAAAGTGTTCTCTAGGCTGGATTATAGGAGAGAAACTGGCAAAATGCAATGTATTAGGCCTCACTATAGTAGCACCCAATCCACATGTTAATCCTCAAGTTTTTATTTATTATTTTTTATCTTTATTGTATTTGTTTTCCATTACCATTTAGTGCCCCCCACTGCAATCACCACACTGTTGTCCATGTCCATGAGTCCTTTCTCCTTTTTGCTCAAAATTATTATTAAAATACAAGATGAGGGTATTAATGACTAGGACTTAGTAGATGTTCATGAAAAAACAATTCAAGTGCTTCACTTGGTCATGACTGCATTAGTTGCCAATATGGTATATCTATAAAACAAATCAGTCCTTGGATGTTTTCACAGAAGTCTGTTGTAAAGAACAAAATAATAGTCCTGCTATAGCCTGTATTACTTAGGAAACCTCTAGGAAGTTATAGTGCATTCTAAGAAGTATAGTGCATTCTAAGAAGTATAGGATCCCAGATATCCAGGGATATCTGGATATCACAATTAACAACTGTTGAAAAGATGTTGGGAACAGTTTGCCAAAGAACAGCCATGGTCGTTGTCTTCTAGTAGTTGAGTGGCTGATGTGGAGGACAGAGTAGAGGGGGGCAGCCTGGTTTATTTTCCTGGTGGAAGAACTTCCTAACCATCTGTCATGGCAGAACCTTCACATGACACCCCTCTTGTGGCTTTTACCTTTAGAATCTCCTCCAACTGAGTGTGGGCAGAACCTGCAAATATGATGAGCTACAATTCCTGTGATTGTATTATGTTATATGGCAAAAGAGGATTTTACAGATCTAATCAACATAGACTCAGATAAGGTAAACAAAAGGGAGATTGTTTGGGTGAGCCTGACCTAACTAGGTGACCCTGGAAAAGAGACAAGGCCCTTCCTGAAGTCAGAGACTTAAAGCATGAGAGAGGTTTGATGCAAGGGAGGTTTAAATCCACATCTTTGATGATGGAGAATTTAATGTTCAGGAACTCTGTGTGGTCTCTGAGCACTGGGAACTCAGAGTAGCTTCTGGCTGACAACCAGCAGAAGAATGGGGCCTCCTGAAGCCATGAGCAACTGAAGCCTACCAAAACTGTGGGCCTTGAAAGAGGTCTTTGACCTCCAGAAGGAACATGGCCCCAGTGACACCCTGATTTCAGTCTTGTGAGATGCTGAATAGAGGACCCAGCTAACTGGACTCCTAGCCCATGGAAACCGTGAGATAATTAATTTGTGTTGTTTTAAACCACTAAGTGTGTTATACAGCAATGGTAAACAAAGACACTGTCACAGCTGTCCCACAGGGAAGGTGCAGCCGTGAGCAGCCTGTCTTAAGCAGACAACAGATGCTCATCTGTGAAGGATTGTGACAGCTGTTTTTTTAAGAGAATATTTTGAACCGAACAATCTCTGAGACACCCTTATTTAGTGATGCTTGCATTCCATGAATGAACTTTAAAAGAGCATGCCATGTTGTCCCCTGTCCTTAGTTTAGGGCAAATTCTGGTTCCAGAAACTGTCCCTGCTAATCACCCATATATCATCTCCTTTTCTTTTTACTCACACTTATGGCTCTTCCACCATTAGCCGCATCAAACGAGTGTCCAGAGTCCCACTTTGACTTCCAGGAGGACCATATGTTAGTATGTTTGTTACAGTAGTACCACTTGACTTTATGGGAATGCTTGGAGCTGAGAGTGATCTATGTTCATCTCTTTGATATCGGGCTTTGATTCACACTGCTAAAGAATAAAGGGCCTGTCTTACTCCAAAGAGAAAGCATAAGGGAACCATTACAATGATTATTTTGGACATCTTTAAGACTCAATTTCTTTAACCTACAAATAATTTACACATATCATTAATAGTCTATTCTAATAAATAATAGTTTCTATTTTATAGGGTTGTTCAAGAACACTCTTTCTTTTAAAAACTGAGATTTAATTGATGTATAAGTTATTAGGTTGGCCAAAAAATTTGTAGTTTTTTTTCCAGAAAATAAAAGATGTATATTTTTCATTTTTTCACCAATAACTTTATTGATCTGAATATTTTGAGTATGTCAGCTATCTCCTGTGTGGTACAATGTTGATTGTTCTCAGTGTCTCAGTTTGATCAACTTCAACTAGTCTACCCGACCATGGAGCATCGTCCAGTGAAAAATCTCCAGCACAAATTTTTTGCAAACCACTTTTGACATGTTCGATTGGTCATAGCACCTTCTCCACACAAATGCAGAAATCTTTTTTCCTGTGTTTCAGTTGAGTTTTTACCTTTCTTGAAATAATAAAACAATATGCCAAAAATGTTGCCTATTTTCTTCCATCTTCAATATTAAAATGGCTACACAAAAATTCACTGATTTTTCTATATTTTTAAAAAATGCATGCTGATATGACAGCTGTCACAATACAATCTAAAAAAAATTATTTTGAATGAAGTTAAAGACAACCAAGCACTACTAGAGCCACCTTGTGGGAAAAAACACAAGTTTTTTGGTCAACCCAATATATTGGTTTCAGGGGTACAACATATTGATTAAATATTTGTATATACTGTGCAATAATCATCACAATAAGTTTACTTAACATCTACCACTACACATAGTTATAATGTTTTCGTCCTTGTGATGAAAACTTTTAAGAGTCACTTTTAGCAACTTTCGGCTATATAATACTGTATTAAAACTACAGTCACTGTGGTATTGTGATTTATAAAAAGAAAAAGAATATATGCACCCCTATTTCATTGCAGCATTATTTACAATAGCCAAGATTTGGAAGCAGCCCAAATGTCCATCAATAGACGAGTAGATAAAAAGAATGTGGTACATTTACACAATGGAATACTACTAGGCCATAAAAGAAGGAAATCTTAGCATTTGCACCATCGTGGATGGGCCTGGACAGCGTTATGCTAAGTGAAATAAGCTAGTCAGAGAAGAACAGGTACCATATGATTTCACTCATCTGTGGAATCTAATGAACAAAATAAACTAACAGAAAAAATAGAAACAAACTCATAGACACAGAGAACAGACTGACAGCTGTCAGAGGGGAGGGGTGTTGTGGGTCTGGGTGAAAAAGGTGAAAGGATTGAGCAACAAACAAACATACAAAAAAAACACAAGCAAACTCAAAGACACAGACATTAATATGGCGATTGCCAGAGGGAAAGGGGGTGGGGAGAAGTAGAAGAGGGTAAAGGGGGGATAAATGGTTATGGAAAGTGACTTGAGTTGGGGTGGTAAGCATACAATGAAATATACAGATGACGTCTTATAGTATTGTACACCCAAAGCCTGTATAATTTTATTAACCAATATCACCCCAATAAATTTAATAAAAAAGAAAAAAGGAAAGAAATGTATATTGGGTCTTGGTCTGGCACAGAGCTCCTAAAAACCTTGGAATTTCCTGATGAGAACAACAAATGTGCTTTTGTTATGCTAATGAGATGACTTTTGGACTTCACCTAATGGTGGAGGCTGGTTGTCAGGAGAAGTAACCCTGTACTTGGAGGACTGGAACTTTCAGTCCCACCTCTCTGGACTCCAGGGAGGAGAGAGGGGCCGGAAGTTGAATCAGTTGCCAATAGCCAATGATTTACCAATCATTCCTAGGTAATAAATCCTCCACAAAACCCTAAAAGGCCTGGGTTCAGAGAGCTTTCTGGTTGGCGAACATGTGGAGGTGATGGGAGTGTGGCCACCTGGAGAGAGCATGGAAGCTCAGTGCCCTTTCCCATCCCCTGCCCTTGCATCTCTTCCTTGCAACTCAAGCTGTTCCTGAGTTGTATCCTTTTATAATGAAGCAGTGTTCTAGTAAGTAAAACATTCCTCTGAGTTCAGTGAACTGCTCTCACAAGTCAATTGAACTCAAGGTAGGGGTTCTGGGAACCTCCAGTTTGTAGCCAGTTGGTTAGTAGTATAGGTTGTTATCTGGACTTGTGACAGGTGTCTGGAGTTGGTAGATGGCAGCGTTACAGCACCGATCCCTTGACGTGTGGGATAAGGTGCTATTTTCAGTTTGATAGTGCCAGAATTGAGTTGAATTGTAGGACATCCAGCTGATGTTCAAAAATTGTCTTATGTTGTATGAGAAACTCCTACACACACACACACACACACACACACATGCATACGCACATAGTGAGAATTGGGTATTGGGTCCAGGAACCCATAAGAGTCACCCTGCTAGAAAAGGTCATTCTTGTTGTTAAATACAGACAAAAGCGACAGTGATTGAAAACATTTTATCCCACTCAAAGGCCACTCCATGGCATGATTGCAGGGCAAAATATAGAAAACTGTAATTAACAATGCCTACTTATTAGTGATATTCAACACAAATGACTACACGTGGCCAAATCCAAGCAGCAATCGAGGGTGAGGAACAATGACCACACTAACCCGGCCCATCAGTAGAGACTGTGCTGTCTTTGCATTAAAGAAAAGAACCTGGAAGCAAGGCAGAGTTAGTGATAAGACAGCAAAGTTTTAAGAATGCCCTCCTATCTAACACACATGGGAACACAATTTGGTCTGTCTAGATAAAAATAACAATGGGTAGATTGTGAATAATGAATAGAAACTGGCACTGTAATGGTTGTTTTTAAAAGAAAGAAGATAAAACATGATGAATTCTAGTCTCATGAGAGGACACAGAAATATTATTTCCTTGTCTCTGATTCAAGGGACTGAAACTTGAGGCCTACATAGAAAAAGCTTCCTTACTCTAAGGTTGTTGGAACGTCTCACCCATGGGAAAGCCTAACATGTCATAGCAAAAACCTGGGCTTGCCATTCACAGGGGATAATTGTAATACTGAGAGTTATTTATGTCTTGGGTGAGTAAGTCACCCTTGGTTTGTGCTGTTGTGAGAGCTTTTGTTTGAGTAAGTGAAAGCGTTATGAACTCCCATCCCAAAATGCCCATCCCAAGGACGTACTGTGCCTCTGCATGGTGGGCACACAGCAGATGTTTTTGATGGATAAACACACAGTGAAGCTAAGAACAAAAGCATTCACAAAACCTAAAAAGGACCTGTTCACACAAGGTGGTCATGCATAAATGCTAGTGCTCTGGCTATGATGAAAATCCATGAACCCAGACAGGGGGAGACCCAAGGGGAAGCTCCATGTGACTAAGAGGATATTTCATGAAGTAGCACCCCATTGTTCTTCTTTCCTGAAGATTTAACCAACTGGTGCTATCTTTGATGGTAACTATAGGAAGTACCTATAAAGAAGAGACAGAAAAAAAGATAATTTTAAAAGTGCTTTTCATGTGCTAGGGTTTCCTATATGTTCTCACTTAATCCCTGTAAGTTAGCCCCTCAAATATCCATTTTATAGCTGAGGAAATCAAGGCTCAGTTATGTAACATATACAAGATCACATTACATAACATCAGAGGATGTTCTATTATACTGCTTTCCTCCTGCACAAGTGCAAAATGATTGTGCTGGTTTTTTGTATGCATGTACATATGCATGTGTGTGCATGCACACTCCTGTGCATAGTTATGATGTCTAGTTAATCTTTGAATCAATTGGGTGTTTACCTTAAAACTCTTGTCTCAGTTTCACTTATTGCAAAGGTGAGCAGTCTTTTTTTTTGGCCTCTAACTGACTTCAAGTTTGACAATTTGTGCTTTGTGGAAAAAGCAAAAATTCCATTTAAGCCATTGGATCAATCACTTTGAGAAATACAACTTGTGGTTTTGGCAAATAACATTTAGTTCTGAATATTGCCTGTGGTCAAATCATTTCACACTGGTTTGAAATTTTGTTGAACTGCATATTACCCAAGCAAACATTAACTCTTAACACATACTGCGTGCTCAAAATGTTTCAGGAACTGAGCTAAATGCTTTGCATATATTATCCTGTTAGTTGCTCACAGCGACCCTAGAAGATGCTTATTGCTGTTATTTTCATTTATGGAGGAGAAAATGGAATACTCGGAAGAAGTAAAGTGGATCGCCCTAGGTCATTTTTTGCAGTTATATGGTAGAGAATTTGAACTTTTTTTTAAATGCCATAACCCTACCTTTTAACTGCTACACCAGACTACTGCTGTTGCACTTTACAACCAGTCACATTTCTCACATGAGGAATCTAAAGTTTAGGTAATTAAAGTAATTTACTGCGATCACATTAACTAGTAAGTGATGGAGCTAAAAACAGAAGCGAAAACTTCTAGAAGGCAATGGGTGGGGGATAAGGCACAGACACTCTGCTGATAGACCTCCGCAGGGCTCTAAATTGACCTTAGGCAACAACCTCTGTCAAAAGGCATGTGCGTATTTCATTGTTACTCCCAATGCCACTGCTTCTTCTGTACTCTGGGCTTAGAAGAAGTCATTAGGGCTCTGGTACCACTCCTGGTATCTGGAATACAGAGTTCTGGTGGGAAATAAGAGAGGGAACATCACCACTTAGAGAGAATACAATTCAAGAGTCCATGAGGATGAGCATAACCTCTATGCTTTTCAACTCAACTCATAGGTGGTGGCAGATCTGGGTTCCTTGTGGAACAGAGCCTGTTTCCATTTCCAACTTCGAGTTAATATTTCACTTCAAGACTGAAAGAGTCACCTCTCTTCTCCTTTGATTGACCTATTAGCAAACCACTTCTTGGCATTGACTGAGAGCTTGCTTTATGCCCCACACCTTACAGGGGTGTCCAATCTTTTGGCGTCTCTGGGCCACACTGAAAGAAGAATTATCTTGGGCTGCACATTAAATACACAAACACTAACAAAATCTAATGAGCAAAAAAAAGGGTTTTAAGTAAATTTACGATTTCATGTTGGGCCACATACTTAGCCATCCTGGGCTGCACGCAGCCTGTGGGCCTTGGGTTGGATGCCCCTCATGACTTCTTATTTAGTCCTCACCACTATTCTTCCAGTTGTGTGCTATTAAAATCCCCTAACTATCAAGATGGAAGCTGAAACTTAGAGAAGTTCAATCCTGAGGTCACGTAGGTAATAGGTGACAAAACTCACTCTACTATAAGAAACCATGTATAACGGGTTTGAGATTCTGGTCCTCTCACTCCTGTTCCCGGTCTCTCTATGTTTATGAGACTTTTGGATTCTACTTACTTTCCTCTTTTACAGTATAAATATTACCCATGGCTGCCTCCTCTACTCTGCATTTCTTAGTGGATTTTCTCAGGGGTGTATAAATATTTAGGAGAAAGCTCAGTGACTCTTACTGCGTCAGAAGACTAATCATTTAGAACAACCAACTTATGCTTGACATTAACTAGTCAAAGTGGAAGCACACAAACATTGAATCACTCAGACACTGGCCAGCCGATTAAGAGTATTTGGTTAAAAGAATGCCAAATAAAGTTGTGATAAAGTTCTTTCAGCCAAAGCCTCTAGTCCCATGCCTGACACCATAACCTCTGGGAAAACTGAGAAATGGTCTGGGAAGGAATTTTACCAAGGATTGTGAGGTCAGTTTATCAAAGAAGCAACACTGTAGCTTCTGTTCACTTTGCTCAATGAGATACGCATCTCTAAAAACTATTCTGACATGTACAAGTTCTTACTTACTTACTTTGACTTTATTTTTGAACAGACAAAAGTCTGCTGACACTTTGATCTAGGTGTCCCCAGCCATGGGCAGTGTCATGCTGAGAAACCTCTTCCCCCGTCTCAGTTATCGGGGATGCGGTCTTCCCCCTGCTCCAGTGGAGGTCGTCCGTTCTCCCTGGTCATCACGCCAGCGTGCGGCCGCGTTCTTCTAGGACTCCACACCTCCCGTTTCCCCAGATACCACTTCTCTCTCTCTCTCTCTCTCTCTCTCCCTCTCCGTCTCTCCTACTCATTTCTGGTATCATGCAGCCTCCCCCCCCGCCCCCCTTCTCAATCTAATCCTGTTACAGTAATTAAAATACCTTCTACTTGCTTGGAACAGAGTGTCTAAGAAAGAAATTCACTCCACTTTTTAAAACTTTTTATTGACAAAATACACTCAGGTGGGCAAAGGGTGGAAGGAAATGGGGACATCTGTAATAGTGTCAACAATTTGAGAAAATAATAAATAAGTCCATGGGTATATTTATATAAATTTATATAAAGAAAGTTCACTCATCTTAAGTGTACAACCTAGTGACTTTTGTCATGGGTTTTGCTCATTTCGAACTTGAAATAGGTAGAATTGTACATTGCTATATGTAGTTCATTTACTTAAGGTGATGTCTGTGAGATTTATTCATGTTGTGTGCATCAGAAGTTCATTCCTTTTTTTTGTTTTGTGGTATTCCACTGTATGGAAACATAAAATTTGTTTTTTTTTCTCTTGTACTTTTAGATGTTTCCAGTTTGGGGCTCTACTGTCAATTTTTATTTTCATTCAGTTCAAAATATTTCCTAATGTTTATTGTAATTTCTTATTTGACTCACATATGTTATTTAGAAATATATTGTTTACTTTGCAAACATTTGGGAATTTTAAAGTTATTCTGTGGTTAGTTTCTAATTTAATTATAATGTCATCATACTTTGCATTGCATAATGCAGTCAATTTAGGTAAATATTTTATGTGTACTTGAAAAGAATTTGAATCATGCAGTTTGAGTCTGTGATTTTCTGTATTAATTAGGGCAATTTAGATAATGAGATTGTTCAGACTTCCTGTATTCTTACTGAATTTTTTTTGTCTACTTATCAGTTAGTGAGAAAGGTGTGTTGAAATCTCTGGTTATGTAAATAGATTTAAGGTCTATCAATTTTGCTTTAGAAATTTTGAAACTACATTTATAGGTACACAAAAATTTGGGATTGTTGTATTCCTGTGGTCTTTTAGCTTATAAAATGTCTTTTTTCTCATACTATTTTTTTTCTTAAAGTCTATTTTGTCTGACATTAATATAGCCGTGCCAATTTTCTTTTCTTAGTCTTTGCATGGTATATTTCCCTTTTTTCTCCTTTTAATCTATCTGCTTCTTTTATTTTTTAAACTTTTTTCAAGATTTTATTTATTTATCTTTAGAGGGAAAGGGAAGGAGAGAGGGAGAGAAATATCAATGTATGGTTGTCTCTCGTGTGTTCCCTGCTGGGAACTGGCCTGCAACCTAGGCATGTGCCCTGACTGGGAAATAAACCGTGATTCTTTGGTTCACAGGCCTGCGCTCAATCCATTGAGCAACACCAGCCAGGGCTTATCTGCTTCTTTTAATTAATTAACTTCTGCTTCTTTATATTTAAAATATATCTCTTATTAACAGCATATTGTGGGTCTTATCTTATTTTCTAGTCTGACAATCTTTGCTTTTCAATCATACTACTAAGATCATTTACATTTAATGTAATTACTGATATAATTACATTAAAGTTCAAAATGTTGCTATTTGTTTTCCATTTATTCTATCTGTTCTTTGTTTTCTCTTCACTTAACAGTACATCACGGAATGTCCCAGGTGTCTGCAGTTACTCCATGTGTTTTGTTTGCAGTGGCTCCTCAATAGACCGTTGTTTCAATGTTTCATGTCTTATCACACCATGGGTTCAATTCTTTCAATAACTGTGCTATTACAGATCAAGCTACACAGAACATCTTGATATATATTACTTTCTACTTTACGTATTATTCCTCAGGGTATGTTTCTAAGTGGGGAATTACTGATTCAAGAAATAGAAACACCTTTATAATTCTTGATACAATTTGTCACCTTGGTTTCCCTAAAGAATTATTCTAATTTATAACCTTATTAGCAGAATGTAGCTGTAGTGATTTTATTGGAGCTTTGCTAGCATTGCAAGTTCCTTTTTTAATAAAAGTTGTTATATAACAAGGAATGAAAAAGAATCAGAATTATGATTAACAATGTGCTTGCTGTAGGCATGTAAACAGAGAGAAGGAAAGTCATGTACAAATGTCATTTCCACTATAAACTGAGCTAAAATTCCTAATTCTTCTGCATCTATTTTGAACGCACTTGGGCTTTAGCAGTAAGCCCCATAAATCACTTAGTGATATTTCTGACATAATATGTAAACTGGCATATACGTTTTATTTGAGTCTAATAAAACTATAAATAAGTAAATTCACAAGTAAAATCAAAACAGGTTTATAGAATCAGAGAGAAAATTAGAAAGATAGGAGACCAACCAAAAATATGCTTCCAAGTAGAGTGAACACATGCTTCTAAGTAACATTTAAACTTTAGCGTGAATGATTGCCAAATACAGGGGCTGCATCACTAAACTTAATGTTTTTCCTCAGTTGGGTGGTGTGTGGAAGAACTGTGGAAAGGAACTCTCAAAATTGTAATTACTTTGCAGAGCACTTAAGGAGGCATTTTCTGACTTGAGCATACATATGCCGTATTAGAAATATTAGACGTATTTCTAATGTCTCTGTAGAGGAGAAACTGGGATTCCCTAGGGGCGAATTCTGGTCACATAACTGATAACTAGCAGACCAGCAACTCAACTTACATCCTTGCTTCTTAAGCCTGTGACCTTCCCATTATACTTAGGGATTACTTTCAACAACTGTTATTAAAATCTTGACCTACCACACAGTGCTTTATTAGAAAAACATAATGAAAATAACCATAATGAAGACAAAAACTTTCCCAAAGAATAAAGCCAAAAGATTTATTATAACATGATCTAAACTGGCATAAAATTCAGAAGATCCCATTATTTCAAAGTGCTATGGAAACTCAGTAAAAACCTCTTTTCTTGACATTAAAGTTCTGTGATCTGGACATGGTAGTTCAGAGTCATAGGAAAAAAACACAAAAGTAATATCAGAACCTAAAATCATAGTATAGTAACGATGTCATTCATAATCAGCACCCTTCTGGATCTTCCAAATACACCAAAAATCTAGGTTTTTTTATGGAAAAAATTTGACAACTAGCATTGTCTAAATTTAAGGTATAGTATGTTACTTTGATATATTTATATAATGTAACATGGTTGACAATGTAACAGTATTTATCACACTATGGACTTACAGTACAAAATTATCATCTGTGTTCATTAAACTTCTAGGGCTATCTTAGTACTTGTTTCAAATTTGTATTTTTAGACACAATCACTTTTATTTCCCACCCCACCCCCCTGGTTAATACCATTTTATTGTCTGAAAAATCTAGTTTTTGGAATAAAAAAATGCTTTGAATCTTTATTGTAGATGATGAAAACTATAAATCGGCTTCAAAAAGAACAAATATATTATTTTTTGGCTATTTGTTTTCCCCTCAAACAACATCTTAAATCTTTATTCAATGAATGACAAATATTAACTAACCTGCTACTAAAAGTAGAACCGTTCAGCATGTTCCTCCTCAGGTAAATAACGACAGCTGTCTTTTGAAAGCCTCTCGTGTCCACAGATAGTTTCTTAATTTATATATCTTACTGGCTCAGCAAGCAGTACAGATATTAATACTTTCAGTTCTCCTCAATCATGTTATTATTAAACAAAGCTGAATTTGAATAAAGCTGGATATTAAGTGTGAACTATATTCTGTCATGATTTTATCATCTTCCTCCAGTAAATTCATATTAATGATTTTTTAAAAGCTTATTGTTAAAGAAAGTAGAACTCATTCAAAGTATGAAGCACTTTATCAAATTATGAGGTGACTCTTAAGAGTATTTAGAAGCAAATAATTCTGACCATTGCTTGCTTCTGCTGTCTGATATCCTAGCTCGTATGCCAGGGTAGTAAGATGTGTCCTTTTTTTACTCTATCAGCTGACAGCTGTAAGCAATCAATCTGATTCAAACAGCCAAAGCCAAATTTCTCTCCCAGTTAACACCCCTGCCTCTGAAGTCTGTATTTCTTGGAACAAAATGGTATGCTTATGTGAAAGAGGAAAATAGAGTGATCTTTTATTTTTCTCTCCAGGAGGTGTTTGGTTTCCAGACCCACAATCTGCGCAGAGCGCTCTGCCTTACAGCCTCGGTGCTGACCTGCGGGGCCCTCCTGCTGGTGCTCTACTGGAGGCCCCAGTGGAGGGTGTGGGCCACCTGTGTCCCGTGCCCCTTGCAAGAAGCAGATACTCTTCTGCTAAGGACAACGGTGCGTGCGTGTCCTATCCTGTTGCATTTGTGGCACAACCAACAGCTGACTGGCTAGCATTCCAGAGGGGAGAGCTTGCAGGGGTGTCCAACCCACAGGCCCCAGGGCCACATGCGGCCCAGGGTGGCTATGAATATGGCCCAACACAAAATCGTAAATTTACTTAAAATCTTTTTTTTTTTGCTCATCAGTTTTCGTTAGTGTTTGTGTATTTAGTGTGCAGCTCAAGACAGCTCTTCTTCTTCCAGTGTGGCCCAGAGACACTAAAAGCTTGGATACCCCTGAAAGATTTTTCCTGTCCCAAAATAGGAGATGGAGATAGTATCTTTGCGATCTGTTTGCGATCTCTTAGTCTAACCCAGGAACGAAGGACATTTCTTCCACATCAGACTAAGGAAATTTCCACTATGTCAGGCTAATGGGCAGCGCTCTTAGCTCGTACAGGAACAGCGGCCGTCAGTGCGATGACTCTTAGAAACACAACATGGGAATGATCCCTCAACTTTTCAAAATGTGTATTTTGAGGGAAATTGGACATTTTAAACATCTATATGTGATTTTAAGAGGGCCAGAAACTATTTTCTGAATATAAAGTTTTTCTGAAAAGTGCATTTTTCTCTTTATTCTCCAGCACAGTGTTCTCAAATTTTAGTGCAATCAGAATCATCTGGAGGGCTCTTTAAAGCGCAGACTGCTGGCCACAGCCCCAGGCTTCCTGATCCAGTAGGTCTGAGGTGGCACCAAGCGTTTGCACTTCTAGCAAGTTCCAAGATAATGCTAGTGCTGTGTCTGCAGCCCAAACTTTGGGAAGCACTGGTCTAGCACTTGGCAGGTTCTTGGTTGATCGAGTACCTTATGGAATGACATTTGAGAATTTCACAGGCTGGAGTGTCTTTTCTAGGACGAGTTTCAGAGATATACGAGGAAGAAGGTGATCTGTCTCTACTTATCCACACTGAAGTTTCCTATCAGCAAAAACCTGGAACAGCCCCTCGTAGCTGACCACCACTCTGTCATAAACCAGGCTGTACTGAAACCGGAATTAAAAGTAAGTGAGTTGTGAGAGTGCATTGTCATGGTACGCTTTTGCTAGAAAAGAGTACTGTGAGTGTTTGCTAAGTGAAAGTTTGGATCTCGCACCACTGGACCAGGCAGGAGTCACAGCTACATGTCAGGGAAAGCCAGAGCTGTGCGGGACCTGCGTTGCACAGCCCTCCCCTTCCCAGAGGAGCTTCCCTTCATGAATGACTGATATCTTATCATGTCTGTCATTGCAGCTACGGTGTATCCAAGTGCAGAAAATCAAGTATGTTTGGGACAACTTGGAGAAGAGGTTTCAGAAAGTTGGGTGAGTCCAGCTTGTACTGGGTCCTACGTCAGGATATAAGGGAAGAACACTGACTTGTATGAGGTGAACTGAAGTGTGGTTCCTGTCCTGCCCACATCCCAGGTTGCTGGAAGACAGCCACTCCTGCTACGACATCCATCACATGTTCGGACTGGGTCTGACCAGTGAAGAGCAGGAGATCAGGTAGGGTTTGCAATAATCCCGGAGTGAACTTTGTCAGCGGAAACGGAAACATCATACGGCTTGCGATCAGTGAATTGTTGGCATAATGCTTCATCAATTTCATCTCATCCCAGCTCATTTACTGACATCAGGAAAGATATTCTAAATTATTTACATCATAGACAAACTTATTAAAAAGAAAAGACTAAAAGAACAATGCAATCAAATAACATTTGATCTTTTCTTTCAGGATTGTACAACAGTTTTCTCTGTGTTGTCTTTTGAATTTTTTTTCCTCAAAAAGATGATCTGGAGTCATTTCATAAACATCAGCTTCTTAATCCTTCAAGTCCTTAGAAAAAGACAATATTCTGATTGCATTTTACTTTAAAGAACAGCCCTTGGAGATGAGGATTTTGTTTGTTCAGTTAATTGTGTCATTCACCACAGCATTCACTACACCTCTAGGACAGTGCCTGATTCATGCTTTGCAAAACACTAGGGATGTCGGGATAAAAAAGACATTTACTAACTAGTGGGAAAGAGAGGTAAAGAATTGTTGTACAATTGGGAGCATGCATGTCTAGGGGCACATAGGTTAAGAAACAATAGTAGTAGGAATGAAAATGCTTATACTACTCATTAACTGACAGTGACCTAGAATCCTCACTTTCCTCACCTGTAATTTGAAGTGATGAATCCTGATGAATCTGAAAGGAAACAATTGCCAGCTTTCCCCTGAATTTTAATAATCAGCTTCATCTCTTGACCAGTTGTGAGGACATTATCTGCTTGACCTTCTTTATAGTCAGCCAGAAACACTACTTCACAAGTTAAGGAGCAATCCAGTACTTAAAATACAGGTTTTTAGACTCTCCCCACAGTTCTGATTTAGTAGGTAGGAGCTAGGGGTAGTGATGAGAGAAGAAACTCTGCATAATTAGCAGGCACCCCCATAATTCTGATGCACACCAATTCTGAAAATTACTGATCTGTTGTTGTTTTTAAGTTTTGTCTTTGCCTGAACATAATGAAAATAAATGAAGCAAGCATCTAGACTGCGACAATATTGCAAAATGCCGTAGAAATGGTAGCATTATATAAGCTTTCAATGCTTAATACATTGAAATACAAAAAGTTTTCAAAGTCATTAAAAATATATTGGTTTAGAAGCATTAAGCACCAGACTTTAAAAGATTGATCTAGGGCATTTAGGAAATCTAGTTGATAAATGTAGAGATACTGTCTGGAAAAGCATTTCTGCAGGAAAGATTTCCATCAGTGCAGCCACCTCGTGTTTGTCCTTATTCATCAAGTGCCAGGCTTTAATAAACATCATACATAATTAAATTTAAATCTGGTCTACACAATAAAGAACTTGACAATCTAATAAGCAAGACAGAGAGTATAGTTTTTCAAATATGAAGAATAAAGGAGATAATATACTGATAAACATGCAGGCACATTTTATTTTATGGGCTCATCTATTTAGAGGGTAACGATAGTAAATAGAATGTGGAGTGTTTTCCCCCTAATTTTTCCTTATTTTTCAGTGTGAGATTAACTCTTTAAAAAAATAAATATGATGGATTGAGTGATGTTAATTTCCTTGAGCTTGCTTGCATGAAAAGTAAAGGCATGAGATGTGAAGAAAAAAAGGAAAATACATAAAAATTTCCGATGATGAAAAGCCACAGAGTCTAACTACAACCTCTCTTTAGGCTTTCTAGCAGCCAGGAAAAGAGGAAAAATACACAGATTTACATAGTTCTCATTTTTTAGTAGCAAAAGACAAATCAGGACATCAGGAGAGCTACGTTTATCCTGGAAAGAAACTGTCAGAGGGCATCGGAAAGAAAGGAAGATTATTCCAGGATGCTTTCTGTTCCTAGCTTCACTCATTCATGAACTCAGTGCAGCTTTCCCTCTTAGACCCTGTCCTAGACAGGCCCATGGACACTTGAGGTAGTTCTCTTATCTCATGGAAACAGGGTCCTATGGAAAAACAAACCCACCTCATTCCCCAGTTATCCAACAGTCTTCCTATTAGGATAGTTTTTACATTGAGGATCTCTTCAGCTTCTTTTTATTCAGGACACCATCCTCTGACCTCCTTTGTTTAATCTCCTGAAAAGAGAAGGGGGCTTTCTGACAGAGGAGATAGCAGGCACCTCCTAACGGCATTAACTACGGACAAATTACCTTGTTGGTAACCCAGCTCTCTGGGGGGGGAGGGGGGAAGAAAACCTTTGATGGGTAGAGATGGCCAGTTTCTATTATGGGACTTCTCCAATCATGGCTGATTTGAAGCCACTGAGCATGGAGCTGGAGGGAGGTGCTCACCATAGGCTCAGCGATTCTGCAGGGCCAACCTTAGTCCTCAGCACTTGTCACAACACTGAGTGAAAAGGCACGCCTGTTAGTATCAGAGGAGGAAGCATTAATGGAAATTAATGCTCAGCTCCAAGCTGGTGGAAACTTCAGGAGAAGAGAGACATTGAAACAGAGGGAAAGAAGGATCAGAAGGGAGGCAGGAGAGAGAGAGAGATTAGGGCTGTTCTGAGACCCTACTTTCTCACCCCTCAGGTCTTCTGGGGGAATCAGAAAAGAAGTCATGCTGGTATACCATGACCTTTGTCCTCTTTGAAAGCTCCATCCCTAGAAGACATTGCTATTGTAGACATTCTTCCATCAGGCCAGTGCTTAGGGAGAGGAAGGAAGGGATGGTTGGAGTAGAGGAGAGAGGCAGTGTTTAGCATTCAGTTGGTAGTTAATAAATGACTTAAATATTACAATCTGCATGGGGCATTTAATACAAATGAAATGAACCACTGGGATCAACATTTTAAAAAGTAAATTATATTCACCATATTTTTGGGTCTATGGATCTGGATCCATTCGATGTATAAAATCACTTAACTCCAATGCCCTGTCTAGAGCAAAGGCCCCTGATGTCACCAGTAAACCTAAGTCCTGGGTCTCTCTGGCAAGATCCTGCCTGGGTTTTCTCTGCTCCCACCTACCTACACCCCATGTCTTCCTGGTCCTCTGCTTTCCAGATCCTCATGCCTGGGAAATTTTTTTAAATTCTGTAAATCTGTTCCCTAAGAATTCCAGAATTCATGCCAGGATCCCCTGGCACAGCACTAACAGTCTGGAAGACTACAGATCTCCCTTCCCCTCTGTTGGCGACTCACCAGGATGGGAGCAGGGCAGTCATGTGTGGCTTGAAAAAGCTCATCAGCAGCTCTGACACAGTCCTTCTCCCTTGAGGACCACTCCAGTCTTCTCCATCTGGAGCCTAAAGTGTCTAGTACATGGCATATTCTCAACAATTATTTGGTTAATAAATTGATAAATGAATGAACACATGAATGAATGATCAAATTTAAACAGCTAGAGACCAGCCCTGGCTGGTGAGGCTCAGTGGATTAAGATTACCATGAGACACCATCTCACCACACAGAGAAGCAGAAGTGCGTCAGGCCTTTGCCTCGCTCCTTTCTGAACTGACTTTGCACAGCCTGAGTGCTGCTGCAGCTCTGTAAACTGGGTGTCAGCCCTGTTAGGGGAGAGGGTAGACATGGGTCACAAAGAGACAATCCTCGCTGATTAAGTCCAATATTTAGGGAACATTCTGTGTCAGATGCTATGCCACTAGATACTAGGTACACAGAGTTGAAAGAGCTCCATCCTTGCCATTAAAGAGTATCTAGGAAATTTAAGGGGAAAGACATAATTATAGGTAATGATTCAAGGAGGCACATGCTGTTATTAAGAAAAGAAGGGTGGTTTGGTGGAGAGAAAAATACAGTTAGTTGTGCCTAAGGGAGTAGAAAAGACTTCAGAGACAGCTGCTATTTAAAAAAAAACACTTTTATTTATTTATTTATTTTGAGAGAGGGAGGGAGAGAGAGATTGATTTGTTGTTGTATTTATTTATTCATTCATTGGTTGCTTCCTCTACGTGTCCTGACCAGAGATTAAACCTGCAACCTTGGTTTGTTAAGGTGACATTTTAACCAACTGAGCTACCTGGCCAGGGCAATAGCTGCTATTTATTGAGAACTGGTCATGTCCTAGACACTTGTGCTAAATGCTTTACATATTTACCTCACATGTTATTGAGAGCAATTTTATTAGGCATGTATTATCAAATCCATTTTATACATAAGGAACCAAGGCTCACCCCTCAGTCATCTATTCATTCATTCAACAAATAATTCTTGAATGTAGGATATGTATTCGACCCTGTTTTATGCATTCAGGATTTGATAGTGTCCTGTAGAAGCTTATATTATAGTGGAGGGTACAGTCTATTGTTTGCCTGCTTATTAATTGTAAAAAGGTAAGATGTAATTTTAGATTATCAAATGCACTTTAAAGAAAGATGAGATAGGTTAAGGGGATATAGAGAATGTGACTTGGGGGTTGGGGTAGCTATTTTAAACAAAACTATTAGGGAAGACTCCAACAGGGAGGTGTTATTTGAACAGAAACCTGAACGAAGGTGAGGGAGTGAGCCATGTAACGATATGGGGGGAACTCGTTCCATGTGGAGAAAGTAGCAGGTACAAAGTCTTGGCTGGATTCAAACCCAAGTCTGTTAGATCTCGAATTTTCCAACCACTAGGCTCTATCGTCAGATTTGGCTCTCAAAAGCTGAGAAGGCATTTTCAAGTGAAGCATGTAGGAAGGGCATTCTAAGCAGAGAAAGAATGAGAGAAGACCAAGTTCAGGATTCTGAGAAGTTCTGATCCTTGACCAACAACAAGGTATTTTCATGGATCCTGGAAAAGAATCCTAATCACCAAAGTGACTCGAGTGATGGTCTCTTCCCAGTGTAAGGTTTAGAGACTTGTGAAGCCAAACAGCAGCATGTGCAGTTTGACCTCATCCCTGAGCCTCAGTGTGCTCATGGCATGGGGTCAGAGGACCTTGGACTGAGTTCTCTCTGACCACTGCAAGTAATAATGGTGCTTGGAGCAACAAGCCTTAGAAGTCAGACAAACTTGGGCTTGCTCCCTCTGACACCTTAGACCAAAGATCTACCCCGCAGATTTCGACCTCCGGGCCTTCCTTCCCTGAGGCAGAGTCTTCCTTCCCTGAGGTGGAGTCCCAGAGACACGCTGTAACGTGTGGGTCTGCTTCTTCCTAGCGCTGAGATTCTGGGAAAATTACTTAGTTTTCCCGAACTTCAGTTGTATTTAAGTAAAGATGGTAATGTACAACCCCACGGGATAACATGATGATTAAAGGAGATAATGTATAAAAGGCTCACCACAGGTTCTGACACTGTCATCTCTGCTTAAAAGTCACACTGTCATGATAAATGTTAGATTTATTCACCTTTGACAAAACATGCAAATTGAATGGTTTTTCCCTTTGACAAAATGGGGACATTAGTCCTTTTTTGTTTTGAACTATTGTGAGGACCAAATGACAGAGTCTTTCAGAGGGGCTTTGTAGATTGTAAAATGCTACACAAACATGAGGGCTTCTTCTTTGTAATGTGCATATGTGTGGACTTACAAGGTGTTAGTCATGAAGACCATATATGATCTTCTGGTTTGTTAGCTTGTTCACCCCCGTATTGTTGAGTTCATATCCCAAGGGCCTGTCTCTAGGTGCTGGAGATGCCAAGGTAAGATAGACATGACCTCTAACATCAAGAGCAATCTAGAATGCCTGAACATTCTAGGAACATCTTCATATCTGGGTTGTTTTAGCTGCTCTTGGAGTATAATAAAATTCTTTAAAAAATAATGCAAAATACCTTTCTAACTTTACTTTGGCTCTTGAGTTATACTATACTTACTGTACTTAAGATATTTTTTTTAACCAGGAAAACAACTTAGCTCCTCACCCACTGACTTTCATTTTAAAAGTATACTAATGTTTTAGGATTTACACATTAATTGTTCATTGAAAGCACAAAATCCCCCAAAAGATAGACAAGTGACTTCTGCTTAGCCTGTATTCATTTATTCACGAGTTTGTAGATGTGACACTAACAGACGATCGATCTCCTACAGAAGACTAGTGTGTGGGCCCAATGCCATTGAGGTCGAAATCCAGCCCATATGGAAGCTCCTTGTTAAACAGGTAACTACTAATGGTTTGCTTTTCTTTTTGGGGGGGTGGGAGGGAAGCTCCCATCCATTCCCATTCTTTACTTTTTTTTGGTGGATATATGCGGATTTATTTTAAGGAGTTGGTTCACAACCGTGGGGCTTGCAGGCCTGAAATCTGTAGGGCAGGTGGAGTCCATGAGCCAGGCAAGAGTTGGTGTTGCAGTCTTGCGTCTGAAATTCGAAGGGCAGCTGGTAGGCGAGAAACTCTGGCAGGATTTCTGTGTTACTGTCTTGAGGAAGAATTCCTTCTCCCCTGGGAAATCTCAGTGTTTGCTCTTGAGGCCTTCAACTAATTTAATGAGGCCCACCCACATTATTAGGGCCAATCTCTTTTACTTATAGTCAACTGATTGTAAAGGTTAATCACATTTACAAAATGCCTTCACAGGGACAAGCAGTCCACTGTGACCAAACTGAGCACTGTAGCCTAGCCAAGTTTACACATAAAATGGTCCATTACAATAGCCTTTTTATCTTTTATTTTTTTAAACAGCTTACTTTGGCTATCTTTCCAAACACTCAGTTCTGTCTCTTCTTACCCCATCCTTTACTTTTTACTTTCTACTGCTCAGGGGAATCCTAAGCAATATGTGGGTTCTTTGATGTGAACAAAATCTGCGTTTTATGTGAATTCTTTTTGTTGTTCCCCAATTGCCTTTAGCCTACGTTTTTCTTACCTATTGGGATTTCCCTTATTTAAAAAAAAATATGTGTATATATTGTCCCAGAGTTTCTAACTGGTCCTTTTAAATAATCATTTGTTTTAAATTCAAATCTATTTTTTAAAATCAGCTCCTAGTGTGATGGAAGAGTTCTATTTCATAATTTCCTGTTTGTTTTTGTTAAGTTTTTGATGGTGGTTATGGTAGGGGGGCAATGTTATGATTTCTATGATGTCTTTGAGGATTTTAGATGTTTTATTTAGGTCTTTTTTATATTTCTCTGCTGTTTCCATTTCCTGAGAGTGACTTCTTCCTTTATTAGCAGGGTTTTTTAATTAATTAATTAACTTACTTTTTTAGTATTTTCTTTGTATGCTTTGAAGTTACTTTATTTTATCTTTTTGCTAAACTCACCTCAAATAGGATTTCCCCCCTTCATTTTTGTCTCACCCTCCCTCTTTGGTGGCTCTGCCTTTGCCATTTACTGGGGGTTCCCTCAGGTCCCAGCTCAGAACTCAGTCCATACTGGAGATGGGGCTCTGCCCTCTGGGGATCGCCCTGTTAGATGCAGGCTCCACGCCAGGCTGGGGCTTAGAGAAGTTCACAACTGCACCACCAGGTCTATTCTCTCCTACTTCACTCTCCGCTGGTGAGCCACTGCTTGTTGCGACTTTCCTCAGCCTCTACTCTTGGGCAGAGGACCCCACTGCTACCCCTGTTTTCCCCTGCAAGCTTGGGTTCTGTCCACTGCCACTCACGGGACACTTTCTGTTTCGTTTCCCCTAGACCTAAGCTTCCAGCGATCGCTCTTTGTCTTTGTCTGGAACCCAGTAGGCAGATCACATCAGCCCCCACTCAGTTGCATATTTCTAGTCTAGTTACAGTCCACAAAGATGGTCCCTTCAGTTTTGAACATGGTCACATCTTTTATAAAATAAATTTTTTGTTAGGCTTTTTCTCTTAGGGGTACAGCAAAATTGATTGGAAGGTGCAGAGATTTCCCATATAACACACGTCCCCACAGAGAGAATCTTTGCCACTTCAGAAAAGCAGACTGCTTTTCTAACTTCTTATTCAAGTACATTTTCAAATTGCCAGAGACTCTCCCAGGTGTCAGTTGGTGTATTTTCAAAGGAGTGCTAGTATTTTGTGGCACAAATTTACCAGGCTTTAGTAGAAGAACACTGTTTTTTCACATTTGATTTCAAAAGAATATTGAATAAAGTCACTACATTAATTATGATGGTGCCATTTCTTCTACAAGAAGTATTTAACCAATTTTCTACTGAGTTTGTATGAAACTGAAAATTGTATTATTATTAGAGCATAATCTACAATTAAAGCATTTTATGCCAAGCAAACAGAAAAGCTATAATTTGTAAGAAAAACCTGGTGTAATGGAAATAATAAGAACCATTAAAGAACAAAAACTCTTTTAATGTATAAAATATATCCGAGGGTTTAAGGAATTCTTGAGATACAAGCTATTACCATATTAACTAGATATCAGTTCATTTTTAGGACTAAAATAAAAGTTTATTTAATAATTAGAGAATTATGGAAAGTAGAGGTAAGAGAGAACAGCGCTGGTATTAGGTATTTCATGTAATTCATAACTCTCATAAAGAGCCCTTCACCAAGACGACGGTCCTTGCTCGGCTCAGATGGGCTCTTCGATCCTCACGGCCTGTCTATGTCCTGAGGCCATCCCATGCTCCCCTGCATCAGGGTGCCCTCTCTGCTACCATTATCAACAGGGAAGTCTGTAGGACGAACGTGGGGAAATGAGGGAGTGAAAAAACTGGAGCATATTACCAAAAACTACCTGCTTGGATGGCCAGCTTTGAGGCTGGCGATACATTCTGCTTGTGGTGTTTGCTTCAGGCTGGGATGAAACCTTTCCCTTCACCATTCTTCCTGTTCAGGGGAAGGCCTATGCTGGCTTGGCGGACTCTCAGGGGATCTTGTTAAGACCTGTGACATACCAGTGTGTTATTTTAAAAGGTGACCTGCATAAAAGTAGGTTCTTTAATTTTTATTGTACAATTTGACGGAACCTACAGTATGTGATACATAAAGAGAAAAAAAAACACTGCAATAAAAATCTTCAAAATCGAAGTTGGATTTTAGAGTAACCTAAATCATGTTTCCTCAGCACTATGGGTAAATCTGTTTAAAAAGGTAAGTTGTTGGATTTTTTGATTGGTAACATATTTTTGAAAATTCAAAATAATAAAAGTGATCAGTCTGTGGCCATGGTTTTGAGTGCTTAAAATAATTTTGTTTCTACCACATTACATTCTTTGTGCTTGACATTGTCTCCACCAAAATGAATGTGGTTCTACACGCATTCTTAAATATCAGAGGCTGTTGTGTGTTGTAAAATATGGGAAATGCCATTCCATAAAGAAATGATATCATCTCAATTGCTACCGAGTTCCATGCAAGTGACCTAAATGTTATTTTTGTACCTGCAGGTTTTAAATCCATTTTATGTGTTCCAAGCCTTTACCTTAACTTTGTGGCTGTCTCAAGGTTACATAGAATACTCTGTGGCCATCATCATCTTGACTGTTCTCTCCATTGTCTTAAGTGTGTATGATCTGAGACAGGTAAGAGCTGAAATTGCCATTGGATGCTATTCGGTTTCTGTCTAGATAAGAAGCAAAATCTATGGCATTTCCATTGACAGCAAGGAGTTGCATTGTTAAACATATGACATAACAAAGAAAAAGGCAAGGACTTACTAAATGTGAGATCTCAGGAAGAGGGCTTTAGGAATGTCTTTGAAAACTCTGATTAGCAGCTGAAGGCTGCATTGAATACTATGTTTAGAGGGACTCTGAGGCTGGGTTTGAATATTATGGGAAAGAATGTCGTGATGGATTAACAATACCAGCCATAGTTTGAGGAGAATGATTGGCAACATCTTAAACATGTGTTTTAGCCAAGACTGTTTCAAGTTTGTAGTGATAGAAACCCAACTTGAACTAAATTAAGCAATTCATATAAGCCATTTTAGGGTTGTTTTCATTTGGGCATGAAAACATGGCTAGATTCAGGTCCCGTACTCAACAATGATTAGGAAGCTGTTTCTTTTTGTCTCTTCACCCTACTTTACCAGAGCGCTCCTCACCGTGGTCTGTGGACTGCTGCTGGTTTGCAACCTCTTGGCTACATGTCTGTTGTTCAATTAGTACCACTGAACTCCACAGTAGGTGCTTACGAATATTTTATAATAATGTGATGTTGTCCCAACATTTTTCTATAAATTATGGTTTGAGAATTAATGTTTTTCTATACCTGGTCTTTATACCTAGATAGAGACTCTCTGCACAGTGGCCAAGGTGGCCATAGCAGTCTCCGTACATTCTCTTCAGGCTCATGATCTCAGGCGAAGAGAAGATGTTTTTTACTAAAGTCCATGTCAATGTCCCCCCAAAGACCCTGGCTGGGGCAGCTGGAAGCAGAAGATAGCAGTGTCAGATACTTTCATCTGCCTCCAAACCCTCTTTCTTTGAACTCTTTTAATTCAGTGTTTCAATCCATGTTCCTTTATGTGGTAAGACATGCTACTTTTCTTTGTGGCTAAATGTTCTCCGACTGTGGACTCCAATTTAGTTTCCACTAGGTGTTTTATGTTTTCCATGAAAGCAAATTAATAGGAACATGGTTTTCTGAGAGCTTCACAGTTCCCTTCACTCCTGAAGCCCCTCTCGAGCTATCCTGCTAATTCCCAGATTCCTGTGCAATGCAAATCCTTCTCATTGGTGATAGTAAGTTCATGACTTATAACCTTTCCCCCTCTCTTGCTACCTTTGTTCATCTTATAGCCATCTAAAATCTTCCTTTAAAAAAAGCCTTATATAGGACATAACAACACATCCTGAAGGAGTGTTTAGCTGAATATCTTATAATTCCACAGCCCCTCTAACTCTCAGACTTCTGCCACATCTTTTGAGCAAATGTTCTACTACTTTGCTTAGAACTCATCAGACTGAATCATGAGGCAACCCCAAAGGAGTGTCTGACTGTATCTGTTGAACATGCTGAAAGCCTAACTGTAGAATTGCTCTTTAGACGAGGTGAGCAATGGTACTTGTGTCAGCCTGTCAGTGCTGTTGAACTGAGTCTCAAACCTCAGTCTTCTTAGAGAAGAGGAAACGAAGGTACAGGGAAGTTGTCCAGATAATAAAGTGTGTTGGCGACAGACTCAGAGCTTCTGGCCTCTCCTGAAATGAAATTCTGCTGTATGTGCATTATTTCCTTAGCAGAAAGCCCTTTCCAAAGTAGCTCAATAGCTGGGGTTCAAGTCAAACATAAGTGTGAGACGAGAGACGAGTCCTAGCTGTTGGCAAGGTAAACTCTGACCACATGTTAGGAAGGCAGACATGGGGGTGTTTAAACAAGCCTAACTGAAAGAAACCTTATTCCCACTCTATTTCAGTTGCTCAATAAATATTAGATCTCATATTGGCTTTTTATCTGGTGTTCTATCCTACAAATGTTGAGTTATTAAGTGTTTGATGAGAAATAAAAGGAAGTCAATATATTTAAAGAGTTAGAAACAGGCACTAAAAATGAAAGGGTAAATGAATGGAGCCAGTTTAACCTAGAAAGTGAGGACTAGAGGGCTTTGCTTTGGTCAATTATTTGTTTGTTTGTTTCCTTTTTTGAAAGAGCAACTGAGTGTTTTTGTTCATGAAATAATTTAAATCACAAAAATATTAACAGTGTCCAGTAACCTCCCTTTGATGATCACAAATCCTTTCTGTCTGGCTGTCAAGTCAGGGAGCAGAGCGACTGCCCTGGTGAATGCTGAATATTGGAGCAAAAGCATGGAAACAGACACCGGGACAATACAGAATTGGACACGTTTTACTCAGCCACTGTGGGAAATTATAGTGTCCCACACTTTCACCTTTGTCGTTTGATAAAGGTATATAATGTGAAATTTGAAATCTACAAATCAAATTTCTAGCTGCTGGTTTTTTGAGAAATCTTTGCTTTAATAGAATATCTCATTTGATATCTGCAAGTCGTTCATATGCTTTCCAGCGTAAGTCAAACCTCAGTCCATACAGTACTTCCACCCATGTGTTTTATTCTGTTGGGAAGACATGTGCACACCATCACCAAAATACATGATCACACACCATCTCAGGGTCCTGAGAAAAAGTACAGAACACTCTGAGAACTACTGGCAGGGAGATGTTAATCTAGTCAAGTCAAAAATCTGCCCCTGCCCCTCCTATTTGTGTTACTTGATACTATTTGACACTTTAATAATCAGCTTCCTTCTCTATAAGTCTGTAAGTGTGTGTGCGTGTGTGCGTGTGTGTGTGTGTGTGTGCATGTTTGATGTTATAGCTGTAACTTATGTGCCCAATACATTGTGGGCACTTGCCAAATGTTAGTTCATGCTATCATTGATGGTCCTGTTGCTATTCACATTATTATTCCCAGAGTGGAGAAAGTAAGTGATGAAAAGATGGGAGGATGCACAGGGATTGAAGGAAGAGCCCGACACATAACTTGAACAAGAAAGCACCATGTGACAGGGCTCCTAATGACCAGTGACTCATTCATTGTGTGACTCTGGACTCTCCTCTCCTGCTTGGGCTCACTTTTCTCCACTGTGAATGGGTGAGGCTAACCTCTTTTTCTTTAGGTCCCACTGCTTTAGGACTCTATCACTTTTCCACAGCCACCAATAGGGAATTCAAAAATAGAATCCTTGAAAACTTTAAAACAATACTAAGAAACTTTCTGGCCACTGGAAGTTTGGAAGCAAGTGTTGCAGACTTGAGTCAATTACTGTGGGGCCCTATTAGACGCTGAACTGACCATCCAGTTAAACTACTCAATCAGGATTTGTGCACATAATAGAAATCTACTTAAACTGTCTTAACCACAACAAGCATATATATTATAAATATGTATCAGTAGCTCATGGAGCCCAAGTACAGAGGGACTTTACCAAAGGCCAAACCCAAGAACTTGGGTAACTCCCTCCAGCCTCCAAGTCTATGACAAGGCATGAAGTACACATATTTGGGGGAAAGTGCTCTACCTTCATTCCTCTTCTCTGAAAACTGAGTGCACCCAGAGCTGTGGCAGCCTGCAACTAGTTTGTTCCACATGGCTCTGTCTCTCTACTGCCACAGTTTATTGGTGCCAAGGGCACTTGAACCAGTGAAATCCAATCCATCAACAGGAGTGAGGCCAACATATCTTTGTGCCTAAGATCTTAAAATAAGAGCTTAAAGCTGCTGCTCATACCCTGTTAGGACCAGGATCTGAGAACTAATGTACAGCCAGGACCAGGGTGGCCATACTTGTTCCCTGGGTATGGACCAGCAGAGAAAAAACTTTGGCACAGAAAGAGCAAAAGAATGAACCAAATATGCAGTGAGACACAGAGATGGGCAATTTGAAGTCCAGCAAAGACAAAAAGAGTAACCTGGGCCTCATGGCATTTCTTGCTCCTATTCAGAGCCCTCGGGAGACTTGGCTGCACCTCCCACCTTAGGTTCCTAAAACATCCTTGCATCCTCACAAATTCTCACCTTCTGCCTAAACCAGATTAATAAGTTTCTGTTACAATCAATGAATCCCAAGCAAATGACCCCATATGCCCCCTAGAATGTTCCTATATATTTCCTCTGAGTTAAATGATATCTTGGTCCTACACATTTCCCATCTCTGTGTTTGTGACAAACTTTAGTCTCTCCTTGAAAATCCTTTTACAGTGTCCATTCCTTCATTTGGAGCTCAATTCTACCTTTCTTTAATGAAACCAAAAATAAATATAGAAATTTATGTGTAAGAGTTAGGGGAAGGGGTGTAGAAAAAATAGGGTTGATTCTGTACTCTAGAAAGCCAAGTTTTGGTGAGAGATTTACTTGAGATTTTTTTGATCTATTAAATCAAAATATCCAGGGTAACAACATGAATCTTCACTTTTTAACTGTTTTATAACAGGTGATTTTTATGTATTCCAAAGGTTTAAGAGTTACTGTTTTAGTGGGATCCACAAAAAGACAAATTCAAGCACTGAGATCTCAAATACATCTATCAATTTATTTATTTATCTATCTATTTAATCATCACCTGAACATATTTCTTCATTGTTTTTACTCTATAAAATACACAGAAATGCAAGTTTTTATGGAGATTAATTTATGTATTTATTAATTTGTTTTACTAAAGGAGGATCTTACTATGGACATTAATTTGGAAGTTGCATTTTTTTCTACTTTACAACATACAAAATGGCCATCCACCAAGTAAGCAAATACTTCTAGATGATGCTTAAAAATAATGATGTAATATTCCATGGTAGCATAATTTATTCAACCATTCTCTTATTTATGAAAAATAATGAGTTTCCTCTTTAATTTTTCCCCACAAATATTTTGAATTAAACGTAACTACTATTTAGGTGTGTCCTTATATATTAATGTTTATAGTTTCGCCCAGCTGCTAAATCCAAAATATGTATATTTTGTATGCTAATAGATATGATATTATTTTCCCCAAATTAAATAATTTCTTCTCCTTTCAGAAATATATGAGAGTATTCATTTCCTCTGATCTTCACCAACATTAGATGTTATATGTTGATATTAAAAATTTTTCAATCTAACATGCTTTTAAAAATTATCTCATTGATGTTTTAACTTACATTTCCCTAATTACTAGTGAAAAGATATACTTTTCTTTATCTAATAACAATTCATACATTTTCTATTTACTGCCTCTTTATATCCATCATGTACATGGACAAAACATTTTTTTAAAAAGACTTTATTTATATATTTTTAGAGAGAGAGGAAGGGAGAGAGAAAGAGAGGGAGAGAAACATCAATGTGTGGTTGCCTCTCACACAGCCCCATCTGAGACCCTGGCCTGCAACCCAGGAATGTGTCCTGACTGGGAATCAAACCAGCGGCCCCTCGGCTGGCAGACTGGCACTCAGTCCACTGAGCCAAACCAGTCAGGGTGAAAATTTTATTTTTTAGTCTTTTTTTCTTTTCTTGAGCTTGACATTTGTCAGATATTTAAAATGTGTCTAATCAAATATATTTCTCTTTTCTGTTTTTTGTATTTCTCTTTTCTGTTTTTTTTATATTTACAAGAGAGAAATATATTTCTCTTATGGTTTCTGGTTTTCCTGATCAGCTTCTACATGTGTACCTCTTCCACAATCTTTTTCTATTTGTAACTTTTAAAATATTTATTTTCAAATCCTTTTTAAAAGGATTTTAAACATTTAAGATCTACATTCTATCAGAATTCCGAAATGCCTGTGCTCAAAATACTGACTAACATGAGAACTGCAGATTTGATGGCAGTATTGCAAAAGATTTTTTCAAGAAGCAGACACTAATCCTATTAGCAGTTAGTATTTATTAATAGAAGCTTATCCAACCTACCCTGTAAAGCATCTTGTGACACTATACAAAATGGGCCAGCTTCCTGAAACTGTATCTTTGCAGTTTAAATCACAAATCCTCAATAGTCAATATCTACTTAGCACTTCATGGTTTGCAATGGCTCCCACATCCGTAATGTTTGTGCTGTGTGGGGCACAGCAAACAAAAATGATATGCACACAATTTGTTCTGTCTCCCAACACCTGAAAGGGAAGGATGGGGGTTCAGAGAGGTGAAGTGCCATGCTCATGCCCAGGATTTTAGCCACAAGTTTCCTGACTCCAGGTCAAGAACAGCAAACTGTCCTGGAACAGAATGCGGGTCTGGCTGCCTGCTGCTATGAAAGCCAAACTCCAGAGGCAGGTGCTGTTGTAAAGGAAAGTGGTTTATTTTCAGGTGCCTCCCACCTGGAAGATGGGGGAGTCTTGTCTCAAAGCCCATTTCTACCTCTGAATGGAGGCAGAGGTTTTTATGAGGAGGGAGAGAGGAACAGAACGAAGAGATCAAGGGAGGGGGTTGAAAGTTCTCTACATGCAGATGAGCACAGTCTACTCCGATAAGGCAAGTGACAGCCCCGTGTGCAGCATCCTGGGTTCACATCACCCTGGCCCGGTGGATGAAGGTCCCCAGATCTCCTGGAGCTGGCATGCCTTGCCTGAAGGTCAGAGTCTATATTCTTTGAGGTTACTTCCTAGGATTCTCATACAAACATGCTGTTTATCTACAAGCTACATATTAGAGTCAGCAGTTACAGAAACAATGTCAAAAGAATGGTGGGGTAGGTTACAATTTCCCACAGTTGCAATATTTCATTGTTCCAGTCCCATGGAGCACAATTTCAGAGACCCATGAGCTTCCTTGGGGTCATAAATGATTGTTTGATAATTCTATAACAAAGAGCAGATTTGGAGAAGGATGTTGGTAGGAATGAAGGAGTGTGTGCTTCCATCCCCTACCATGCTAAACAAATACATGCTTTTTAAAATTATAAGGAGGGAAGCATTGACAGGAGTGGAATAAAATATCTTCCTGCATCTCATGTAGCCCTGAATCAGGCTGCACAGAGAGATCTTATCTTGTCTAAGCCAGAAACACCCTGTGCAGTCCCTCTCTAACAAGTTTGGTGCAAGTTTGAGTATAGACCTTGGCACTCAACTGTATTTCCATTGAACTGTATCGCATACTCCATTGTTGGCTCCACGGGTGGCTGCTAGAAATAGCACCAAGAGTATCCAACCCATTCTGTATCATTCGGGACAGAGCCAGGCTCAAGAGACACCTGACCTTGTTCCTCATCTCTGGAGGAAATCTGGCCACAGCAAACACAAGGGAGCACAACAACAAATGCCAAATAATAACACTATGAAAATTAGTCTTGGACACTGATTCTGGTCCTACTGAACAGGGGTGAGAGAATGAGAGGGGGCCTAATGAAAATCAGTCAGCGAGCTTCAATATCAGGCAAGCATCACAGCACTTGCTTTCTCCTAGCTGGTTGGTTGTCATAGAAACCTGTGTTTGTAGAGCTTCTGAGTACATTAGCTCAAAGACGATGCTTACATTATCCTATTCCGATATTGCTGGAGAAGTAGAACAATTCAGTTCTATTAAAGAAATATTTTCTGAGGGCCTACTGTGTGAAAAACTTCAGGGGATACATAGGTAGACACCTGGTCCCTTCTTTGAAGCGCCTGACCAGCAGGGGAGTGCTGACAAGGAGACAGATAGCTGT
Organism: Phyllostomus discolor; assembly: GCF_004126475.2. Taxonomy (NCBI): domain Eukaryota; kingdom Metazoa; phylum Chordata; class Mammalia; order Chiroptera; family Phyllostomidae; genus Phyllostomus; species Phyllostomus discolor. The sequence continues at coordinate 51,731,212 of NC_040904.2, read as the reverse complement.
AATGGAATGTGATCAGCACACTAATACAGGTGGGACCACAGAGAGCAGAGCAATCCCTCCTTCCTGGGGACATTAGGGACTGTCAGAGTGGAGGTGGCATTGGAGCAGGGCTTCATGTGAAGGATTACCAAGAGTCTGCTGGTAGAAAACTGTGGTGGACATGCTAGGGAATAGCTTGAGCAAAGTCACGGAAGCAAGGCAGATTATAAAGAAGGCTAAGTCTGATAAACAAATCCAGCTTCATGCCATAATGAGTGCTGAGAATTACAGTCAAGCATTCTTAACTTGTACTTCATCACTTTCAGACGTGTTCATTATTATCCTCTTAAGCTAGGTTGAAGTTGTCATGGCATTGACTAAAAGGGTTTGCTAAGCAAGAAAATAACAAGAAATTTCTCATGAAGGATGTTTACCTTCTTAAAGTAAAAAGAGCTGTTTCCAAGCACTTTGGGAAAACGTATTCATCAATAGAAAAGGCTTTAGAGCCAGATGAACTGGGTTTGATTGTCATTCTTAATACTTAGTAAGTATGTGATTGTGGGTAAGTTACTTGAACATTTTCAAACCCCTGTTTTTTCTGCTTTTGTTTTGTTATATGTACATCGAAGATAATAACATTTCTTTCTAGGATTACTTTAAAAATTAAAAAAATCAATCAGCATATTCCAAGTGCTTATAGTAGTGCCTGGCACAAAGTAGTCATATAAGAGGTTTTAAACTTTCAAAAAAGAATGATAATTCGAGTCATTTTATTACCCTGGGTATTTCTTCTATGAAGTCTTGGAGGTTTTTAATAAAAGTCTGATATGCACAATCAATCAACATAATGCCATTTTAGAGCTTGAAGGGAACTGGAAAATGATCCAATTTAATTTGTCGACAGAAGAAACAACTAACTTCCAAGGTTAAATTTCTGGTATCTGGTACATAGCTGGTTAGTGGGGAAGCCTGAGCCGCACCCCGGGAATCCTGATGGAACCCGCTGCTCCTGCTGCAACACCACCGCCGCCTTCCTCACTGTTGTCCATCACTAGAGTGAATGTCCTGGCAGGCCAGCCTCAGGAAGGCACGTTAGGGCATGAGTATGTGCCTAATGGTAATATCACTCCTTCCACTCAATTGGTCCAAATGATTGAAGTTTAGCTTTTCATGCAAAACTGAAATAAATAATAAATCGTTCTATATAAATATTAACACAGAATTCATTATGTTCTCTCAAGAGGAAAGTTGCATAATTATGTATGATGCTTGTCTTAGCCTGGTGACATTTGTAATGTTGAAAACCATCCCCAGAACAGATAAAAATAATTTACTCTAACATCTAAAAGGAAAAAGTTTATATTTGAATTAGCTCAAACTGTGTTTAAGTCCTGTTGACAGTATTCAGACCTCTTCTACCTAGAGGTACCCAAGTAACTGACACCTACAGAGATGGGCAGTGCCTTCCAGGGCCCCCGCTGGGGCAGCAACCCACTCCCTCCAGTTGACAGCGCCACGGTCGGTGTGGGGAACTGTGTGAACAACACAGTCCTCTCACCTCTGCCTTCCTATCTCTTGAGCTGTCCTAGGAGAAGCTGCCTCCACTTCTCCAGGATGCTTCCATTTCCTCTGCTTTGCACAGGGTCATATCTCAATGAATTCCACCTCAAGCAAATTTTTCCAGCTGGTATACTCAGACAACTGTTTTTCTGACAATGTATTAATCATTAACACTCTTTGAGCTCTTACCATAGTAGTCAGTACCATCCAATGGGATAATTAAGATGAAAATTAACTAACTAAAAGAACTCAATAAAATAAATACAGCTATCTCCACTTTCAGATGCAGAAAAAGGCATTAAACAGGCTACAGAACTCCTAAGTGGAAGCATCAGGATACTAGCAGAGTGGTGTGACTCCACTCTGCAGATTTACCCAACATGAAAATCCACCAGGTCACAAAGGAAGGGATGCCTGTTCCACATGTAGTCAAAACACAACCTGAGTCTTCACAGACTCTCACAATGGCATGTCACTTGCAAATCACATTCAGCTTTGTTGTTTTACAGGCAGGGGAAGAGAGGCACGGGGGTGGGGGGGGGAAGTGACCTGTGTGCAATCTCATTCTTCCCCAGCCTAACCCAACATCCTCCAGGAGTGAAGCCTCTGTGCTTTAGCTCAGGTCCCTGGGGGCTGTGGCTGTGCATTATTTTTCCTTGGATTGAAATGGCATTATACTAATGAACGCATCTTCTTCTGCAAATAGGGGGCTCCCTATAAAATAGGGGTTGGAGAAGGGAAGCAGGAGCATTGAAAGTGGAACTTGAGTCTTTGCTCAGAATCAGTTTGCCATTTACTGTTTTGAGATCATGTGGATTTCCGGTTATGGACTGTCTAACATTTAAACGTTGACTTTCGATTGATAGCAATCAGTGAAGCTGCACAACCTCGTGGAGGATCACAACAAAGTTCAGGTTACGATCACTGTAAAGGGCAAAGGTAAGATATATGTATTCTGCTGTCTTTAGCATCCTAATATTTCAGGGTGCATTCCATCTCAATTTATCGCTATTAGTCCATGAGACACAGGCTTTGCTGATTGAACCCAGGACTGGGGCTAAGGTGAGGCAAACAGGGCATCTGAGATGAAAAGTTAAGAAGACGAGATCAGGCAAAGGCTGACCTGTACCTGCAGGAATCCTGAGAATGAGGACTTTGTTGAATTTTGTACCCTACATACCTCGCATGGCTTATCCTCATCTCAGCCTTGATTAAAACATTGTCACGCAGTGTGTGAGTTACTTCAGATTTCCTCTGCCTTCCACATTTCACTCATTTGAATGTTACTGGGTAAGCCTTCTTATGGCTTTTTGATTTCCCTAACTATACCAAACAGACCCTGTATTATACATTTTGATATGTTATCCAGAATGCAAGCTTGAGTGAGGCTTGTAGATGGCTAGTTGGACACTGGCATTTGTTCTTGCCATAGCCTGGGGGACGGGAGGTGGTCATGGCTCTCTGTGAGCAATGAGGAGCTGTGCCCCAAGGCAGCAGACATTTCACATCAGGTTTTATTCAAAGGCCTGAGCGTGCCACAGTGGGTCAGGAACTCAGCCAAAGAGAGTAAGCGGCAGCAGAGGGGCAGTCTTCCGCTGAGCAAGGTCCTGGAGTGTCTTCTGAGGGCAGGGCACTGTCTCAGGTACTAGGGTCAAGGTGGGGTCTTATTGCTGAGCTAATCCTTTGCTCTGGCCCAGGAATCAATTCCCTGACCCTGGTTTCTGGGAATCGGGTTGAGTGGGGCAGGTGAGCACTCAGCGCAGTCATTGCCAACAGGTTGACAAGAGTTTTCAGTCACTTTCATTTTAAAGTAAACACAGGAAAAGCTCAGATAGTCATGAAAACTGTGCTGTTGTGTAGGTTTGCAGGAGCTGGAATCCCGTCTCTTGGTTCCTGGAGACGTCCTTATTCTCCCAGGAAAGCTTTCGTTGCCTTGTGATGCTGTTCTGATTGAAGGAAGCTGTGTGGTGAATGAAGGCATGCTCACAGGTAGGCAGTTGCCATGGAGCTTCTTCTTTCCTGTCCAAAATCTAGGCCAAGTGTTAGCAAAGCAGATCAATGTACACCTACCTGCTTATACCAGGCCCAGGGTAAGGTATAGAGAGATGGGTGAGGGAGACACAACATATATAAATAGGAAACATGTAACAATGAAAGAATCAAGCCTGATGGGTAGGGCAAATAGGGTGTTTGGGGTTCTGAGGAGAGTGGGACCCCTGCACTAGCTGGTGTACAATCTCTTTATAAGTAAGAGAATGGTTTTTATTTTTATCCAAACAAAACACAGCTTAAGCCTACCAACTCTCACAGCTGTCGGAGTGCAGAGTGCATCCAGCTTGCTCTCTGTGGGTGGAAGCCCGAGTCCTAGGGGTCCCTGAGAAGGAGACTGGGTTGACACTCTGGGAAAAGTGGTACAACGGTTCTGTTCTCTAGAATGTTGTTTCTGGGTGACCTCACCTAGCAGAGAGCCAGTTTTCTAGTTATGGTTTAAACTGTCCTTGTTCTCATTCCTACTTGTGAAATCCAATGGGATTTGTGTAATTAGTAAGGCACTATTTGCAAAATATTCTTTAGGCAAAATGATGACAACAACAACAACAACAACAACACAGGACACCCTAATGACAGAAGTAGAGACTATACAGCAACACAGAAATAGAAACTATTTGTCTTTTGTGTTTACAAATTGTTGCATTTTTCTGTTTCCAAATAGCTGAAGACAGGAACACACACACACACACACACACACACACACACACACACACCCTCCTTTTTAATATCACCTAAATGTAAAGGCAGTCATTATCTACCCCTAAATTGTTCAACACAAGCAGATTTCACATTAAAAATGGGTCTGCTTAATTTAAAATTGAGACAAGAAAATGTGGTAAACATAAATATGTTCAGTGTAATTGCAAAATACCCCTTTAATGTGCTGAAATCTAACTTTCTTATAATGACAGTGATGAGGATCTGCATACTAATCATATCCTTCATCCAGAGTGTTGCCATAGCACCCAGTGTGCAAACCTCCAGCCCGAGAAGAACTGTCCTCCTCACTTGAAGGCAGTGACTGTCTCATGTTTCCCAGAAGCCTGACTGTGAAGAGGCTGCTCTCATTGGGGCAGAGGGCACGGTTTGAGAAAACAGGCAGGACTGGAAGCAGTATTTGCTCATCTGAGTCTGACTCAGGTGCATAGTTCTTGCCTGGATTCCGGGGAAAACTCAGAGAGTTCCAGAGAAGTAGAAATGGTAAACAAGACTCTTTTTCAACAAATGTGCAAAATTGATCTAAAATGAACTTAAATCATAAATGGCCTTTTCTAGGGGTGTTTATTTTTCCTGGAAAAATAAAGTCACCAGAATTAATATCTATGTCTCCTAAGTACTGATAAAAGTCGATTTCAGAGACAGACACACAAAACAGAAATATTTCTTTCTTATTCATTTCTTGAGATCTAAGTGCCACCAGGCTCTGAATACTTGATTTCACAGCCTACGTAGATCCTTCCCCTCATGCACACGTTTGTGAAAAGGACGCTGACTGAAAAAACAGATGAGGGTTCGATTCCTAAAACCAAAAACATATTCTTAGAGCATTGGCCTACAAATGTGACTCAGGTATTTTTCCTCCATATGCAAAATAGACCTTTACATATAGAGAAGCCTTTAATTATGTAAGAACTAGAACGGCAAATACTCCTAGTATCTATGTAGCTGTTTACATGTTATAAATAACTTTTATATCTCAATTGTAGCACAAGACAAATTACAGTAGGAGCTATTATAATACCCAATTTACAGATGACGGAATCGAAGTGAATAGGGGCCAGGGCTGCTCAGCTAGCAAGTGAGAGAATTAGAACAAGAGGTGACATTTGGGACCACAGGAGTGAAGAGCATGGTTCCAAGGGGAGTGACACAGTGCTGTCATTTTTTGTGCCTCATCTCCTTTTTCTTGCCACTGGGTATTCCTATTCATAGCATGTGGCTGTTGCAAGATCTTCCTCCTCCTCATCTCCTTAGCCTCGTTCTATTGCATGAAGCTTGACTATGCAAGAAGCTCCACTTTTTCTTATGACTACATTTCATTTTTATGTTGGCTCCAAGTATCATCACCCTTGGAAGTGTGCAGAGTGAAGTGGCTGGTATAAGTCGGACAGCTATCCCCGCCGATGTGCAGGTCCTCCAGGTCTGGTCTGGCTGCCTGGTGTGTGCAAGGCACACAGAGGGGGTTCTGGAGAAGGGCAGCCCTTCTTTCTGGTGCCCCACTTCACTCTGCCCTTGGGAAGTGAAGCAGGCCTATGTACCTGGAAAAGGAGGCAGAACCAGGTGCCTTTGGCTCTCGGCTTCCCCACACTTCCCGAATGTTTCTACACCCTACTTCGGTGCAGGCCCCTTGTCTCAAGGACACATGATATTTGAGTTTCCTTTGGATTTCCTTTCAACTACCGACCCAGGGATTTCTAGTTAGCTATAAAAGTAGTAGAAGAAGGGTGTGGTGAATGGGATGGCTTTGTTTTTACTCTCAAGAAGTCTCTAAAATTCATGATTAAACTTATGAATAACTTTTGAAACCCAAAAGCTAGTTTTCAACTCCTCTGTCCTTTTTAAATTCCTCCTAAGGCAATGATCTCTTTCAAGATCTAGCTCCTCACAAGGTGATCAATTGGCAAAAAGGAATAGCATGGGGGAAATTCTATTATTATTTTGAAGTTTTCTCTTGGCACAATAGCTAAGTATACTTAGTTCTTATATGTATTAGACAGTGTGTATATATATATATATACACACATATATATTATATATATAATATATATACATATATATTATATATATAATTATATATATAAAATTTCTTTCAATCCACAACCCTATAAAGGTGTGAGAACATAAAGCCCAGAGAGGGTAAGTAATTTACCTAAGGTCACACAGCTTAAAAGTAGTCAAGCTGAGATTTGAATCTATTTGTTTTTTCATTCATTCATTCATTCATTCATTCATTCATTTGTTTATTCATTCCGCACATGTTTTGTTAGTCCTTACTTTGGAGCAGACACTCTACTGGATGCTGGGCATACAGCAGTGAACAAGGCAGATAAGATTTCTGTTCCCATGAAGCTGACATTATAGTGGGGAGACAGAAGATATGAAAATAAGTCAATGACATAAGCTTCCAACAGTTTTAAGTTGTATGAAAAAAATAAAACACTTAAACCAGGGCATGTTAACCTCAGAACCTATTCTTATGACTACTGGCTCCTCATTCTCTTAGGGACAATTGTGGGTGAGGGGAGTAGTAGTCCCTCTGCCACCATCTCCTTCCTTCTCCCTCTTCCTTGTAGAATTACTGATTTATTTGGAATGTGCTTGTGGAAAGTATGCCTTGAGTTGGAACCTAGGAATTTCCCTAGGCGGTTAGTTCACATTTATACCCTGTCAAATAAGCTCATAATCAGTTGATAGGTCAGGTCTTCTCTCTTCTTTCTTTCTTTTCTCCTCTCATCCTTTTTTCCTTTTCTTTTTTAAATGTCTTTAGTGGTTTATTTTTATTGTATTTTTTTCCATTACTGATTATCCCTCTATACCCTCTTCTACCTCCCCGTCCTGCCTGCCCCCCTGCAGTCACCACACTGTTGTCCATGGCCATGAGTTCTTTTCCTTCCTTTTCTTTCATTCACTCTTTTGCTTATCCATTAACTCTACAAAGGTTTGGCAATGCCTACTATGTGTTGGGCACTGTGTTGTGTGCTGAAGTCAGCAAGACAAATGGAGAATAGTCCTTGACCTCAAACAGTTTATAGCCTAACGGTCCCAGAAATATAAATAAACAAGGACATGGCATTTCAAACTCTGTCATTATGAGGAGGCATGTGGCTCACCGGGGACAAAGGAGAGAATCTCCCTTTCACAGCAGACAGGACCTCCAGGTCCTGAAAGCAAACTGAAGAGTTGATGGTGAGTATAACTTCCTTTTGAAATCCTCTCTAGCCTACTTAGACTTCCAAAATTTTATAGAAGAGTCCATTCTTTCTTGGGATCCCAAGAAAGTCCAAGCATGAAACTCCTTATTAATACGTGAATAGGGTAAAAGAGACTTAAAATTCATCAGTACTCTGCAACACTGTCTCCAGTGACTTCCATCTCTGGTGATTGAATAGCTGCTTGTTTCTGATACTGTTGGTTGTGTGTGCAGAAACTATTCATTAGTGCTAGTTTAATTATAAATCATGGATTAATATTCTCTCATAAAGGCAGAACAACATTTGCAATTATCTATAAGTATCTGCCTTTACAAAGGCCGATTTAAAAGCAATGTGGCATAGCAATTTGGAGATTTGTCAAGAGATTCTATCCCTTTTACAAAGCCATTTAGAATCCAATTGATAAACCTACAAGATAGATGAATACCATACTTGTTCTGATGAAAATGTAAGAATAGTGCTTAGATAAAGGAATTTTCTGAAGAATATTCAGGATCAATAATAAAAATTTTATAGCTTCTTGTACCTTAGGATGTAAAAAATGTACCATGGTAGAAAACTAGTTTTTGAATAACCAATCATAAAAAAACCTGGGTAATTTTTTTTTCTAATCCAGCACTCAGCAAAAATAGGTATTTTGAACCTATTACACACCAGTAGTGAGAATGAGGAATATGAAAAGTTATACATGTTAAAGCCCCTGCCCTCAGTTATTTCCTAGAGGGAGTGATAGAACCTAAAGTTGCATGACTATAATCAATATAATAGTACTTTCAAATTAGACGTAGGACATGCTTTCTTGCTAATTAAACATTTAGCACAAGACTGGTGGAATTTAAATTCATTCTTGTGCTTTTTAAATCTGGGAGCCAGGAAGCATTATTCACATTTTTATTTTGTGCCCCGAATGTATCTTTTTTGACCCCTGAGCTAATTGTCCTTGTACATTGAATAGCCTACCTTCCAGCCTTCAGAGAAAGGAGAGGAACGGCACTGGCAAAGCCTAGGAGTCAGTAAAGATAGGATGTGCGAGTGGCCTTGTGTAGCTGGAGTTCGGTTGGAAATAGCAGCCAGTAATGCTCAGATGTGGTGGCTTTGACAATCTAGCAAAGGAGTTGAAGTTTATTAGTGATGGCAATGGAAAAGCCTATGGAGTTTTGAGAAAAAAATAAAATGATAAAAGCGGTCTTTGATAGGCTTCATCTAGAAGTAATGTGGGATGAGCAAAGGGAAGGGGCTGGAGCGGAGAGACCAGAGCAGAGGTCTGACATAATAGGAAAAAAATCCCTTTTTATATGTATAGAGATAGAAATCTCTCTCTATATTTTGTATATATTTATATATTTGATATAAACACTTATATAAATTCATACATTATATAAATTTATAATATATTACATATAAATAATAAGTATATGATTCACATAATTTATAAAGCATTATATAATCTATAACTTTATAAAATTTATAAGTCATAATTATATTATAATTAAATTATATCACATGTTAATCTAAAATAGCAATATGATTTATTATACAATAATTAATTTTAATAATTATTGTAATATTATTATACAATATATATCATATAATATATGATATCATGTAATTTAATATAACTTTATAAATTTATAATTTATAAGATTATCATTTATAATTTATAACTTTATAAAATTATAAATTATAATTAATTATAATTAAGTTATATCATTCACTGATCTAAAAATAAACAATATGATTTATTATATTATATGATCATATAGTATAATAAATTATATTGTTTATTTTTATAGCAATATAATTTCATTATAATGTAATTATAATTTATAATTTTATGAAGCCATGAATTATATTATATATTAATTATATTATATTAACTATATGATAATTAAATTATAATTAAATTAATATATTTTAATATATACTATATAATTTAAACACATTTACCTACATATATCCCTGGTTCCTGGCACAAAGCTCCTGAAATCCTTATGATAATTTTCTAAGTGATAAGGCAATAGAAGCATCTTTTGTTCTCATAAGGTGACTGGGTGGGCTCCGGGGTGGGAGCTGGTCACCAGAAAGACCAAGCCATGGTTAGAAGCTTGGGATTTTTAGCCATCTGCTCCACATTTCTGCCAGAAAATGGACAGGGGATGGAAACAGAGCTGATCATTGATCATGCTTGTATGAGGAAACCTCCATAAAATCCTAACGATACAGGTGCAGAGAGCTTCCAGGTAGTTGAATACCTCCCTTGTAGGAGGGAGATGTACCCCAACTCCTGCACAAGGGACTGTCTCAGACCTCACCCTATATATCTCTTCATCTGGCTGTTCATTTGTATCCTTTATTACATTCTTTAATAAGCTGATAAGTGTAAGTGTTTGCCTCAGTGCTGTGAGCCACTCAGCAAAATAATCAAACCCCCGAAGAGGGTGTAGTGGGAACCTCAGATATATTGATCAGAAGCATAGGTGACAACATAGATTTGCAGTTGGCATCTGAAGTGAGTTGGGAGCAGTCTTGTGGGACTGAGCTCCTAACCTGTGGGATCTGGTGCTATCTTTAGGTAGATAGTGTCAGAATTGAATTGAATTGAATTGAATTGAATTGAGTTAAATTGTAGGACAACCAGCTCATGTCAAAGAATTGCTTGTTGTGGAGTCAGAAGTGTTGTGGTATGGTACTAGCATGAGAATGAACAAGAAATACAAAAGGAAGGACTGGGGGCTTTTTTAAACTCAGGAAGTCAAAGCAGATTTTGGTTGAGAACTTATTAATAAAAAAAGATCAATTAGACCCACTGCAACCTCAGATCATCCAGAGAATGTGTTTGCAGTTCCAAGAGCCACACAAATCACAGTTGATCCACTGTTAATGCAACTACTGTGAGTCAGATAGCAATCACCAGTGAAATCATTCGAACCTGCATGCGAGTGTTCAGGAAGGACCCAGTGAGGCACGCTCACAGGGAAAAGCAGCAGGGCATGGAGAATGATTTCCTGAGAGAGCAGAACAAAGCATGGGAAGAGAAGGAAGTAAAGATGATTTGGGGATTTTAAAACTGTGACTTAGAAAAAATGGTACCATAAAGAAATAGGAAAGCCAAGTGGAAATTTAAGGGTAAAGATATTGATACGGACTTTAGATTGTTGAGTTGAGAAGCGAGCAGGATGTCCAGGCTGGGAGGAACAGCCCACAGTCGGGATGTACAAAACAAGAGCCCAGGAGAGAGGAAATATGAAGATAGATATTACCGACGTATCTACATAGTTAAGTGCTAGTTCATGAGTTTAGAGCTGAGAAGGCATTCAGAAGGAGAAAAGAGAAGCTCCTAGCTTGTTATATTGGTTTCTATCTTTCACTTCCAGCTCCAAAAAGACCATGAAGAGTATTTTACAGATTTTATGAAGGTATCATTTCTCACTCATCTGTGTACTCCTGAGCTGCTTCCCTCTACCCTCACAATCAGTGTTCTAAACAACCTCGACTGTCTAGTGCCCAGGGCACACCATACTCTTTCTCTCACTTCTCCCAAGCACACTTTTCTCTCCTTGCTCTCCTTGATCTGGCTGGACTCACTCTCCTTTGACATTGTCATTTCTTAATCATCCAGGTAATCTCTCACCTCAGTTTAGGTGCAATCTTCAGACCACCTGGTACTACCATCAAAATATTCACCTTGTTGTGTTTGCATATTTAGTGCTGTTTACTTGCCTGACTCCCTGAGCTTTATGAGGGCAGGATTCTATCTGTCTTGTTCATTATTATATTCTCAGCACTTACAACAGTGCCTGGCACAAAGTAAGCACTTAAAAATAGTTGTAGAATGAATGAATGAATGGACAGATAAATAGGTGAATGAAAGGCAAACAATAATAATTATACACAGGCTTCATTACTCCTTTATTGCCTAGAATAGTGTTGGGCTTAATTTTAGAGCACTTGTGGGAATGATTATAACAACTCTTTTAACTAAAATGGGCTGTTTTTAAAAATTATAACAGCAAACCATATAGACCAGGTGTGGAAAAGATAGGCAGGTCTTAAATAAATAGTTGAAATATAATCAAGTGCACCACGCTTTGTATCACTAGTATCCCTAAGAATAGTCATCTGCCTCAAGGAATGGTCATTCAGATGGGATTAGCTGTGGTTTGTATACTTTCCTGAAACTAACAAGCACCAGCTCTAAGTAACTAACTACAGTCCACACAGAATCAGAAAATATAATCTTCTCTAGGAGAGAGTATACCTGTTACAAAGACACCATTGCCCGCTATGGAGAATACGATGCCCTGGAAAGCCCACAGCTTGGAGGACTATCGGAAGCATGTCCTTTTCTGTGGAACAGAAGTGGTCCAGGTCAAGCCCTCTGCACAGGGGCCAGTAAGAGCGGTCGTTTTGCAAACAGGTTAGTCAACTCCACTTTTGCAAATTTAGTCAATGATTGAAGGTGAGGGAGTTGGATTTGGGGAAATCCAAGGATTATGGAGTTTGCTACATTCTGGTAATAACAGCCACACTCATTTCCAATCAGGCCTTTATTATTCTAAGTTGCCACAATTTTGCTACCATTTTTAACTGAATAATTCATTATTAAAACTCTTGCAGAAGATGAAGCAAATACAGGGATAAAGTACATTTCCTCAAAGCCAAAACCATGTTTTTTTTTTTCTTGTGTCCTTAGGCATCCTCTCTTTTCTCTATCCACTCTAAGTGATTACCCAGAAGACAGTTTCAACCACTAGCACTTGAGGACATTTTCCTTTTCATGAGTTGCTTGCTGGGCTGTAATGTCAAGGTCCCTGCTGGACATCTCCGCCTGGGTGTCCCACAGACACTTCAAAGGCAAGGTGTCTAGATGTGAACACATCCTCCTCTATCACTTCTTTCTGTTAACAATAGCACCATCTGGCTAACATCATGTCATCTTTACTCCCCACCTGGTTCCATACCAAACAGGGCACGTCCCATCCATTCTAAGAATATCTCCTGAGTCCTATCTCCCTCTCCTTCTCCTTCACCCCAACTTTCTCCAAGCCTTCATCATGCTTGTCTAAACTATTACAACAGAAACATTCTTTTGACTGTTCATTTTCAATTTTCACCTCAAATACCTTTCTTGTATTTTGTCCAACCTTTCTCTAACCTATTTCTCCTCAATCTGTCACCAAGCCACATGTATAAAACATGACTTGAAGCAGTCTATGAACATCACATTCAAAAACTTTTCAGGAGTATTAGAATCAGTCGCCATCTTTCACATGACATCACCAACCAACACCTTGCATGCTCTGTCCCAGTTCTGGTATTCACCCCTGACCTGTGTTTCTGCCACCCAACATATTCACAGATCTAAAATGCACCTCACACTTTCATATCTCTCTGCTTTTTTTAGGTTATGATTCAATCGTTCTACCTAATTTTTTTAACTAAAAAAGTTAAGTTTTATTTAAAGTAGTCAGTGGGCAAGAGAGCATCTCTCAGCCTGTTGATAAGCAGAAGCAAATGGGTAGAGATCATGGAAACTGCAGTATCTGAGCTCATGATGCTCAGGTAACAAATTAAAGAAAACTCCGCTTCTTTTCTCCAAAGCCTACAAAGCCATTTTTCAGGAGATAAGATGCTCATCAAGTAGTGGCATTAAGGCATGTTTTATATTGATACTGACTCATATCTAGAATATATAGCAGTCAACTTTAAATATTAATGAGTACCTATTAAGTATTATGCACTGAGGTCCAAAGAAAAAAATCATGAGGGACTCACTCCTTGCCCTTAAAGGAGATTTATGGAATGGGGTAGGGGACAGATGGATTTACAGCTGACTGAAACACAGAGCAGTGATAGATGTCATATGACCAAGTGTTAGAGAGACTCCAAAAAGTGGAGAGATTAATTTTGATATGACGTACAAAAGTAGAACTCTGGAAACATTAATCAATGAAGTAGCATTTTGAGCCATGCCTGATAGGATAGCAATGGTTTAGCTAATCATATCAGAGAGCTGGAGGAGACATGTTAATTTGTGTCTGCAAAACACAAAGGAAGGAAAGCACAGGGGTTTTCTGGGACCAGTGAACAGTTAGGAGATAAGTCTAGCAAGGAAGGGATAGACCAGATTTAAGGGAGCCTCAAATGTCATGCCTAGAAATGTGAACTTTATTATAAAAAATGGGGGTTCAGGTAGGTTTTTGAGCATAAAAAATGACATGATCAGAGGTATATATATTTAAGAAATTAGTTGCCTTGTGTTTTTTTTTTCTCTTAATTTTCTATTATTATCAACACACATTTGCACTTCCAAGTCTTCTTTTCTCGGCAGCTCATCTACTCTGGCCACTGCATTCATCAGCTCCTTGTTTTCCTTTCCCCCAAGCCCACACGTGAGTGGGTGTCGCAGTGCGAGCCACGGAATAGCACTCCCTGAGCAGGGCCGAGGGAGTGCTATTGACTGTTCTCAGTGAATTGTGAGAAGAATTAATAGAAATACACCATTAGGTCATAGCAGTGCTGTTTTTATTCCATGTTCAAATGACTCTCAACCAGTCCTTAATTCGGTGTAAACTAGTCTTGGTTTGGGAGAAACTGTATAAAAGGGTCTTACTCTGCCTATGATTATCTGCCTTCATGCAGGTTATAATACAGCCAAAGGGGACTTGGTGAGATCCATCCTTTACCCCCGGCCTCTGAACTTCAAACTATACAGTGATGCCTTCAAGTTCATAGTATTCCTGGCTTGCCTTGGAGTTGCGGGTTTTTTCTATGCCCTTGGTGTGTATATGTACCATGGAGTAAGTATCAGGGGTAAGGCTTTATAGTATCATAGTTTTGTCAAGGAGTTTGACCTAACTCAAAAGGATTAGTTAGATAAGGTTACCCCTGAGCCCGATGATTCTGAGAATTTCAGCTGTCCAGTAGAGCCTCCTAAGATGATGGAAATACTCTGTACAGTATGAACAACACCCACTTTGGAATCCCTTAACCATGTGCGCCTACTGAGCACCTAAAGTGTGGCTAGTGTAAGTGAGGAAATGAATTTCCATGTTCTTTCATTTTCATTAATTATTTAAATCAATTAATCAACTTAACTCAATTGTTTAATTTAAATTTAAATAGCCATAAGTGGTTAGTAAAAATTATATTGGATGGTACAACTATAAAACGTTGCAAAATTCACAGCTCCTGTCACCACTTGGATGGGGCTGAGAGGTGCCTGCATGTGTGGCAAGGTGATACCGGAGCCCGAGTAGCCTCAGAGTAAATATGTTTCCTCAGCCTGATGGGATGGGGAGGATCTAGTTAATCTGATCAGAGAGCAGGAAGGACATACTAATTTGCGTGAGCAAACACAAAGGAAGAATTGTACAGGGGTCTTCTGGAACCAGCAAGCAATTAAGAGACGAAGTCTAGTGAGATAGAAAGAGATTCAATTGAAGGAGATCTTGAATGTCATGTCTAAAAATGAGAACTATTAGCTAGTGGTGACATATCTGAGTGTGCACATTGTCCAGGGCATACCCAATGTACCACGTAGTCAAAAAGTTGCGCCCTGTGTTTTGTTAGGTTCAGAAATGAAATTTAATGTCTACTTTTAAGGAGATGCATGCTGCATGGATGTCAACTACCTTTTAGGCTTCAGGGTATCTGTTTCATTTGGATGTCTCTCTCTCTTTTTTTTTTAAGATTTTATTTGTTTATTTTTAGAGAGGGAAGGGAGGGAGAAAGAGAGAGAGAGAAACATTAATGTGCGGTTGCTGGGGGCCATGGCCTGCAACCCAGGCATGTGCCCTGACTGGGAATCGAACCTGCAATACTTTGGTTCAAAGCCCGCACTCAATCCACTGAGCTTCGCCAGCCAGGGCCGGATGTCTCTCTCTTGATAGTTGTGTTGGCAGGAGAGGGAAAGGTTGTCACAAATAACCTCTGAGGTCCTTCCTGGCTCTGAGAGTCTGATTCTGTTATGGGCCGTGCAGTCTCTTCTGTGAGATATACTGGGAGCTCAGCAGTGTGGGCTCATAGGGAAGAAGAAAACAATGTGAACAAAAGGTTTCAAACAAAGGCATAAACCTGGCAGTGGGTGACCTAGTTACAGTGCCCCAACTGGAAGCATCAAGTCCATTCCGCATGCGTGTCGGAGGAGAGCAGGTGAATATTGGTGGGAAAAGACACAGTCACAAGAATTCTAGGCAATGTTCATGCTCTCACTGGAGCTCTGAGTAGTCACTTCAATCCGAAGTCTGCCCCCTGGGAGCACGTCTAGAGGAGGCCAGAACAAACTGGCACCGCAGAATGGACTCTGAAAAAGCAAGGCAGACTGGCAGGTTCAGTGGGGCTGGACTTTGAGGTGTTGTGCTGGGTCATCTGGGAGCAGAAGTGTTGAGCAGGAAAACAAGCAAAAAGCTTTGTCCTGTGGACCAGGGGGTGCTGGACGTGATTGGGAAGGAAGCTTTCGTGGGTAGGACTCGATGTCCATTGAACACCAAAGCAACAAAGCTAATCACAGAGCCCATCTTCTTGTGGGTCAAAACCTGTGGAGCTGTTGGCTGCCTCTATCTGCACTGGCTCAGGTTTAGACAGGGCTGAGTCCTCAGGGTCAAACCTCCTCTGTGGTTGTGGGTGGGGAAAGCAGAGTATGATGGACTTTGTAATAAACTGAGATTGGGCCAAAGATGTATCTAGCAAGCATTGCTATTGAACTTGAACCTGTGATTCCAGTACTCAAAAGAGGACTTTATGGCCAAAATTATGCTTAATTTCATAAAAACCCAGGCAAGGTTGGAGAGGATAGAGCCATTAACATCTAGAGCATGTGAAAAATAAAACAAGCCACCCTGTGATTTGATCTTGGCTCTGCTCTTATCAGTCCTATGAACTTCTTCAGACTTACCTGAAATCTTGATTCTGTGAGCACTGGCTTGATAATACAACACTCTGGCTATGCGTTTGTGCCCTGGGGTCAGACAGCCTTGGGGTCAGCTCCCCACCCCTTAAGTAGCATGTGGCCTGGGGGAAGTCTTAAATAATTTAAGCCTTGATTTCCTCACTTGTTAAGTGCTTAAGAAAAAACAATGGTATTTACATCGTAAGGTTGTGGAGAAACTAAGTAATGCACATAGCCGAACACAGAGCCTGTCCCAGAGAGTGTGTCCAGTGAGCACAAGCTCTTTTTACTGTTGGCTCCCCACCCAGCGCATAATATTCACTGAGATCTTGTCAGAGTCTTGGTCACAGCGTTTATTAAGCTGCCATTCATTCAGTGTGTGTGCCAAACACCTCCTGTGTGTCAGAACCTGTGCTGAGCTCTCTGGAGATGGATAAGATAAATTCAAGGATGAATAAGCTACACAGCTGCTGTGCCCAAGGAGTTTGTAGGCTAGAGGGGGAGAGAGATTTATAATCTGACAGCCAAGCCACTGTGTGAAATGTTACAACTCAAGACTAGTCCCTGCCCCTGGGAGTCCAGAGGGCATGCAGACGGGCAGAGAAGGGTTGGCACTCTGAGTGGAAGGAATGCTAAGTGGAGAAAAACTGAGTTAGAAAAGGACATGGAGTCTCTGGAGTGAGGATCTGAGTCTCCTTTGTTTTGTAGCGGGAGACAGTTTGTTCATTCGTTAGGCACAGCCAAGAGAACACTCAGCCCCACCAAGAGAGCCGACTCACTAGGAATATTCTTTAGTTTCCAGAGCTCCTGTGGTATTGCAGGAGATGGTGCCAGGAAGGGGGCAGCCTTCCCTGCTAGGCTAACCTTTACGTCTCTCCCCTCCCCAGGTCTCTCCAAGAGATACTGCAACCATGGCCCTGCTCCTCCTCACCGTGACAGTCCCACCGGTGCTGCCAGCTGCCCTGACCACAGGCATCGTGTATGCACAAAAGAGGCTGATGAGAAAGAAAATCTTCTGTATCTCCCCACAGAGAATCAATATGTGTGGGCAGATAAACCTCGTGTGCTTTGACAAAGTATGATCTGCTTTCCAGGTGGGAGGTTGATGGTTTTAAGGCACAGCAGAGCGGGGAAGGGCCTCTGAGCGTGTCTGTCTAGTCTGGCACTCTCATTTTACAGACGCGGACGCTGAGGCCAGAGAAGGCCGCACAGAGAGCGGGTGCGAGGTCATGTTCTAGAAGCCTGGTCGACTGAGCCCTGAGGCAGTGGGGCCAGCCATCCCATCGTGAATTTCTTTCCTGAGAAATTTGATATTTTTTCCTGTTTTGGGTTTCAAAACAATCTCTTACTGTGATATTTTGTAGAACTCCCTGGCTTTTTCAGACAAAAAATAATATAAGGAACCCTTTGGTTCCCTAAAATGCCTTGTCCTGAGCTTAAGTGATCATGTTCCTCTCTCCTTGTCTACTTCTTCTAAGGAAAGGGAGAGAGTGGACATGACTGTGGCTATGTGCTCTGGCCTATCTTTTCTCATTTGCTGCTTGGGCTATCAGGACTCAGGATTAGGGAAGGTTGTCTCTGTGCGTAAGGCCTTGGAAAGGTGGCAGGAGGGGAGTAGGTTCATATGGGACACACTCCTGCTGACAGGTCCTGAGACCACTTCTTTCTCCTATAGGAGACCTGGCGGGACTTTAGTGTCACCTGCCTGCTTGCTGTTCAGTCCTGCCCTCAGCTCAGGCAGGCGAGTTTCACTGCTATAATGCAATGGGCCTGGCTTGTTCCCTCCACCTCTTGAGTTCATTTGTATTTAAATAATCAGTGAAAACTTTGCCACTTTTTAATTAACCCACATTGGCAGAGAGCACCATTAATGAAATGTTCCTGGCTATTGAGAAGTTCAGGGTCTAGCTAAGGAAGCAGGTAAATGGAAATGCAGACAATGATAATGCAGTGACATGCATGTTTTATACAGGTATGAGGCTCAGTTACCTGCCACAGGTGGGAGATCACCTCTGAACTTGGCTTTGCTCAGAGCCAAGAAGCTCAGAAGCATAGATATGTGAAGGCCCGCATGAGGTGGAGGGTGAGGTTCACTGGGGTGAGGCTGTGGTGTGGACTGTTTGCAGGCAATGCAGCTGGAGAGGGGGAGCCCAGCGGCTCAAGGCCTGATGTGAGAAGCTAAGGAGTGGGGGGCCAGCGATGTTTTATAGATGTGTTTTAGTTATTCCAACAGGGGGAATTAGTGAGAAGGGATACAAGGGAGATAACATTGAAGCAGGAGGCTGTCTAGGGGCAACTGAAGAGCTCACTCATTGTCCTAGACAGTGGGGGCAAGGTGGAAGAGTAGAGGGCAAACCAGAAGGGACACCATGAGCAGGCTTGACAAGTCTTCATCCCCAACTGGAACTGGCAGAAATCTTAGATTATTTTAGTTCTGTTCTTTTTGAATTTCCTTTGGCAAAGAAAGTCCTCTATTGCCACCAGTGAGGAACCAGTAGAATTAATTTAACAGCTGCTTCCTTTTAGATTCAGGGCCAAGTGACAACCCTTTGGGTATTCTGATAGGGATTCCCATTACTTAGCCAGCGGCCTCACTTGTGTCTAGAATATAAGAGGGAGATTTATAAAATATGTTTATTACATATTTGGCTCTTTCTAGAGCTAATTTTCCACAGGGTGTTTGTCTTAGTTCCCATGTAAAGCTTTTCCTCCTCATCCTCATGTGCTCCTTTGCTAGTCTGTTAGGGACCACTCCTCAGCGTGCTTGGGCACACTCTGCTGGCAGGACGCCCTGTTACAGTGCAAAGAACTCTTGATTGGGAACTGGCAAAATGGGGAAAGTAATCCTGAATAACACTAAGTTTCTGCATGACTTTGAAGATAAGAAGATTGAACTACAATTATCTCTAAGTTTCTTCCTGGCTTTCACATTTTAAGCTCTACCAGAGTGATGTTGGAATAAAGCACTCTACAATT
This sequence comes from Phyllostomus discolor, assembly GCF_004126475.2. NCBI lineage: Eukaryota > Metazoa > Chordata > Mammalia > Chiroptera > Phyllostomidae > Phyllostomus > Phyllostomus discolor. The sequence goes on along the minus strand of NC_040904.2, from coordinate 51,711,823 downwards.
AATTGAATTTCCATCCAGTGCTGTTTCACTTTAGAAGATATTTACCACTGGGCCTCTGAGCACATTTGTTCCCATGTGTAGCTCTAGTTGACGTTGGTTTGTGGTAAGTTTTTCTAAAACAAGTTCTCTATTTTCTATTCAATTCAGTGAAGCCTGTGCTAGTATTTATGCTACGTTGATTTTACTCTCTTCAGAACCTCAACTATAGTTTAGTTTTCTTTCTATTTTATGGACAGTTTTACTGGATAATGGTCGTTTTCATGCAGACAAGCAACACGGCCCCTTTTCTGTTTGCTGCCGTATCATCTCTGTTTTCATGTTCCAAATATTGATGTTTAAATTGATGATATAATGTCATCACCAGGAAAACATCTCCATTTAGATTAAGTTGCTAAGTCTTTTTGGAGTGGAACAATGCAAGGGGATTTGGGAACATAAGAGTTGGGACCCTTATGAAATACAGGAGGGAAATGAAGCAAATTGTTTTTCTTGTTGTTCTTCAAGGAGTAACTCACACAAATATGTTAGTTTCCTATTAAGTCCAATTGAATTAATAAAACAAAGGTTCCCTAATTCTTTAATCTGGAAATCAGTATGGGCTTTATCCTTCCACGTGTTTTGCCAAATTCACTCGACATTTGTCGTCCAGTAGAAGACCACACACAGCTGGATTCTGGTTCTCGCTCTCCGACTCACAGGCCGCTGTGCTCTGAGGCTGCTCCACTCGCCTGCAGCCTGGAGACTGTCTCTGCCCTGTTCACTCAGCTGTGGGAGTTGAAAGCACCATGAGCACTTCACTGTAAAACCCTGTGCTGATGTGATGTGCGGTAGTGACAGAAGGTGTGAGTTAATAAAGAAACTACAAAATTCAGCGTCCTACATAGAGCTGACCTTTAAAAAGTTTGGTCAGAGAGCTGGGTGTCAGTGTTGAAACAGGGTGTTCCCAGACACTCGCTCGTGCTTGGCTCTGCCCTGACAGTTGGCGACTGTCGACACCACAACAGCCAACTCCTTCTCCTGGCTGGGTGTTAAGCAGGCCTACAGCTGCTAGCCTACCTGGTGCAGACGTTGGGCTCTGTGATTAATGATCAATTGTGAAGCAATGAGCAAATTAAAAGTGCTCTGGTGTATTCAGTTCTATTTTGAATTTTCTGCTACATCTTCTGATAAATACTCTTTCATAATACAGCACATCAAATCTCGCCCCTATTTTCTTCTTGATCACACTCATTCATGGACTTAATTAATGTTTGTTTAGCACTTTGTTGCTCTTTTTAGTCTCAAAGCCCTTTAGCAACATTTTATTATCTGGGAAGTCACCATGTCACCAACATTTCAGGAAATTGTGTGAACCAGATGGAAGACTGTGAACTAAATAGTCTTAAAAGACAAAAAAAAAAATTCTGAGCTCTAGCTTCAGAAAGATGGCAAGTGCTGACTGAGAGTCAAAGCTGGTTCCTATTAGATGTGCCCTTGCCAAACCTCTCTCATTGAACGAGTCCAAACATTTGCGCACCAAAACAAATCACTTCCACTGTGTTGCAATGGCTAGGAATTGGCATCTAATTATCAACATGGTCTTTTGGGAATCAGCTGTCACCTGTTGAACCTGTTTTCTCAGGTGCCCTTCTCTGATCTAATATTTGATGCTTATGAAGAGAAGGGCTTTGGGCAACCAGATCTATTTTAATTTCTTGGGAGCTTGTTTTTTATTAAGTCATGATATAATTAAAAGCTCTAAATCTTACGCTAATAGCAATTCTAATTTTTCCCCCAGACTGGCACGCTCACCGAAGATGGGCTGGACCTCTGGGGGACTGTCCCTACAGCAGGCAACCGGTAGGCACCCTAGCGAAGAAGGAATGTGTGACTGGGGCGGCTGCCAGTCTGGGGCTGCCTCAGGACTACTCAAACCTGTCCTTCCGGAGTTGAGGGATAAATGTCACATAAAATATGTATAATAATTGGCTGGAACCAGCTCTCAATTATTTTAATTTTTTAAATTAAATGAGTTCTAATTTCGGAATCAGACAGGAAAAGTAGGCCTTCAATCTCTACATGAACAATGGAACAGAATAAGTTGGATGATTGAGTTGCTGGATGAATAAAACAGAGAAGCAAGAAGTGAAACCAGGACTGTGTTTAATCAAAAACTGCTAAGACTCCCTAGGCAGCTAGTGTGGCGGGGAATCCAGAAAAGAAGAGCTCTATCCCTTCCCTCAGAGTTCCCACTTAAATGGGATAAAAGGTACAAATGCACTCGCCCTCAGTATGCAGCACAGGCTGTGGAAAGGGTGGCCATTAAGGCTCAAAATCAGAATAGAGAAGAAGTAATAACAATTGCTTGATATAATACACAATCCTGGTTTTTATAACATAGTGGATAAAAGATAGAAATTAATTTTGAAAATGAATAGATCAAGAAAATGGAGGAGACAGCATTTAAGAGAGGTTTTGAAGGGTGTGTGGCTAGAATCTTTACAGGCATGGGCTAAAAGCAAGAGGGAAATCACAGAGATGCTACCCCAGAGCAGAGCTAGAGGGTTGAAGGAGTGTCCCCCCAGCCCCCAGGGAGTGCCGCAGAGCTTCTTGATCCCCTCCTGCCAGGCTGAGACCTGCCTTCTTAGTCTGAGTGGAGAGGCCTCTGCTCCAAAGCTTTGGCTCCCAACAGTGGCTGCGGCTGCTGTCATTGAAGACAAGTCACAGTGGGGCCCCTCAAGACGGTGACAGGGCCAGATGCAATACTGACACACGGTAGCAACAGGCAGGCAGTGCCATGTTGCAGCAGATTCTTGGTCTGGACCTCAGTGTATTACCAGGCTCTAACCTCACTCTTGTCTCTGTGTTCTTGGCTGCTTAGATGCCTGAGCAAGGTCGTTGTCCAGACAGGCAGGGCCTCTGTTGGTCAGAGTCATAAAAAGGGGAAAAGGATGTTTGCAGTTTCCACTTGCCACCCTCCTGGTCGCCCCTAGGACTCTGAAAATTTTGGAAGAGTAAACACGGCTAGATACAAAGACTATTTAGCTCTAAGACTCGAGGCAAGGACAGTCTTCGCCTGTCCACTACCAAACAAAGCCAGTCCACTACCAAAGAGGAAAATGAACTTTAGATACTGGATCTCCTTACCAAGAGTTTCAGGAAATAGGGGCAAAGGCCAAAGGGCTGAGAGAAGTATTTCAGAGTCCATGCATGCTTTTACTTGAAGAGAAAGTGACCACTGGGCAGGCTTCCTTTTCATCCCTGCTACCTCCATTGGCCTTGAGACATCTCACCTGGGTTGTGTGGCTTTCTAGAGCCAGCTCTGGGAGTTCGCAGAAACCTGCTCTGAGCCTTACCAACATGTGCTTTCCTGCCACACTGGTGTCCTGTGGGCTGGCTGCATGTAATCTGACAGAAGTTCCTGTGATTCTGTATACACAATTACAGTGTTGATTGACCAGTGGCAAACTGTTGCAAAGGAAATTCACATCCATCTCAAAGGAGAGTTTTATGAAAAGCAATTTGCAGGCAGAAAAGTCTAGTTAGAACATGATGAAGCCAAGTGAGTTGATACTTGCTAGTTCCCCGAAGGTTGAAGGGCAGGGAAATACTTGTGCAAGTATAAAAATAGGAAGAAGTTTAACTAGGCTCTGGAAAAACTGCATAAAAGACACTAGTAAGAGTAGAATCTGTAAGGTGATGTAGAACTGGAGCAGACAGAGATTTGAATACCAGGAGTATGGACATTATCATACAGCACATGGGGAGTATCGAAGATGTTCATGATAGAGGTTAGGTATTATTAAAGCTCTATGTTAGTAAGATTTAAGGGGTGGTGTGCAAAATGGTTTTGTTGAAGACCTTAGCTTGTCAAGCATCTTCTCTACCAGTTTTCAGGAAGTCCACAGCTTTGCCTCCGGCAGAGCTTTGCCGTGGGGCCCACTGTGTGCCGCCATGGCCAGCTGCCACTCTCTCATCCTTCTGGACGGGACCATCCAGGGAGACCCTCTGGACCTCAAGATGTTCGAGGGCACTGCCTGGGTAAGGTGATAGTTTCTTGCTTCAACTGAATGACAAAAACTTGAAGAAATCCTTACTGGGAATGCTAAAAGGTTTTCCATTGTAACTTTGGTTGAAACCCAGAGAAGATTCCTAATAATGCACAAATACTAATCTAATCTTATCCAAATTTCCCAACCTCTGTACCAAAGAACTCTGTTAATGAGTTAGCAGGAAATAGGGTTGCCTGATCAAATGAACTCAGGACCTGCTGTTTAAACAAAGTTAGCTCAATTTGACTACAAGGTTTCTTTAGTACGTTGTAGGTCACCATGAGTGTTCAAGAGAGACAATGAAATGCCGCATTTACCAAACCTGTTTGACCACAGAACCCTTCTTGACAGACCAAAACATGTTTTGGAGAAAAATGTTCTTTAAAGCATCCTCAGAGAAACAGTAGACTAAAGCAGTGCTGTCCAATATAGAATCCACTCACATGTGGCTAATAAGCATTTGAAACGTGGCTGTGCAACTGAGGAACAAAGTTGTATTGTATTGTATTGCATTGTATTGCATTGTATTGTATTGTATTGTATTGTATATGTTTAAGTTGAAATAGACACGAGTGGTTGATAGCTACTATATTAGATGGCATAAGTCTACACACGGAACTGCAGGGCTCTCAGTCCAAGTGGTTCGGTTGTCTGAGTTGAGTGTAAATGGCAGTAGAAGGTCACAAACCCATCCTGGCAGCTGTGTGACAAGGTGGGAAGACCCCTCAACTCCACCACTCTCTAGACGTGTGACCCCAAACTCAGAACTGAGACTCTGAGTCTGTGCCTCCTCTGTGCATTGAGATGACGAAGCCTCCCTCGTGGACTTGTGGTGAGCGTAGAGACTATTAGCCTAAAAGGGCCCTGTGTGAAGTGCCCAGCAAATGGAAGGCATTAATTAATTAAAATTAGTTACTTACTTACATTCTGTTACCCTTCAAAAAATGTTCTAAAGCTCCTTACAATGATACACCAAACACAAGACAGCATTTTAAACAGAGTTGTAAAGAAATGGAAACACCAGATTGTATGGACGTGAAGTACCTCTCACAAAAAAGGTTAATTTAAAGATGTATAGTAGGAAAACTATAGCTTTCTAGAGGACAAAGTAAAAACAGAATAAACCTGGCAAACAGGGAACTTCCTGATATCAGTAAGTTATAATTAGAGTATTTGTTTTGCAGAAATTTTTGACACCAAGACAGAAATACACCCACTTTTCTGGATCTTCATAGAGAGGAATCGGTGTAATTATTATCTGCAATATCTTACCACCACCATTAGAGGAGACACAACCATGGATGACAGAGGGCCATTACTGCTGTGTGGGACTTAGGTCCTGGTTTCAGTGCTGCCCCCTTTTCCTTCAGAGGAGGGTGGATCTATCTGCACAAATGGCCAAGTTAGGATCTTGTGCGGGAACATAAATCTTTAGTAGTAGCTTTGAAAGAACTGTTTCTATGAACAGTTATATCCACCCCAAACAAAGCATAAAAGTGCAAGATTATTCACTGAGTTTAAAGCTGGGTGAGAAGTAGCCTTGAGTTAAACATCTTTTGGTAGTCAGGAACCTTTCACTAAATGTTAAGGGGGAGGGAAACACTCCTTACAGTGTAGAAATTTTAGCACTAGAAGGGATGTTAAGAGCATTTTTCAAAAGAAACTGAGATCTGAGTTTCTCAGATTTTGAGTCTGAGAAAAATGAAGTGATGTTCCCAAAATTAAACAAGCAAGTGACAGAGTGGAAACCAACAGCTGTCTTCTATTTTATGACCATATATATATATATATATGATATATATTACATATATATATATCAGTAACCATATATATATTAATTTCTCAGGTGTTATGACTTATAATGTTATAATATCCAAAGAAAACAACCATTTTAAATAATGCTTTCTAATTGGCTGGCAGCTAACTTGCTAACTCTCTGGCTGACCAATTAGGCTAGTAGCATGGATAAGTAGCATAAGAAATAGTCCCGTGTTTAGCTCAAGATCCAATCCCAGCTCCTCGGAGAGCTAAAGGGCTCAGCTCTATTGGAGAGTACATCTCCACAGCAGTCTCCTTCAGTCACTAGAGATCCCATTTAGGAGGAGCACTGGCCTGTAGCTCATCCATCAGTTACTATTTAAAATGCAGTCACAATATTTCTGGCTTTTTGACATTCTAGAATAAGGTCCTTTAATGTAAGTCAACACAGTGGAAATTTGACAATGACGGTATTAAAATAATTGGTCTAGAAGAGAACGTATGTGAAAAGGGCTTTGAAAAGATTAAAGTGCTATGCAAATGAGAAAGATTTCTTTTTTAGTTTTTTCTCTAGGGAATCTTATGTTTTCTTCTTTAATTTTAAAACAGATAATGGAACATCGCAATGCAGACTACTGCAAATTTAGGGTGTCGGACTCAAGTGTAATAATAAAACCAGGACCGAAAGCTGGTCAGGTATGATTTGCTTCTTTAAATCATATAGCTCTTTCCCTTAAAACTGATGAAACTCTCCTGACTTTCACATATTTTTATATTCCTATTATTTTGCCTTATCCTAACAGTGTCCATAGTTGGTTTGCTCATTCCTTCATTCCCGAATTTATCCATTAATTTATTCAAGACTCACCGAGCACCTACATATGCTAGAGAACTGTGCTAGGTGCTCAGGGATAGAGTGACTTCAAAGCTAGACGTGCTGGTCTTTGTGTTGGAGGAGCACATGGGCCAGTAAAAAAAATCAATAGAGGTCCAAATAAGTATAATATAATGTACCAAGTGCTATAATAAAGGCTGAAGACAGAGCTGCAGGAGTCCAGAGGTGGGAATGAATGCTGCTTCTGGGAGAGAAGCACCACAGAGGAGGGGAGACCTGTGAGCTTGGCCTGAGATGACCAGGATTTCTCCGGGCAGCCGAAGGGAAGGGCCTTGCAGGCCAGGCAACTTGATGAGGAAATCACCTGAGAGGCGGCCAGAAAAATACCAGTGTTGTGACACTTTGTGATGTGCCTGAGCTCATTGTAGAGGGCAGCCTATTTGTCGGTGTGTATCTAATACATCTCACTCAAAAGCTTCCTAAACACCTCTGTCTCGGTCCACCACAGAGCCCCGTGGAAGCCATTGCCATCCTGCGCCAGTTTCCGTTCTCGTCGAGCCTGCAGCGGATGTCGGTGGTGGCCCAGCTGGCCGGGGAGGAGCACGTCCACGTCTACATGAAGGGCGCCCCAGAGATGCTGGCTCAGTTCTGCAGATCTGAAACAGGTACTGACGGATGCTCTTCTCTTTCTGGAGGGGAGTATTTTTAAAGTTCACACGTAGAGCAGACAATACTAAGCCAATACATGTGGAGGTGGTTGTCTTCTTGGTGGGTGGGAAGTGGGACTGGAAGGTTTCATTAGGCAAACGTGATCATTTCAAGGCAAAGAGGCAGAGAGTAAACACCCAGCTGTGGTTCAACCATGATGGGGTATCAGGGAAGGAGATGTGAAGTGAGCATAAGGAACCAGAATAGGAAGCTACTCAGGGCTTTGAGAACCGGGATGGGTGAGTGTGAGGAGCATTTGGAAGAGGAATCCAGAGGGACAGGCTGGGACACTAGAATGGTTCTACAGCAGAGGTGTTCCGTCAGCTCCTGGGGAGCCGGCTCCACTGAAGGGGTCTCAGAGACATCGATGGAAGGAGAATGTAAAAAAGATAAATCTTTTAGGAAAAAGAGAGTGTTTAAATTAGGTAGTATTAGAGCAAGGTAATTGACCATTTTCACAGCAATTTCATCTCGCTGGGCCAGGTTTTGAGCTGATTTGTATTGTTTCTCAGTCTTACAGACACATGTGCCTTCTAAGCAGCAGCCCAGATTTATGAGGATACTGTTGCATTCAAATGGGTTTATTTGGATAAAATTGGTCTTTTCCTTCAGATTTGCATCTGTATTCTCATTATGATGACTGATAGCCATCACCTTGTGCACCGAACTTTTGATTTGGCAAACAATTCTTTGTGGTCCCACATTTATATTGAAGCATTTTTATACAGTGAAAGTTAAAACAAGGTGTAGTGACTGCATGCCAAAGTCTTGCATAGGAGTTGGGTGACCTTCAGTGTGACTTTCCATTTATCTCTCTCTTCTCTTGTGGCAGTGCCCCAGGATTTCCCACAGCAGCTGAGAAATTATACCAAACAAGGCTTTCGTGTCATTGCCCTTGCCCATAAAGCCTTGAGTGTGGGGAAGCTTTTGGAAGTGGAGAGTTTATCTAGGTAAGAAACTCAGAAATCGGCTCTGTGGGAATGAAAGAAGGAGCCCCAGAGAGGATGGCTTGATGGAGAGCTCAAATCATTAAGGAAACTCTTAGAGGTGAAGAGTCAATCTCTTCCAGTCCCCTAATTCAGAGAGGGCTAAGTGTGAGCCACACCGGGGAGGACTTGATTAGGTCACCATGCTGGTCAGTGGCAGAACACGGATGGTAGCTGAGATCTTCCAACTTCCAGGTGCTCATAAGTTCTCCCTCTCCTGAATTCCATTGTCCCGCCAAGAATGACCAGCCCTTCTTCAGCCTTGGAACACTACGTGGCTAACTGACTTGGGAGGCCTACGTACAAGGAAGGCCTACATAAAGAGGAAGGAGAGAGTTGGCACCTAGAAAGTCCTCCAGAGTCTTTAGACTTGGCTTCTTTCAGAGCTCAGTAATACACCTCTCTCAGATCTGGAGAGACAGTGAGGGCAAACTGAGTTCCTTAAACAAACTAGAACCCAGTATCCTTAATTATGTTAAGGAGATGAATGGTCCTCATTAGAGGGTTAATTTTTCCTTTTGACATTTCTCAGTTTTTAAAGGTTGTTTTTGAATCATTTATAACAAAGAAGTAGAGAAATACTGTAAAAATTTTGAATAAGGGATCACCTATGCATCAGTTATCTTTGATGTGTTGCCGATGGAGATACTTTTATGTAAAATCAGCTCCCCTGCATAAAATATGGATATTCTTTGTTCAACATTAGTATTTACAACTTAAGTCCATCCACTCTAGTGTAATCAGTAGTGATTGTCCCTTTCTTACAGTGTCAATTTCTCGTCTTCAAAATGTAGGATTTGATGATCTTTAAGGAGCCTTTTCAACTACAACATTTTAATTTTCTAAATAGAATTACAAAGCTCATTTTGAAATATATGAATGGCACTCTCGGATTTCATATTCAAGGTGTTAGCTATTCTTGGGCAAGCATAAAAACCCATCACATTCAGGATTTTATGTTTTCAAGGCAAATTTTAATAACAAACATTAAGCTCATGTGTGAAGAGAGAATATTTATGTATCTGGACATGGAGCGTAGCTACCACCCAGCTGCCACGTGCACATGCAGCTGTGATGTTCTTATTTAAAAGCCACTAGTGAGATAGACATTATTATAAATATACCAACATTTAAGAAATGAGGACTAAATGTGCTAGATTTCTAACTGTCTCAGACTCTCCAGGAGCCTGTTTTGCTTCTTGGAATTCAGTTACTATTTTCAAACAGGATAAAAGAATAGGGTTTGATATTCTTTAGATTCAAATTCTGTTTAGCAAAGTTTTCCAATTAGAAAATACAAAAAAAAATTATAGAAGACTGCTATCAGAAAAGGAAGTAAGACAGCTTTGTGAAATGACAAAAAAAAAAGCTAAAAAATAGGAGAAATGTTTTATCAAGATTCCCCCTTCCATTGGTTTAGCTAAGTTCTATTGAGCTGAACTGTGTGAGATGTTCTTTGAGGCACTGAAGATTCAGGGTGAATAAAATAAAATTCTTGTCCTCCTGAGCTTATATCCTAATTGGGGAAATAGGTAATAAAATAAATCTATACAATATTGTCAAGTACTGATAAATGGCCTGAAGGAAAAAATTAAGCAGGTTGAGAGAATTAAAAAAACAACCAGAAGACACCATTTTACATGGGGTGATCAGGGAAGTCCTCTGAGGAGGTGCCCTTTGAACAGAGCTGTGGGGAGAGTGAGGGAGGAAGGACTGCAGATAGCCAGGGAGGGGGAAGCCTTGCAGGCGACAGGAAGAGTGGCACAAGGACCCTGATACGGGGTTTTGCTAGAAATGCTGTGGAATCACAACAGCCACAAGGTATGAAAAGGAGAACAAGGGGAAGAGTCCCAAAACAGAGCTGAAAGCCAGAATAAACTGGTGAGAAGATTTTTGGATCTTTCTTTTAATTCAAGTTAGTGAGAAAATATGATTCCAATTAAAAATGGAAACTCATGAGGTCAAATGATGGGATTTTAACAAGTGCTATATTGAGGTACATTTTTTAAATAATATTTTCTGAGATCTCTAAGACAGGATTTATATCTGATTATCTGAGTATCCACTGAAGTGCCTGGTGTAAGAACTAAAATAAAGTAGTTATCCAGTGAATGAACTTTTGCCTGAAATATGTAGCAATTTAGACTCTACTCCAGAGAATAATGTTCCCATTCAAATTTGAATTGTATTTTCAAGCCTCCAATTTCAAATTCTGAAAACTGTTCAAACCCTTGGCTGATATCACGTTTATCCTGGAGCTTATAGACAGAAGCTGAAGTGAATGATACCATATTTGACTATTACTATAGTATCCTCTATGCAGTATATACTTAATAAATGTGTAATAAATTGATTATTACAAGATCTAAAATGCCTTGGAAATAAAAATACAAATGATTTTTTAAAAGTTTTTACAACCAACAGAAGAGCTGCAAGATAAGCATAATGTTTTAAAAAATGGAGTTGAAAACTACAAGGAGCTAAAAGATATAAAAGTGGTTGCTGCCACTAAGAATGAGGGTGGTGTGAGGACATGATCTCTCAGTTTTTATTTTAAGCTTTGGGTTTTTTAAATTAATTAAGTATGGACATATATTACATTGACAAAACTTAGAAAGTTTCATCACTTCTTTAAAAAGAAGGAATGAATCCAACTCTTGAGACTATGTAAATAAGCTTTAATATCAATTTTCCTGAATCCAAAGAGAGAAGGTGGAGTCCGAGTTAACATTTCTGGGACTTCTCATAATGGAGAATCGCTTGAAAAAGGAAACCAAGCCAGTCTTGAAGGAGCTGAGTGAGGCCCGCATCAGGACTGTGATGATTACTGGTAGGTATATGTTTCTGGAGGCCTGCTAAGTTGAATGTGTCTCAGGCATAGGAATAATACAGTGTGAGCTGAGTGAGTTTATGTGGCTGAGGCAGAAAGAAGAATGCTTTGCTGTCAAGTCTGTTACCCTGTGGTACGGTTATTTGGAAACGTGTGGCTCTCCCAACACCACCATGAGTTTGGGAGGCACTAACCATATCGTATTTTCTTCGTCTAGTGCCCACTCTTCCTACCCAGGAAGCACACTGCTAAGGGGCTCTCAGTAAATGTTCGAACACAAGAATGGATGTGTTTGCATCAATAACCCCAATAGGACCTCTGTGTAAAGGGTGTGAGACTCAGCCTGGCTGTACTTCAGGGCAGTGGGGACAGTCATGGCACAGGATAATCCAACCCAAGTGTGGCCCAGCTAGCACTAAGTGTTCTTTTCTCAGCTTACCTGGAATCCAGATCCCAAGGGTGGTTTGATGCTATCAGATTGGGTCATACTACCTTCACCACTAAGAGCTGTCAGTCTCCTGACGATTAGTCATGAAGTGACAAACATTGATTTACTTATTTGTGCATGTTTTGGAAAGGTGCAGCATTCAGGACAGCAGGACGCTCACTGTGGTGGGAGCGACATGCAGACATGGCAGTTGACCACTAGGGGCAGACAGGCTGAAGCAGAGGGGAAGAGAAAGGGTTATTTAAAAAGGCAGAAAGCAGTAAATGCCCCCGAAAACCACCAACCAAGTAGTATGGACACTCAGGAGAGGGGGAGCTCAATTCTCATTGCTGAGAGGTTTATACATAAAGCCAATTGACTTTCTTTGTCAACTAGGTGACAACCTGCAAACAGCCATTACCGTTGCCAAGAATTCTGAAATGATCCCTCAAGGCAGCCAAGTGATCCTCATCGACGCCCATGAACCAGAAGAGTTTGTTCCTGCTTCTGTGACCTGGCAGCTGGTAGAGAACCAAGAGAATGGACCTGGGAAGAATGTGAGCAAATGTTAAAGGGCCCCTTCGTGGCTGGAGCTGACAGGGCACTGGCCCTGGGCATTCTTCTCTTGATATCACAAGTCATCACAGTAATAATACTCATATATGTCCAGAGCTTCACAGTTTGCAAAGCATTTAGCATTTTCATCAGCACTTCTCAGCCACAGCTGGACAGACACATCACCTGGAAGATGATTAAGCTCCACTAGTTAATAAGAACCCCTGGGCTGGGAGCTGGTCTCAGCCTTTCCTGCTGGTGTTTGCAATATTCAGTCACAGTTGAGAATCACCAATTTACATCCATAATCCCCATTTAATCCTCACAGTTACCCTGTACAGTTGAGTAAACTATTCATTTTACAAATGAGAGAACTGAGGCCTAAGGAGGCGAGTCTGTCCAAGACATACAACTGGCAAGTTGCAGAGCAGGCTGTCAAACCCAGGTCTGTTTGATTCCACCCAAGTCACAGGAGTATAGATAGTGCTGCACCTGTGACATGCAGTGAACAGGTGTCAGGTCTTCTCCAGAGTAGGCTCCCTGGGTACTTGTGACAGGACAGCTTTTTCACATGAAGGGAGTGCTTGCAGCCTGACATCCCATCACTCAATGCACCACCTGTCTTTGTGTGAATTCAGAAAGACAGTCCTCCAGGTCATAAATCACAAAAATGCTCTCTTCATCTAGGCTGGCCAGCCCTTTGGCTTGTGAAGTGTAGAGCAGGCCTTTGTTCAGTACACAAACTTCACAACCACCCAGAGTGCTCCTGCCCCTACCCTATGGAGAGGTGCCTTACCTTGGCTCAAACCCCTTTGCACGGGCTTGAGTGAAAGATGACAACTCTCTCTATGCTTTCAGCAGACTTCAGCATCGCTTTATATTGCCTCCAGTTCACTGTGTGATGAAACTCAGGTCCTCACTTATCTTTAACACCACCCATTCATGAGTTTAATACCTTGACTGACATTTTAGCTGTTGCTGGGAGAGGTCACATCACAGTCTCAGGCTTTCCTCCTCCTCTCTGTCTCCCTCCCACCAGCCCCGCCCCCAATTTCTACTAAAAGTAAAAGGAACCCTGTCCTTGCCTCAAGTTGAATGCTTCAGAGCATGTCTTTTTGTTGGCCATTTCATGGGACTTGGGAGGAGATGCACTTTGCCTTCCAATCTGACACATCAAAACATTTTTCCTTCCAAGTGCCATGCTTTCCCAAAGATGACTTTCTCTAATGAATGAAATTTTCTCACCTATTCACATGATGAGTACATATACATTTATCAGATGCTCTTCTGTGGGACTGGAACATAGTGACAGGGGACACTGACAGGTGAAAGACAGGAGGGAAAATATTTCAGAAAAGGAGCTGTGCCCCGTAAGGAAACAGGTTTCCTGTTGAGTTGGGGGGAGGTCAGGGGCTAAAAGACCTCTGGCTCTGATAAAAGATATTTATTTTATAGTGAAGACTGTGAAATGATTTTTGAAGGAGTGAATTGTAAGTGATCTTAGGAAATAAAAGATTGCATGATAAAGAGAAGGAAGAAGAGGGATGAATGTTCCTGTTCTTCTTAAAATCACTAATTGGTACCTGAGAATAATTTCCTCTGTAGAATGAAACATACATGTTATCTTATCTCCCAGGACGGGATCCAGAGCATCATGTTGTCAAAGTATTGAATATTCATATATAATTTGCGGAGGTATTTTGAGTGTCTTCTTCATATAAATCTATGTTCCATGGGCAAAACACACATTATGTGTTTGCTAGCCCTCACATGGTTATGAAATATGAACGTAATTCCTTACAGAAGACATCAGAAAGCAAAGCGATTCTGAAAGAGCTAAGAGCCCATGTGGAAATAATGCCTTTTGATTTTAGGAAACCTACATTAATATTGGAAACAGTTCAGTGCCTGCTGGAGAAAAAGGGAGCTGTTATCATTTTGCAATGAGTGGGAAATCATACCAAGTGCTATCTCAGCATTTCAACAGCTTGCTTCCAAAAGTGAGTACTGGAGAAACGAAATGTTGTGTTTTCCTCTGCAAATTAGTGAGGCATGAAAGGGCAAGAGAGTAGTGAGGCTGACATCACTGAGAGTATCTCTGAGTTAGGGAATAAACACCTCCCAAGGGTCACTGCCCCTTCTGAAGTTTCCTGGCCCCGCCCATGTGTGCCTGGCCTTGCACTTGCCCATGGCCTCCTGTTCAGTGTTTGAGTTCTGGTACCACCAGTCACCCCTGCCACCAGTCCAACCCCAGCCTCCCTCCTTCCTCCTTCCCCAGCAGGAGAACCTCAGGATAGTTCCAAACATGTTCCTGCTTTGTGGGTCAGCTTTTCTCTGAATTACAGCAGGAAGAAACAAAGTCCCCATGGTTTCTTTTCAAAATCATTTATCTTGTCCTCTGTGTGTCTATTTTAAAGTAGTGCTATGCAGGGCTGTGCTGTCAGTGTGAAGGAGGTAAGTGGAGCACAAGCCGGGGGCGGCAACCCTCTGTTAGCCATGTCTTGAGAATTCTGTCATCTTACCAGCCAAGGACTATAAAATCTAGACCCCAAAGGCTTCCAGAAAGTGATCAGTCCAATTCCTCATTGTAGGGATGGGAAAGCTGAGCCTCAGAGAAGTCAAGTCACCCATTGAAGGTTTGTACAGGTAATTGGTTCAGAGCTGAGGAGAGAAGCTTATTTCTCAGCTCCGGATCTGTTGTTCCTCTCTCTGTCTATGCTTCAGCTGTGGAGACAGGGTTTAGTAAAAAGAGCTGTATTTCCTTAAGCATTTTTATCCCGTATGCTCTACTGCTTTTTAGTTATTGTTATTAAGTAGAGGTTATCCCATCTTGGAAAAATGGCCTGGAAAGAAGTAATAGAGTTGTGACGGAGAAGTGAGAGAGCAAGTTAAATATTAAAGCATTAAATCCCCTTATTCCCTTTCCTGACATTTGGTCTAATGACCCACTCCCCAATGCTATGTTCAAACAGTGGCCAGAGGTGATTTTTTCAAGCCCATTCTTTTATTTTAAAGTATTCTTTTTTTTTCTAATCTTATTGCAGCAATCATTTTTTCTCTTTAGATTCTTGTGAATGCAACCATTTTTGCAAGAATGTCTCCTGGGCAAAAATCAAGCCTTGTTGAAGAATTTCAGAAATTAAAGTAAGTGTTATTGCATGAAAGGAATGAATTCATTACCTACTGTGTAACAAATTATCCCAAAATTTAGTGGCTTAGGATAACACTATTTATTGTTTTATAATTCTGTGGGTCAGGCACCCAGGCGTGCTTAGATGACTCTTCTGGCTCCGCATCTCTCAAGGCCGTGATCAGCTGTCAGCCAGAACTGCGGTCATCTCAGCACTTGAGGGAGAAAGATCTGCTGCCAGCCTCCCTCATAGGCTGTTGGTAGGATTCCGTTTCTTGTGGGTGGTGGGACTAAGAGTTTCTGTTTTCCACTGGCTGTTGGACACAAGCCACCCTTGGTTCCTGGCCACATGGGTCATTTTACAAGGAAGCTCAGTGTGGCAGCTGAGTTCCCTAAGAGTGAGCAAGGAAGAAGAATCAGAGAGAGAGAGAATCACCATTTTTTTATATCTTCAGCTCAGAAATGACATCTCATCATTTTTGCTGTACTTTCTTCATTAGAGGCAAGTCATGAGGTCCAGCCCACCCTCAAAGAAGGGCGTGGCACAACATTGCAAATACCAGGACGCAGGGATCCCTGAGGACCATTTTAGCAGTTTTCTGCCCCAGAGAGAATTCATACTGTGGCCCACACAGGGCATGTCTTAGAGGAAGATTGCCTCCTTAGATGTAGAGAATGGAAACAGTAGGGGTTTCTACAGCTCAGAAAGGGAAAAAATGGGGAAGTATGTGAGTTATCACTTGAGATGACCTGAGGTGGGTTCATTAGAACATATGTAAATAATTTCAGATCTTCCAGAAAAGAGGTGAATGACATTCTTACTATATCAGGCCCTGGCAAGGAATGGGTATAGAGGCCAAAGTGAAAAAACAAAGTCCCTTCTCATCTCCTTCAAAAACATAGATGGCCATGTCACGTCAGAATAAAATGGTTCTTCAGACCAAGTCTGCCTATTGTATGCTAGGAATGTTACAGTTTGTCAGGTATGGATTTCTGAAAAGTGAAAAGGAACAGAGTGGTCAAACTTTAGATAACTGCTGATAAGTAGCAGGTAAAATCCCAAGACTGACTTTTACTATTATTTTTTATTGCCCAGGCATTCTTGGGGTGTTTCAGAAATTGCTTATTAACTCCCATAATGCCTTGAGTCTCAATTAGTAACCAGTATCTAAAATGGTTATTTCACTTACATGGTCATTATATAACATTGGCTGGTGAAAGTAACTTTACTTTTCTCGAATGCCTGAGAAATTTTGCTAATTTAAATGCTCAAAGTTGAGAAACTATATTCCCCTAAGGAAAAATCAATTCAGGAAGATATATGCTGTTTCAGAATGAGCGGTCTTCTCAATTTCACAATTCTCTTCATCATGCCCTTATCACTGGCAGTGTGCAGAAGGCTGTCTGAGTTCTCCTTCTGAATTCAGGGGATGCTAGAACGTGTAAGGTTCCTCCTGTGATATGGAGACTGAAGGTGTGCTTTAAGACTGAGGAAGGAAACCCGTTTTCAGCAAATGTGCATACTCAGGACATGTACATGAGCACATACAAATATTTTTTAAAGATTTTATTTATTTTTAGAGAGAGGGGAAGGGAGGGAGAATGAGAGGGAGAGAAACATCAATGTATGGTTGCCCCTCGCACACCCCCCCCCACTGGGGATCCTCAGGTGTGTGCTCTGACTGGGAGTCAAAGCAGAGGGGCTTTGGTTCTCAGGCCGGTGCTTAGTCCACTGAGCCACTCCAGCCAGGGCAAACATACAAATATTTATAGACTGATTTTTCACTTATTCTAGCCAAATACAAATTTGCTTACTTTTGATTATTTTTGCCTATTAAAAATGGCCATTTCTTTGTCAACTAATAATAAGGAAATTCTCCAAAACCTTTCTTTTTCTCTGTATTATCTGGTTATTTCATGTGTTTTTTGGCAATTTGAAGCTGAGCCTTTAATATTATTGTCATTAATCAATGCCTATAATGTATTATTTACTTACAATAGAAGACAGAGTATGTCTTGAATCAGAAATCCCTTTTTTCTTTGGCAACAGCTTTAATATTTACTATTATTTATTTTTCTTGCCTCCCATGCCCTATTCACTCTGTTATTGATACCATTGTGTTTGCACCCCAAACTGATATGATGGGAGCATATTATCTCACCTTTACTCCAAGATGCATCAAAAATATGTGTATCTATCTCTAGTTCTATCTGTTAAGCTGTTTCCCAAATGTTTCTCACCCTGGTGTCTGCACTCTAAACTCCCAGCAGCAGTCAGCAACCAAAACATGGATGGATTAGGTCATGGTCTGTGTATGAGGTTCTGTGGCAAGTGCTGTGATTATGCCTGTGTACCCTTAACCTTGGCCTTGGTGGGTATAATCAAGCAGGACTTCTTTTGAAGTATGTGATCATCTTTGTGGACATCCCTGCAGTATTATTATTACTTCCATTTGATTGATTGAAACAATTTAAATAATACAGTGGCCTTATACCTCTAGAATTTTCCTGAAGCCTGGTTTCTACATATCTTCAGTCTCTCTCTCTCTCTGTCTCTCTGTCTCTCTCTCTCTCTCTCATACACACACACACACACACACACACACACACACACACCCCACATGTGAGTCGGGTATGATGGAAATCATTCAAGTGAGGTCTTGTTACTAATTTTTCTGATCCTTTTCCCTACAGTTATTACGTGGGCATGTGTGGAGATGGAGCCAATGACTGTGGGGTGAGTAGAAACTGCTTCTACTAACTCAGGCAGTTCACTAACATCCCTTTTGAGAACCCCACAGTCCCCTGGGTTCTGACTCTTCACCTGTCTGCCAACAATCATTTGATTATTTTACTGTATATATTCAACTGCACCTGAATGTGGGCTGGAGTGGAGAGAAGTGAAATGAAATAAGTCACTTTGGCTGTTATCTGGCAACACCTAGAATAATAAAGACAAGGGAAGGCTACTTACACTCCTGTATTTCAGACTTACACGAATTTTGCAAGACTAGCTGGTTTAAATCTCTCGTGTTATGAGTAAGAAAATTAGTCCAGGGAAGTGAATTCTTTTTGTACCTGAAGTCACACAACTGATAAAAATCTTAGTGAAGGAAAAGTTTGAAACTATTGATAAAAGATTTAATTATATTATTCCTGCCAAACTTCCATTGGTATTTCAGGGTTACTTTTTTTAAAGTTGATTTTTATCCCCCAATCCTTACATTTGGTTGAAATAGTGTGTATTACATGATGTTGAGTCAATACAACTGGTGGTGCCCCTATGAACATGTGACACCCACAGCGTCCTGTCTTCAGCAGCCCTGCTCAGCTCCCGGAGAGTCACGCTTATGGCTTCTTTTATGGAGTCAGTCCATTTCAGATTTGTCTTCCTCTTTTCCTGCTGCTTTCCATTTTCCCCGCACTATGGTCTTTCTAGAAGAGCCTTGCCTTCTCATGATGTGCCTAAAACAGGATAGCTTCAGTTTTGTTACTTTTGTCTCTAGCAATGTTTCAGGCTTCATTTGCTCCAGGACCCACTTGTTCATCTTTCTGGCAGTCCAGGGTCTCTGCAGAGCTCTCCTTGAACACCACGTTTCAAACAAATCAATTTTTTCTTATCAGCCTTCTTTACTGTCCAACTTTTGTATCTGTATACAGTAACTGGGAATACAAGGATATGGATGATGTTAACCTTGGTCTCTAATGATACATCTTTGCTTTTAGTAACCTTTCCTAACTCTCCCATTGCTGCCCTTCTGAGTCTCAGCCTTCTCTTGATTTGTTGGCTGCAGTCCTCATATCAACTGATGACTGAACCAAGATAAGTCCAATATTAAACAGCTCAATGAGCTTCTAGACCAAACTATTCAGTTGATATATACTGTAGCAAAACCTAAATTAAATGATTTTCAACAGATTACTTCTCATACACTGTAGGAGACAGTACATGTTTTATAATCTGAGTTTTAAAGAATGGTTGAAACAATACCATAAAGATTCATGTGCATAAGAAAATATTTTAGTAGCTAATGTGTGGGACAAGAAGTGAAGGGATTGCCTTGTATTTCCAAAGCCTATTAGATATTTAAAATCTGGGTATTTATTTTACTTCCTTCTTCAAATGTTTTCTTCAAAGTTCTAGGTAAAACCATGTTCATACTTAGAGATCTATTGTGAATTTTTTCTGCATTATACTTCACATGAAACTAGTTTTTAGTTCACTCTTGAAATTTTAGAATGAGTATGCATTCCCATTAGTTATGTGGAGTTTAGAACCAAACAAAGAAATCAAGTGCTAAAAAGGATATAGTCTGTGCCTCTAAAGAGTCCATTGTTTGGTGGGAGAAAGATTCATGCATAAAAATAACACTAACATAAAGTAGATGGTACTAAATTATATGACAGAGGTGCAAAATATTAAGAGAAAAGAGAGGGAGAAGAAAATATCTTAATATTTATTGACCGTGAATTTAGTTATCTGTCAGTCATGGTATCCAGGTCCTTTGCAGTTCTATAGAGCTGCAGAAATATGAAGTCTTGTTTTATGCCCATGCGACTCCCATGGAATCAAGGACTTGTTGGCCTTCCGATTTGTCACTGTCTGCTCTGTGCACTTTCTGAAAAGTGTTCAGTCTTTTTTTAAATATTATTTTTATGTGATATATTTTATAATTACTCTTAGAAATAGTGTTTCTTTTCTTATTTTTTTCAATCCAGGTTGACATTCAATATTACTTTATATTAGTTTCAGGTGTACAACCCAGTGATTAGACATTTGTATAATTTATGAAGTGATCCCCCTAATCATTCTAGTACCCATCTGACACTTACATAGTTATTGCAATGTTATTGACTATATTCCCTATGCTGTACTTTACATCCCAATGACTATTTTGTAACTACCAACTTGTACATCTCAGCCTGTACAGTTCTCACCCAGACCACCAACCTCCCCACCCCCATCAGTTTGCTCTCTGTGTCTGTGAGTCTGTTTCTGTGAACAGTTTTCAGTCTTGATGGAAAATGAATTAGCCTTCATTTCAATGAGGCAACACATGTACTAGTATAAGTCATTAATGAGTACGCTCTAGTTCCTGCATTCAGTAGAGATGCCGTATGCCCCATATTTCATTGCAGCAGTTAGCTGGTTGGCCTGCTCAGGAAGCCTACGGAAAGGTGGGGATTGGATATTTTTTCCTATTGTTCATCAGGATGACCTGCTAAGTGTAAGAACTGTGATAATGAAGTTGCCTGACAAACATCTATCCAAATACTGTTAACTTTTTAATAGACTTCTTGAATGACTATTTCCATTTTTTATTACCTTGATAACCCACAACCAACACGCGCACACATGCACCCTATTCTTCTACCTCTGGATCATTGTTCAGTTGGTGCCTCTTTAATTGGTGACTTTGTGGATCAGGAGGAAAGGGTATCCCAGGTGGAGGGAGAACATAATCAGAGACCCAGGGGTGGAAGCGTGCGGTGTTGTAAAACTCTACACTGTGAAGAGCCTCGCCGAGTTTGAGCAGTCAGAGCCTGGCCCAAGGAACCCTGGGTATAACACGCATTTATCATTCCAGGCTTTGAAAATGGCTCATGCGGGCATTTCCCTGTCAGAGCAGGAGGCATCTGTGGCCTCGCCTTTCACCTCAAAAACAGCCAACATTGAATGTGTGCCTCATCTCATCAAGTAAGCCACTTCTCCCTCCTTCACCCCCATGACCGATGGGTTTGTTGTCTGGCTCTGGACAGAATTCAGCTGTAATTTAGGGCTGATTGTCTCAACAGAGGTGTGGGTAAAGTGCCACTGGAGCACCAAGCAAGGAAGCCATGAGTGCTGCTTGAGAATGGGGGTAAAAGCCACACACACAAAAATGACTTTTGCTGAGCATTAAATGATAAATGACTGTGTCATGTGGACAGTGGAAAGCTGAAGTTGGTATTTAAAAAGTAATTGCTTTTTTCCTTCTCTGCTTTATTTTGTACATTGGGTACTCACTGGAACCTTTCTCCCGGTAGTCGACAATGGGTGAGGAAGCAGAAAGGGGCCGTTCCGTCAGGTAGCTTCCCCAAGGAGTGTTCCACCCCTGAAGTACAAATGAATGAACATCCAAAATGACTGCAGAAAAGAATTTTACAATTGATTGGTAATAGTTAGTGAAGAGGGAGAGATTAAAAACTGTTTATTTTCCCAACAAAGCTCCCTTACTTCCACTTCTCTCTCATTTCTGATGTTGTCTTTACTCTTGTTTGAAATGTAGTTAAGAACAACACAATAGGCTCTACATTTTGTTCATAAGTCCTATTCCTCTTTTGTTCCCTATAACATTATGGGGTGACTTTGGGCCATCTTCACGGCCAGTGGTCTGGAAGATATCATCAAATCTTGAGATTTATACAAAAAAGACAACCATGAAGTTCTCTGGCATGTCCTGTGGTGTATCTGAATGGCAGCTACTGACAAGAATCACTGACCTAAAGGTGCCAGGCTAGAAATTCCATGCCCCTGTCTGGCTGCATGTCAGGGCGACAGCTTGACTCATATGCCTGAACACTGGGTGGCTGCACCTGTGCCCTTCCACACCCTCAAACATCACCACCTCCCCTGCCTCCAAAGCACTCCTCTCCCTAACTCCCAGGTTCCCTGCTCTAAGGACCATGTGGTCCTTAATGTCCATCATCCAGGCTCAGAAGCTCAGAGTACATTTTACTCTTTCCTCTTCTTTACTCCTAGCCAATTGGGGATTATGTTTTACTGCTTTCAGTGACTCTTTCCAAGCCTTTTTCTTACTACCTCTCCTGCCTCACTCTGGTTCATGTCGTGGTGGCTCCAGCATGAGAGTGCTCAGGCCCCTCGCCTTGTTCATGCCTTTCCATTATCGACACAACTCCTGGAGCTCTTTTTAATTAAGCATTGTGCTTGGAATGTGAGGGATTAAAAATGAGAGAGGGCCTTGCCCTGGAGGACTTACATTTTAGTGAAGAATATAGATATAGATAGATATAGTGAAAAAAACATAGTGAGAGGTGCTCAATAAATTAGCTTTAAATAAGTTCACATTCAACAATACAGTAACTTTCCTAGTAGTTCAGTATGACAACTCAAGCCAGAGGGGAGGCTTCAGCAGGTGAGTTGCACCTTGAAGGACATTTGTGAACAGAAGGAGCTGGGAGGGGATTCCAGGTGGGAGAATGGAGAGCCATATTTGGGAACAGGGTTTTAATTGGAGGGCATGGGAGCCCAATAGTCAATCTGGTTGGAAGGATTCTCATATGGAAGTTGTGAAGGTGAAGCTGGAGAACCAGGTGTGGAGACTTTGCATAGGGAGCTTAAACTCCTAGATCAGGGGTGTCAAACTCATTTCCACTGGAGGCCACATCAGCCTCATGGTGGCCTTCAAAGGGCCGAATGTAATTTTAGGACTGTATAAATGCAACTGCTCCTTAACAGTTAAGCAAGAGCTTGGTGCTGCCGCTGTGTATAAACAAGGTGCCCATACAGATATAAGAAGGTAAACAGCTGGATTCGGCCTACGGGCCTTGTGTTTGCCGCCTGTGTCCTAGATAGTTGCACAAAGCACTGGTTGGCCCATCCAAAGGGCAGTTTGAACTTCAGGTGCTCTTTTTCACACATGTGGCCTGGTGCATTTATAAATGTAATATACTGTTTTAAATTACAAGTGATGATGTAAAATTTCTCTAGTGGCTGATGGTTTAATGATACTTCAAGGTAGAAACTCTTTGCTTTGATAGTTCATAGATTTATAAAAATTAGATGTGGTTCAGCTCCACTAGGCTCGCTGTTCTCTTGCTCTCTGTGATGCATGCTGATTCTGGAGAAAGTGTCCCCCAGAGGGGCGATGAGGTACAGCTTTAGATGCATGGGCCCAGATCCATGGGTTTTCATTTTTATCTTTAAAACACTGTTTTTATAGTTCAAGTCCTTTAGGGCAACAACTGTACCTTATTCATTTCCGTATCATTGTGCCTCTCACTAAATCAAATGCATCACAGCATCTGCTTACTGTTTGTGGAAAGCATAGATAAATGAATGAGCAGCTTAAAATACATATTCAGTAGGAGTAGCAGTAATTTTGGACATCCAGGCAAATATTTTTTATTCTTGAGTTAGAATGGGTTATTGAACTTCCCTTTTAATCTGCCTCTTAATTTTTTTTTTGTAAATGTACCCAACTATAGAAAAAGGATAAAATGACAAAGTTTATGTCAGACAATGACCCAGGCTCCACATGCTGGCCCCTTCTCAGCATGTCTTCTGCTCCACCCTGTTTATGGAAAACAAAGGTGATGCCTTCTAGCCTGCTGGGAAATACCTGCCCATGGCATCTTGGCCCCTCGCCCACCCAAACTTTCTCATTTACCTGAGGCAAGGTGGTTATTGCATAGGTTTTTTAGGTTTTCCTTCTCATGTCCCTGTTCTGTTGACAATCTCTGAGCAATGCAGGTGTCTACATCAGTAGGGACCAGAAACAAAAAGGGTGTGAGCTGCCTCCCTGTGGATTCGTTTGCGCTGGGAAAAAAGGAGACCGTGGGCAGAGGTGTTCACTAAGTTCCTCACTGCCCTCTCACACTACTGCCTCACCTGTCTTCTCCAGCCTATCATAACCCATCACCTGACCGCGCCCCAGTTAAAGGAGTAGCAGCTCAAACAATTTTTTAAAGGGAGGAATATTTACTTTTTAACCTGCAATTTTTACTGTTACCTCTATCTCTTTTGATCTTCACACCAGCTCAGATTATTACCCTTGGTTCTTGGAACCTTCTATACCCTGGTGTATGGAAGCCAACAAAACCCATTTCACCTCAAATATTGAAGTCCCAAGCACCCTTCCTGAAATGCTTTGGGTCTCTAAGGGACTCGAAAGCACACACAGCTGGGTTCTCGGGAAGCAAGTGTTGTTAGGGTGTAATGAGTCATAGTCAAGTCAATGCTTCACATTTTCCACCTCATCATATGCATTGTGTTTATAATGTACCTGTCAATCTGCTTAATTCATTGAAAGCTTGTTGAAAATAAAGACAGAGCCTGATTTATTGATATCCTCCATGGCTCTTACCATAATTCTGGTACCTCATAAACCCTAACTAAAGGTGAGTGCATGGATTAACGGGTGAGCTAATGATTAAAAGAGAGGATGAATGAATGAGTAAATAGATAACTGAGAGGATAAACTGGTGGTTAAGTGCATGTATGTCAACAGGCTAGTAAAAATTAAACTCTTTTTGAAATATAAAGGAGAATAGGAGATGTGTATCATACATAACCAGTTATTTTTATTTTTTCTTAAACAGGGAAGGCCGAGCTGCTCTGGTTTCATCCTTTGGGGTATTTAAATACTTGACCATGTATGGCATAATCCAGTTTATTGGTACATCGCTGCTCTATTGGGTATGAATCAAAAGAATTCTTTTTTGTTTTAGTTGCATTTACATCACTGGTTTATTCTTTGGGGGTGCAGCTCCTACACAGGATACAATGTTTTATATATAAATGGCATTTCTCAAAATAAATGTCTACAAAGTGGGAACTTGGTATAACTGCATGAAACACAGAGCTAGAAATAAATAGATGTGTCTCAGTTTTTTAGAAGTGTTGTTTTTCTCCAGATAACCTGAGACACTTGACCTCTCCAAGCCTCTATTTCTTCACTGGATTGTGAAGGAAGCTTCAGAGCAGCCTAAATATAACTCAGCAGGAAACGGATCAGTCACCAACTGTGGAATATTTTTGGCAAAAGACTAAGAAGAGATAAAAGGAAAGACATGTTGTTGAATTTGACTTTGGAGGATTCAAAGGCTAGGGAAACTTCCATACTGGAGCTCTACTTCTGAACCTGCCCAGAACTTACATATTTAGACATGTCATCAGTACAGGATTAGCAACTCTTCATTTTTTAAAAAAATAAAGATTGTTTAAATTAAGTGATCAAAACAAACACGTAAGAATTAATTAGCTATATGGAAGAAATATGTTTAGATTGAAAGAACACTTTAGTAGTTCAGTCATAACTTGTTCTACAGTAAAATGATCCAATGGACGCAGGGACCATGTCAGGAAGGAAGTTAATTTAGTGCTTTTCTAAGACATTTGAGAGATGACTGAGAAGGCCATTGCACTCCAGCATCCGGTGGGCTATTATTAGTAAGGACCACACATGGAAGGTTAACGGGCAACCAGATGGGTAGAAACAAGGCCTGGACTGGGAGTCAGGAAACCTGGATTCAAGTTCTGCCTCTATCACTAGGAGCACATTAGATCTTGCCCTTAGCCAAGCCTTCATCTGCCTTTGGAAAGTTAGGCTGGCTGATTCCCAAAACCCTCTATAATATAGGTCTATGTAAGTTGCTCCTAGAATGAAGATTAAAAATGCTTTAAAAAATTCCTCCCTGTTGCATCCTAGTCCTCATGGATAGAGTTGGAACGATGGTCCACTCTGAAGCCATTCATTCTCATAGTCTAGGCAGGGGTGTCCAAACTTTTGGTGTCTCTGGGCCACACTGGAAGAAGAGTTGTCTTGGGCTGTATATTAAATACACTGTGACACATAATCACAAAAAAAAAATCTCATAATGTTTTAAGTAAATTTTCAATTTTGTGCTGGGCCACATTCACAGCCATCCTGGGCTGCATGTGGCCCATGGGCCTCAGGTTGGACACCCCTGGAGACCTAAATAAGACTGCTTCTAAGGACCTGCACCTGGAAACTTCTGAGCCTTAGGTTCACCCTATCACAGGCCAGAAATATTTTTCACTTGTGTCTATCGGGTCTGTAAAGTCCTCAGAGCCAGATTATGATTTGGTGCTCATTCAACCTCTGTGTAGCAGAGAAACAGACCCAGCTGCAAAAACATATTGCAAGCAGGTTTGCAGAGAGGAACCACTTAACTTTTTATTTAAATGCTTCAACTCTATAAATGTGAACATAACAGAAGCTCTATGTCTGTACGAACTTGAGAAAGACAGGTGTGCCACACTGAAGTCTGCAGTGGGCTTCTGTGAGGCAGGAGCGCTTGTTCAATTTGTGAAAGTGAATGGACCCCCAAGAGAACTATGGCGTAAACTCAGTCCATGAATAAAGATGGAAAGAAACACCTGTTCAGTGACTCAAGGCCTTAACTTTAAATTTTAAGTTTGAAATTCCCAGAGGAACTTTTGGGCTTTAATATCTTATGTTAAAAAATTCAATTGTCCAGGCTAACATTGTAGCTGTCATAACTACTGTGTCCAGTCAAAGGGCTGACCCTTGTTGCTAGTATGGAGTTAAGTTAAACACTGGGAAAATAGTGGTATGGTTTCATTCCCTCCAATAATATGCAGAAGACAAGGTAAGTCACTTTCTTCCTAAAGAGGAGAGAAAAATAACAGTTACTTTCAAAAGGAGTGTTAGAAATGATAAAGTGCTAAAATGGTAGAAGCGACCCTTATATCTACTTTTGTTTCCTTTTCAGCAACTACAACTCTTTGGGAATTACCAATATCTAATGCAGGATGTAGCCATTACCTTGATGGTCTGCTTGACAAGTAAGCTATTTAGCAAAGTAAACTGTATTATTTGTATTTACCCAAGAAATTCTAGAAATGTTCATCCAAATAAGACTTTCAGAGAAAGGTGCACCTTAACTACTAGAACCTCATTTCTTATGAATTTTTTGAAAGTGGTATTGGAAGAAAACTGAGACTTGAAGTCCTCAGACCTGGTATTCAAATATCCTGAAAGCAAATATGTTTTAGCCTCATAAAATTTTCAATGTATTCTGAGTTCTTTGTAGGTTTGTAGCTTGTACATAGAAAAATATACAAGAAATCTGGAAAGGGAAACCTTTAAAACCCAGAGGTCTCTTTCCATTATTTGGCTATGCTTCATGTTGACGTGAAACCAGATTTTTGCTAAGTCTTTGACGTGCGAGAACAAATGCTAGCATTTTACTCTCGTGGAATTCTCTCAAAAGCAAGGTGTGGCTTACAGCAGCTATTGCTCATTTCCTTCCTTGCAGATGACACTGATATAGTATTTCCTATCAAAGAACTCGGGTTTGATACTGACTCTTAATAAGTGAGAAAGGTGACTGCCTCAACAGAGTAAAGGAAAAGAATGACGTAGTCATTTTTTCTGCCTTGTTCAACAATGAAAGTGTTTTGAAATATAACAGATAAAACATCAGACAGTGCAGGATATTAATAACCATGCAAATTTCATGTTGAATCATAAAACATGAAACTGATATTGAAGTCATTTATTATATCAGCCCAATGATAAAACTTACCAGTATCAGAGATGTAAGTATTATCAATTTTGATTGTTATGGTTGAAATGTCTATTCATAGCCCATTAAAATATTTTTCTACATATTATTCATATTCACATGACTGGATAATTTTGAATCAATGACATTGCTCTGCAATGTTGGATATTTTTAAGTAATTTGCATAATTACTTGTGAAAATGGGCAATGATGCTAAAAAGGAAATAGAACACCAGGAAGTTCCAAGAGCTAAGCTAACAGTCAGTAGCATTAAGGGAAAGGCCATGGCCATCCTTCACCACTCCCTATCTCTGCGACCTTTTGCAAATTATTTTTTAAACAAATAATTTCCTGATAGGAAATGTCCTCATAGTGTTGTGAGGATCAGACAAAATAATACATGTGACATGTGTGGCAAATGCATCACACACTGCGAGGACTCACTGCAAAATTAATGATATCACCTCATGCCCCTATACTCTTTCTTCCTGTGCAATGATGCTAACTCGGGGAGCCCTTGGAAAGAGTTCGACTGCATACAGGTAGACTATGTGATTAGTAATCCAAAACACTGGGTGGTAGTCTTAGCCTTGCCTCAGAATGAGAGATGACTTTGAGCAAGTTATTTTGAGCTTTGACACACTTAATTTCACAATATTGCTGGTAAATCAGACTCCCACGGCAGCGGGTATACTTTACTCTTTCTCATGGCAATAGCCTGTTATCTCCCTGCCAGCTGGCCAGTTAGCTGCTCATGTTGGAGTAGGCTCAGTGGGAAACTTGGAATGGCTTGAGGCAGGATCATTGTTACCAATGGGAGAAAAAGTCTCAGAAGGGCAATAGATCAGAAGCATAATGTTCTACCAGAACAACAGCACTTTATGCAAATATTATTCAACAAACATATAGCTGGTTTGGTAAGTGGGCTGGGCTCCAGGTAGGCGGGTAAAGGTGAGAAATGGAATCAAGAAACAGCTATTTTGGTTTGATTTTTACCCTCTGCCTTCAGGAACTATTGCTTTCCCATCCCTATAAACTCAGGTATTCTACAGGCAGATCATTTCCTGGTGAATTCCAGGTATTAAATGATCTCATCTTTAGTTATAAAACATCCAGGCCCTGTAAATTAACATTTTGTGTTTTTATCCAATCTGAAGCTTTGCTCCACCTATATCCAGCCTGCCCTATGGCCTGGAGCAAGCAATGATGAGACCGCCATGGTCTCTACTTTCCTTGCAATGGTCTCTACTCACCTACACTCAAGCCCGGCTTCAGGGACTCTCAGAGCAACAAGAGCAAACAAGCTTTTACTTCAGTGGGAGTGTTGTAGTACTCTCCACTCAAGTGCCCTCTGATATGACAGCATTTTAAATTCAGAGACTTTGCAGGGGGCCCATTGGTGAGTTCTTGGGTTCTTCAGAGAGTCCCTGTGGATTGGTCTGGACCAGACCTTTCCCTGACACAGTGGTGCTGTCTCTCTCTGACCCCTCAGGATTCCTTTTAGCAATGGCCTTCCAGTGGTACATACCACAAAGCTTTTTTTTTTGCTGCTGTGCCTCTAACCCCAGCCGACTGCCCCATTGGGCAGATTCCTCCCAAGGCTCCTCTAGTTTGGTTAATTCCCGAAGCTTCTGCTTGACCTACAAGATATTGATAGTAGATGTATAGCTTGCTCTCACTGCTGCCCCCTCTTTTTTCCCTCTGGTATTGCAACAGGGGAAGGAGTGAGCCAATCTCTACCTCAAAACCACTAAGGTCTCTCATAGAGTGGTTCTAATGACCCTCACTTATTTGTGTTGGGGTGGTGCAGGAAAAAAAACACACAGCTCTTTCTGGTCCTAAAATTTCTTTAAAAAAGTCTCTTGATAATCTTTGTAGATTTCCTTATATAGTCTGTATATAGGTAACAGTGTGTGGGGGACTAGGTGGGCATGCTTTCAGTTGAAGGACCCATGTGGATCTCTGAGTTGGTACTATGGAGATTTGTCAAAGGGCTCTCTCTTTACATTATATTGGCACTTAAAATTCATTGTCCTCAAATATGAGGCTCAGTAAAATTCCCCAGACAAAAGGAAAATTCCCAATTCAGCATCCTCTTAGTTGTGTGCATCTCCTACTATTTGTTAGGCATGTACTTGCCTGGTGCATAAAAAGACTGGTCACTAAATTCCGAGTTTAGTGGGGGAATTCACATACATGAATTAATGAAATGCTAATCTAAAGTAGTGAGTGCCAGGGAAAAAAGAAGTTCAGAAAAAGAAAAGATTGCTTCTGAAAATCTGGGGTTAGGGAAGAGACAGCAATGGAGAAAAAGGAGATATACTAAGGTTGGCTTTATGGAAGAGGTAAGCATTTGCACCAAAATAGGAAGGATGGGTAGATTCCAAACATTTTTACTAAAAGAAGGGAATTCAAATAGGAGAAAACATCATGAACAAGAGAGAGCTGATAAATACGGAGCATGAGTTTTTCAGTTTGACCACACTACAGGGGATTTGAAAAGAAATGTCAAAAGATAAAACTTGAGATGTGAGTTGGGTGAGATCACAGAATCATGACTCCCAGTCTGAGAACTGTGGACATTCATCTGCAGATGTTCAGAGTCACTGGCAATTAAACAATCAATTTAAAATCATTTTCACCAAGGTCTCTGTGTTTCCAAGTTCCCAGGTTATGGCTTTGACCTTAAGCTTGAGTTCATATGAGACAAACACAATACCATTACATATTGAATTTATTTACTTGCTTATCTATACACACCCTGCCTTGCTCCCACAAGATTTAAAGGCAAACAAAGGCACCTCACAAAACAAAAGTAGGTTTACAATTGTCTTGTGACATCCTTTGAGTGAATAAAGCTATTGTAATAATGATAACCTGCATGTCTCTTCCCATACAAGCAATTGTAAACCTACTTTTGCCCACCCCTGTATATTAAGGGTAAAATTGAGGAGAGAAGTAAGATGAATTCGGGGAAGTCAATTAAGAAAATGCATGCCTTGAAGTTCATTTGATTGTCATAGGCTTAGAAGCCATCTTGAAAGGAATTTGTCCTTGCTACATCTTTGTTCTCTCCCATAAGACCCACTCAAATTAGATTTAAAAAATAGAGAAAGGGGAATGTTTCAGAATATAATTCTCACAGAAATCTGAGAACAGAAATTCAGAAGCAGGTGGTCCTTGGAAGGGCTAGGTCACTCAAGGCTGCTTTCTTTATTTCCAAGGGACCATCTTGTTTTTTTCTTCTTCTTTCTATTCTTACTGTTTTCATCTCACTTCTTCTCATTCACTCTGCAAATGACCCTAAATGGTGACCCTGCTGAATCTCCATAATCTTTCTCCTTGTCTTCCCACAGCTAATTAGCTTAGCTTCTAGGTATCTTATTTGCAAATCTCTTGAGAGAAAGTTTAGTGACCTAATTTGTGTCAGATGCCGACCTCTAAGACAGTCATTTTTATGAATGAAGATGGGTTCATGCAATCCAGGCCTGTCTAGGCCAGTCACTTCAGCATATGGGAGGAGGCAGTGTCCAGGAAAGGAGGCTGTAGGAGGGAATTCATACAGTCCATATAAACATCTCTTTTATAAAGTCTACCAGGGCTTCAATGATGCCTAAAATTTTCTAGGTCTTGGTCCCCTTGGAGAATCTGAAGAAAATATATATCTTTGCACTTTAAAAATTTCACGATGCACACTCAAAATTCTGCATGTAATTTAGGTGAGTTCGTGAGCCTCCTGCAACATGACTTATGTGACTTAAAAAGTCTATAATACAAAGTAAGCCAGCTATTTAGGGAAGCACACCTACACTATACCCAAAATGATGCTGAACAATTAAAAACTGTACTTTGAGAATAGGAATTAAAACTTCTAAGTCCTCCCATACAGCAGAACCTGTGCTGGGTTCAGTCAGGTACAGCAAGTGGAATGAGACAGGTTGTCTTCCTTCAGAGAGCTCACAGTCTGCTGAGTGCATGTGTAAACAGCTTGATTTAATGCAAGACACCAGTGGCAATATGAGTAATGTCCTGTGGAAACTTAGAGGCAATGATTAATTGTAAATAAAATATAATACTCCACCAGTTTTCATTTCCTCTGCATGCAATCTGATAGCATACATCATCATCATTTTAAGGAAACCTGGACAATTCAGAAGTTTTTTCTGTCAACTGAAACCCAAGGTTGTTATCCAAGCTTGCACTTCAGGGCTCCTCATTCTATCATGCTTAATTCCTGGGGTCCATACCACTGCATTATGCTGCAGAGCAGAGAACACACGGGGCTTTAAAGCCCTTTATACAATAGAAGACACCCACTTGTGTCTTCCATTGGACTTCAAGCTCTTTGAGGGCAGATGAGAGTCCTTCTACTCTGCGTACTCCATAGCCTCTAGCCCAGCACCCTCCTGGGGAGATATTGCTTAAATTGGTAAAGGTAGAGCCTTAGTTATAGAGCTTTAGGATAAGAGAGTTGGAAGGGCCTTTGAAAACATTTAGATATTCCAATACTTTCATTTTATATTGATATATGAGAAAGTGAGAGACTGGAGAGTTTAACATGATTAACCCAGAACAGTTTGAGCAAACTGAAAAACTACTTTAGAGTTTTCTCATCCCAAACTGGACATCCAGTCCCCACTGCCCTGCCCCTCTGTTCATGAATGCAAACCTAACCACACACACTTTATTTTCTTCCTCATGCAAAGGAAACCAGTGGTGAGTTATGAAATGGGACATATTGATGGTTATGAAGGCAAGAACTGAAACATGACTAAGATATAAACCTTTAAATGCGATGTCTCTAATTTCTGACCTTCCCTTGCTTCTTTCCTGCTCTGCCCTAAGAAGTACATTCCATTTTCATTAGCTTGTGAATGCATGGCTTCCAAGAAAAATGAAGATACTATAACATATTTTAATATTTTCATCTGGAAGCAAGATTTTTTTAATGAACTCTTTTTCCTAAATAAGACTAATGTTCTCTAGCCATCCACCATTTACGCACATTTCCAGGAAGGAGCAGAACACACCTCTAGCATTTATCCTGGTACACAGAAGTGCTCAGAGAACATTTGCTGAATGAACAGTAGAGTGAGTGCTTTTAAAATAATTTTTCCCAGAATCTGAAGATGAATCAGCTAGATGCTTTCTTACTCTCCTCGTCTTAACTCTCCACTTTCCCATCATCACTGAGAGGTAATAGCAATGCTTATTTGTGTGGAAGGCTATCTTCTTCTCTTATATACCATTTCTGGTCAGTCTGTAGAGAAAAATATTTGCATCATGCAATGTGGTAAATGTATTAATTACAGAACTTTGAATACATTACTTTTCATTTCTGAGGGTAAAACCAAAGCCTGGAGAAAGCAAAGCTTGATAGCATCGGATCTGCAACTGGACAATGTGCTTTCCAAGATGTAAATTCTTGATTCACGTGTGCTCAATCTGAGCCCTAAGGCAAGACTCACAACAGTACACATCTCAATCTTTCATTCTCAACAAAGAAACTGAAACGAGGAAAAATGCATTTGTCTTTCAGTGAGTTCAACTCATGCTTACCCAAAGCTGGCTCCCTACCGACCAGCAGGACAGCTCCTCTCTCCGCCTTTGCTGCTCTCTGTCTTGTTGAATACCTGTTTCACCTGCATTGTGCAGATCTGTACGTTTCTCTATGTGAAGCAGCAGCCCTGGTACTGTGAGGTCTACAGATACAGGTAACATTCATGTGCTTAGTTTTAATTTCTGAAGGTGACACAATGAGTACCCAGTGACATTGTACAACTGGGTTCGAACATATATCTTACAATTGTAATCAGCAAAAGTTATGTCTCCACATTGCAAAACACCATTGGTGAGACAGAACACACAGCACATTTAATGGGTGGAGTCCTGGGGTGAGTCATGTAGAAGGGGAAGGAAAAGATTTTTACATTGGCTGTTGAGGTATAGCTCTGACAGCTGGTTGACTGAATGAGTGTATTAATTCCCTGATGGCTTGGATATAACATATAGACCAAGGTGGGAAAACATTTCTTGTAGAGGGCCAGGCAGTGAATACTTTGGGCTTTGTGGACTAGATGGTCTCTGCTACAACTACTCAACTCTGCGGTTGCAGTGAAAAGCAGCCACAGATCCTGCACAAACAAGCAGGCATGACTGCACTCCACAAAACCTCACCTACAAAAGCAGTTGGTGAGTTGGATTTGGTCTGAGGCGTTAAGTCAGCTGGCCCTTGATATATAAGAGGTTTGCTTAAATTAGTTTGGGTTTTTCAAGTGAATGTTAAAATTAAAATGTTAGTTAATGATGTCATCGTTCTGGCTGAACATGAGGCAAGCCTTTCCACCCCCCTGAGCTTGAATTTATTTAACTGTAGACTAAGGGTTAGATTAGGGGAATTGTGCCAATAGAGGTTTAAACATACTTTTTCTGACAAAGCCTGCCTGACCTCCAAAAAGAAAGGCAGGAAGAGAGCTGCTTTTTTTGTTATGTTTTGTTTTTGAAGCTGGGCTGGTAGGCATCAAAGCTCCAGGCATCAAAGCTCCAGGACAGTGAAAGGCAGAATAAAAACTATCAAATGGTGTTTAAGATTGCCACTTAGACCCAAATGACATATTACTTGAAATATATGTATTACTTGAACTATATGTCATGTTTGTTCAAAACCAGATTTCCCCCAAGTTTCAGTGTATCTAGTCAGAGAAGTGCAGGTCTAATTAAAGCTGGGAGGCAACACAGTACAGCCGGAAAGATGACAGATGGGTAGGCCTGCCTCTGTCACTAACGAGCTGTGTCACATTGGCCCCCAACTTCCTTATCTCAGTGTAAGTATGCTGCATTAGATACTTTTTAGTATTAAACTCTACTCTTCAGACCTCCTATTTATCCCTTTGTGCAAGGATGTTTTGTTAACTACTGATTGTTTCATGAATCTGTTAAGCAAACATTAACTGAACATCTCCTATATACAAAGCACATTTTGAAATCCAAGGGGGCTAAGAATAATAAGACTTAAGTCTTGCATTTGAGGTCACAATTGGAAAATAAAATTTATTTATAAACAATTATAATAGTAATAAAATGTTTCAAGCTGCATAAGAAAGCTGATGGAGACTGATTTGTGGGTTTGATATTGAAAAAAATAAACATTTCCAGCAGGTCAACCAGAAAG
Organism: Phyllostomus discolor; assembly: GCF_004126475.2. Lineage (NCBI taxonomy): Eukaryota > Metazoa > Chordata > Mammalia > Chiroptera > Phyllostomidae > Phyllostomus > Phyllostomus discolor. The sequence goes on along the minus strand of NC_040904.2, from coordinate 51,677,119 downwards.
CTGGGAAAGCTCTTAAATACTTTCTCTGAACAGATGATATGTGGCATGACTATAACGGATGCTAAGGATCTGTTATAGATCTGTGTAAAACAAAAATAAATGAATAAAACCAAAAGAAAAATTCCACATGAAAGGAACTCTCATCTCAGGCTTGAAAAATAAAAACATATGAATGATTACTTGCAAAATAATGAGCTAAGTGTAGCAATAAGAGGGAATAATGGCGCACCGATTCTGCGGGGCAGCAGATGTAAAGACCTTTAAGACAGAGTGATGTTAGAAGGAGCGGAGGTGTGCAAATGGTGGTATTTGGGGAACAGGGAATACTCCTATAGGTTTGGAATATAAGGAGTGTGGAAGGACGAGCAAAAGATAAAGCTGGAAAGAGACATTGAGATGAGAATCTGAAGGTCTTCCGGGCCTGCCTAAGAAGTTTGAACTTAATTTATTAGCAAATTAAAGCCACAGACACTCATAAGCAGGGGGCATGTCATGCTCAGATCCTCGGGTGGAGCCTTCGGTTGTATGAGGTGAGTGGCTTAGAGTGGGCAGATTCAAAACGGGGAACCAAGTTGTGAGGCTTACATTAGTCCACGAAAGAGAAAACACACACACACACACACACACACACACACACTTCATTTACTCTGAATTGGAAGGAATTCCATAGAAAATCCTTATTTGAGCTGTTTCAAAACATCACTTGTTCTAAATGGAATCCTGGACAAAGAACAATCTTGACTTCCTCTAAATTTGATGTATGCTTTGACATTGCAAGAGGTTTTTATGATGGTGGTTATTGGCTGGAAGAGTTTGAAAGCTGAGGTTCTGTGGTAGAGGTGAACTAATTTTTTCCCACTAGCTGGATCAAAGTCAAATAAAAAGTCCCATACACACTGGTAATTCTTTTGTAGTGAGTGCTTTCTGGACAACCAAAGTGATTTCTCAACAAATATGACTTTGGAAAGAAACTGGACTGGAAACGCAACTCTGGTTCCTGGTTCAGTTTTAAGTTTCGAGAGTACCACACTGTGGCCCATCACCACCATCAACTGTATCACAGTGGCATTTATCTTTTCTAAGGGAAAGCCATTTCGAAAACCCATCTACACGAACTGTAAGTATATGAAGTTCACATTTTATTAAAAAGATTTTTTTCACTCCCCTCCCCAGAGTTGCAACTCACTGATGAAGTGATTGGCTGAGAGGGAGACAATTGCACTGATCTGAAATTGACAACTAAATGGCAATTTTCATAGGTGGTACAGCCCATGGCAGAAACCTGCTCATTTGCACATAAACACAAGCACTTTTGAATCACATGAGTCCCGCCCTATTGTGAATCATCAAGAAGGATTTTCAGCACCCACGTATAAGTCAAGATATTTTGTAAAAGGCTTTCCCACCAGTTCAAATACAACTTGACCTTGAGGCCTTATAAGATTGAACAGTTTACTTTAATCACTCTGTACATCTTTTTAATCACCAGTGAGGATGAGTATATTTTCATGTTATTAGCTATTTCTTTCTCTCTGAACTTTATTTACATTTTTACTCATTTTCAATTGGATTGCTGTTATATTTCTTATTTATTAGTATGAGCTCTTTATTCCTTTGCGATTTTTTCCACTGCCTTTTTGTACAACTTTTTCTCATTGTGAAATCAGATTATTGTGTATTTAGTTTTTTAAATTTGTTAATGTTTTTTGAAATCCAATATTAATTTTGGGGTATAATTTGAAGTAGAGATCAAACTAGTTTATCCAACTAGTCCCTAGTTTTCCCAGATTTTATCATTTGATATTCTCTTTGGTCACTTATTTCTCAACTGAATGTAACACAGTCATTATCATACCTATATTCATATATACTTATGGTTTTCTCATATATAATTTATATTATGTAAGTTTTAATATTATGCTTATTATGTTATATACTATATATTAATTTGTATGTAATTAATTTTTTCTATACTATCTTTTCTCTTTCATTGATGTGCTAGCCTATTTTTGATCTAGCAGTCCCTTTTAAAAATTATAGTTTTATAATAAGCTTTGAAGAGTAGTAAGATTAGTGTATCCTCATTACTCTTAATTTTTTAAAAAATTCTTACTTTTCTTTCTTATTCATTCTTCTAGATAAATGCTAGAAAAAAATGTCAAGCTTTTAAACAATCCCCTTTGCAAAAAAATGCATTTGTTTACACATTTTAGCCTTCACATTTAAGAATATGTCATGTCTCTCCCTTTATTCATGCTTTCTTTTATGTCTTAGTAAATATTTGTCATTTTTTGCGCTATAGATCCTGCACATGTATTTAAGAAGCTAATCCTATGTCTTTAATATTTATTTATATTGTGAATTACTTTTTCCCATTATATTTTCTTACTAATTATCATTAACACATGTGAAAGGTCTAGTGTTGTTTAACATTTATTTTCTATCCAGAGCTCTCTGAATTTTGCTATTAATCCTTGATGTTTGAGTGTTCTAAAAGATAATTATTATCATTTGCAAATAATAGTTTTTCTTCTCCCTTTTCCATAGCTAAAATGTTTATTTATAGTTTATTTATATTTTCTTAGTGTACAGTCCAGAATTTCCAGGACAATGTTAAATAACAGTGGTAATAGTAGACAGTTCTACTCTTTAATAAAAATGCTTTTAGTAGTTTTCACTTATAAATATAATTTTGAATATTGGTTCATCATCTAAAGAAAATACCCTGCTATTACTAATAAGTTAAAAGTATGTTTTAAAATCCAGGTTGGGAGATGTATTTCATCAAATGCCTTCCAGTCCCCTACTAAGATCATTTTGCCTTTTTCTCTCCTTGGACCTATTGCTAGAATAGGTTATATGAATAAATTTATAATTAAATCATCTTCTTATTCTCAAGCAAGCCCTACTTATTATGTGATGATACATAAATGAAGATAATGCAAAGATTATGATAGACACCATATGAAACAAAAATTTGTAAGGGAGAATTGTGGAGTCTTTAAAAATAAAATAATATTTGAATTGGGCTTTTTAAAAAAAAATTGGAACTTGCCAAGAGAGGAGGACTGTCATCTACACAGAGTGTTCTGTGGACAGAGGGCCAGGAGCTGGAGAGGGTGGGGTCTTTGTGGAAGCAGCAGGCGTGTGATTTCACTTTCCTATGCACATAAGGAAGAGCGATGAGAAATCTGTTTAGAAAGGCTGACTGAATCCATGTTGTGGAAAACCTTAGATGTCGATCAAAGAAGGATCCGTGGATTTATTCTGCAGACAGCGAAGAAGAATGAGGCAGGACCTAGAGGACTGTTTGTCCATGCATGCACAACTCCATACACACATGGTGATAAAGCATCAGGGCCTCTCTGGCCACCATTTGCATGGGCTGGTCACCGCAGGATGTCCCGGCCCCCAGGACTCCTCGGTTGGAGTAGCTCCTTTATGGAGGTTACTATAATGCATTTATTAGCATATTTCTACACTTACACTTTTCAAGGAAAATCTTTAAGATATCACCTTTGTCTTGTAAGCATGAGAACATATTTTAAAGCACATGAAGATACATCAAAACATCTGAAGACGTACCCGGTATTTGCCCAACAGAGATAACTGATTCTGCAATGTGTGCCAAAAATATGCGAGACATTCCTCAGCATTTAAAAATAATGTTTGGTGTTTCTTCAGATATGTTCTCATTTCTGCTGATATCTGCCTTCAGTCTCACAGTTTTCATTCTGTTTTCTGATTTTCAAGATATATACCAAGGAATGGAGGTAAGCAGTAATTCATTTGCACATCTGTTACGACTCGCATGCAATGGGACCATATTTACTCTGTAATTTGAAATTCTGTTACTGCCATAGTCTCTCTGACCACTGAATATTGTGAAGCTATTTCCATGTACTAGAAAAGCAAATAACATAGCTAGATCTCACATATGCTAGACTCTGATTGTTTTTGTATTATTAGTATTATCAGTTTGGTACATGTATCCTATTCACACCTGAAATATTATGTTTGGATACTTTATTCTTCTGTGTTAAACTAGTCTAATAACTTTTAGGTATTAATACTATAATTATTTCTTCAAGTTAAAGTTTAAAATATATAGTAGGAATCCTTCATAATGTAGTTGTGAGGAATATTTTTCTGTCTGTCAGATATTAGCTGTAGAGAGTTTTATTTCAGTGGACAACACTTGATACATGGCGCAGTGGGTTAAAATTAAACTTATGAAGAGGTTAGTGAACTTGTCCTTGGACCCAGTATTGTGGGAGATACAGAAAAGGATTGACCCTTGACTCACTGTGACCTGATCTACTGAGCCCTTCAGACCACCCTCAAGCCCAGTGTGCTCCATTTCACAATCCAGAAAAGGGCTGTCTCCATCTGGGGGGGGAAATAACAAACTGTTACTTTGAAATAACTCCTATCAGAATAGAGATGAGAATTAAAAGTGAGCATTTAGACAGCGTGGAGGATCTACGCTTTCATTGGAAAGGCAGCTCCGTCCTTTACACAGTCATCCACAGTCTACCATGTAGGGTCAGAAACGGGGCTGTGCAGCTCTTGTGCGTGTGTGCGTGTGTGTGTGTGTGTGTGTGTGTGTTGTGGATGCAGCGATGGGAAGGGAGTTGTAGCTCCCACCCTCATTAATAAGTCTAGTTGGTGGTCAGTATGCAGTATGTGCCCCTTAATAATTAAAAGAAGGTGGCTTTCATGGGTTTGACTCTCACCAAGCCGTCGGATTTAGGGCTGGGAAGGTTTGTTCAGGAAAAGTTTCCTTTGTTTCAATCAAAATAAGCTTGAACTTTTGTGCCCCTTTATGTTTACTCATGGGTTAATTTTACTGAAAGAATGATTTCCAATTAGATTTTGCTTTGGGAGAATTAGAAATAATAATACTATTAGATGAATGATTTAAACTTATACCCACTTCCCCCTATCTAAAAAGATAAAAATGGAGAGAGACACGCAGGCTCCCTGACGTCCCGTCTCATGTCTGCAACCCGAGACACACTCACTCAATGTCTATCACCAGGCAAGGGTGGGAGCACGGGACAAGAGACAGACAGTTCTCATTTGAATTCTGGCTCTGCCTCCTGTCTGTTGGCTCTGAGCCCTTGGCCCAGGTACCGACCTTCTCATCTGGAAAGTGGTGAAAATAATGCCTACCCTCCAAGCTCAGAGTTGTTACACATATATGAAATAAATGATACGATTTTTCAAAGTGTAAGATATGGAAAGCATAACAGTAATATTTCCTTTTCCACAGTTCATTCCGACCATAACATCATGGAGGGTTTCAGTTTTGGTGGCGGCCCTCACCCAGTTCTGTGTGGCCTTCTTTGTGGAGGTAAAGTGATTCCTGTGCGGTTCCTGCTCTTTTGCTGGGAAGCTAAACAAATAAGGGGTCTCATTTTCCACAGATGCTCACTTTTCAGGGCACTTCTGTCCCCAACAGTGATAGTTATTGAGGATTCATATAAACTTGTACATGTACCCTATGGGGGAAATGCTTTGGAAAATGATTTAAAATTCTTTGAAGGCTGCACAAAAATGTTCTCAGTATCTGTAGCATAGAAAGCAAAACATCGAATTAACTCTAACTTTGCCTCACGTGGAAGCACTGTATTGTACATGTCTAGTGTTCTCAATACTCTCCCAGAGACTAGACCAGGTGACCTTCCAGCTCTGAAGTCCAGTGAGACCATTTAAAGTGAAGGGCTGTCTGCAGAAGGGCTTCCTTAATTACGAGACGGGAAGCCATTGCTCCTTCTAGTCAGTGCTTACCCTTCAGGGTCTTCTCCCTTCATTTCTCTTCTACGTAGCGTACTACATTTCTTTACCTACTCAGTGAAAGCTGTGGGTGCTATTTTTTTAAAGGATAGTTTTCTTTAAAAAAAGATTCATGTATTATAAGTCTATTGAGAAAGATTATCAACCAATTTTCTAAAATATATATATATATATATATATATATATACAAATATTCCATTGAAAACAGTCAGTAAAACTGAGGTATTTTATTTTTGAGTCTATATCTTTAATAAAACCCAGATAAGAGAAAAAACTTGCATGTATGAAGGTATCATAGTATTAGTGACAGTGGTAAATTATTACACTCAGGTGTTCAAAAGTAAAGATGCTGTTTCTTTAAATAGTTGTACAGCAATTTGATGAAATGTTACACAAGCACTAAAAAGGACTATCACTGTATTGAAAATCTAGTATAAAAAGTGGAAAGCAAAATTTGACCAATTCTATTATACATGTGTAAAAAGTGTGTGCACGTGAACATAGAAAAAAAGAGAGCCTGCAAAATGGAAAGCAAAACCTGTTTAATTGCTGAAGTTTGTCTATTCATTCAACAAACATTTACTTGGCACTTTCTATGTGGCATGTGGCAGGTAGCAGTGGTTTTTCTTCTTTTCTTGATTTTGAGCTCATTGAGTACACTAATTATCATTTCAGTCTGGCAGTGAAACAATTCTAAGTGGATTATCATCAGCCAGGATTTAGCTAGAAGTCTGTGGAAATGACAGGCTGTATGTATACTTGGAGCAGATTTCTGTGAACACAAGTACCCTCTTGCTTCTCAAGGGAAAGAGGGGAGCTGTTAGGCTTCACGGAGAGTAAAGGGAGGAGAAGTTCCCGCAGCAGCAGCAGCGGCAGCAGCAATAAGCACATCTCAGGGGAGGGCCTGGGGGAACAGCATGTGGTGCTGGCAACCAGGCAGCAGGGGAAGTGGATGATGGTTTGTTTTTCCCACCTGATTTTCCAGGATGCCATCCTTCAAAATCGAGAGCTCTGGCTATTGATCAAAAAACAATTTGGATTCTATTCAAAAAGTCAATATAGGAACTGGCAAAAGAAGCTGGCAGAAGACCCTACGTGGCCTCCCATGAACAGGACGGATTATTCAGGCGATGGCCAGAATGGATTCTACATCAACCGAGGCTATGAGAGCCCTGAAGAGATTCCAAAGGGAAAACCTGATGGGAGAGGCCAAGGCACAGAACAGCATTTTTGGACCAGACTATAACAGAACTGTGGCTGCACATGTTTAACAGCACCCCCTTCTCCCCCAGAAACTAAAGCACTGTGGAGAGGCGATGCTATTCTACCTTATTCTTTTCTCTCTCCAGCTGAGGGCTCAAAGCACATTTTTCAGTGTATTGAGCTTTGCAACAAAGGACCTTAAGTATGCCTATCTTCTACTATTGAGGGAAAAAATACATTGCCTGGATTATCATTTTTTCATAAACTTTATTCACATTACATAGCATTATCCTGGTTAAAATGTATACCTTGTCACTGCAGTGAAACTAATAGTATGAACAACAATAAAAGGAAAATTCAAGAAAAATTTTGGAAATTTTTTATTTTCACCCACAGGAATAAAAGAATTTGGAAAAAACACCCTTTTCTCAGTAAATGCCACAAATTTACTCAACTTTATATTCCCTTGTGAAGAACATTCATGCAAATGTTTTTCTAAGGTCGCTAAATTCCTTTTTTTTTTTTTTTTTTTGGCTCCCTTTGTTCAGTTGTAAGAAAGAACCAAGAATTGACATTGACTTGGGAGAATCCAGCTCTCCCTGCGGTGAGCTGGAGCCGTGTGGGAGTGGGGAATGACGGAGGCTTCTGTTGTGCACGTGCAACTGCGCTTGGGCACCACAGGGAGCATCTAGGCAAACTCCACCGAAGATGGCATCTCCCAGAGCTTGTTGTTTTGGGGCAAACGGGCTAGGTTCAGAGTAGGTCACAAAGGCAATAAACTAAACTGTTGGACTGTACTTCTAACTTAAAGAAGTGCAGCACCTTCATTTACTCTCTATTACTGACAGGTGAAATACTGAAGTTTGTTTCTTTGTTTGTTTGTTTGTTTTACTCTAGAAGTTGGGCCACACTCTGCCTCGCTTATCTTAAAAAACAATCATAGGCATGGGACCCATAATATCTGTATCTAAAGTGTGACAATTATTAGGCTACTAAACAATCTTAAGTCTCATTCTATGTTTTCATTATCTAAATCAATTATTAGATGCACATTAACAACCATAAGAGAGGGTACACCCTTTGTAAATAGATTTTGGACACTAGAACCTTTAGTATGCATCAGTCCCATTGTGACCATGACAGGGCATTTATTCCTAGTGAACATTTTATATCATCTATTAGGCTTTACTTGTAACAGTGAATCTAATTTTGCTAACTTAACAGATCTTCAACAGCTCATAGGCAATTATGTAACCAGTCTTATTCCATGAGTGTCAGTTATGTGCCTGACACTGGTGTATGGATTCAGTAATGCACTTTGTTACACAAACCAGCAGCACAAATGCAAATTTCTATAAAACAAACCCTCTCTATTTATATTTTATTTGCTTTTAACTTTTGGTACACAGTTCTTGGAGAATGATAATTTTCAAAATGTATCTAATTCAGTAGCTACTAATAAAAGATGAAAGGGTAAAAAGATATTTAGTTTACGGTTAAGTAATGTTATGTCAACATATAAATATGGTAACTCAGTTTCATGAGCAATGTGTCATGTCTGTATTTAGTAATTCAACCTTTAAAACAAGAAGAGTCAATTGATACACTGTGGCATTTAGATAGCATAACAATGTTTTTTTTTTTAAATCTTGACTTAATAAATATACACCTTTTTCGTTTGCCCCAATTTTTCCAACAACCTGTTTGGTATCTGATAAGTGAAAATCTTTATTTCACACATCTTTGTGGAGGTGAAGCTGATAAAGTCGAACTCTATACTAACTTTGCTAAAAATATGCTCAGAGGAAGGCTTCCTAGTCTTGGAAAAAGGCCCAATAGAAGCACAATGAGCAAGGCCACACATCAATGATCGCCTCTGGGAAAAGCCGACTTTTCACTCTGAGCTGCTCATCAGCAAGAGTGGCCATTTTTAGGGGAACACTGGTGACTAGCTTTGTGGGCTTACCTTTAAGGGTGAAAATTACTGGAGTCTTGAACAGTATGTGAAAAATTAATCCATGAATATAACATAAAAGTGCATTATGCCATTTTCTAGCACAGCGAGGACAGTCGTCTGGAGTGGAGAAATCCAGAGTTCTTTAGAAGGATTTGACTTGAGGATTCTCGGAAGGTCTGACCTCAAACCTGCCCCCGCCCCCATGCGCCGATGCTGTGATTCCTCTGCAGTCACCGTTATTAAAAGGTACACACGCTTTGGGAAAAGTAACACCTTAAACTGCCACCAATCTCACCCTAATTTGACAATATTAGCAAAGTGCTCATTTTCTTTTCAAACTATTGCTGGAGAGTAAGACATAAAAGAAACAGGAAACTAAACCTAGAATAAAAATGAAGGGGCATGATTGGGACATGGTGTCTGGTAGGAGACACCCATGCCTCCCCGGAGGTCCAGGGGAGGAAGAGAGAGTTCGGGGTTACCCGGGGGCAGAGTTGGTGCCACGAGAAAGGGAAGTGGTAAGTCAGGGACCCAGGAGGGAAGAGAGATAAGGTCTCTCCTGACGCTGACTGCAGTACGTGGCCCCTTCTGTTACCCTGATTCTTAACCCTGCCATTACACTGTGGAGTCTTTTTGGCCCCGGCGTAAAATCTGAATCAGTTTAATAGGTCCACATCTTTCTTTGAGTCTTCTCTTTAGTCATTTTATCTACCATATTCCCAGCTCCCTCATTGCACACCCTCCTCAATATTTACCTGAACATTTCCTTTATGTAATGCTTATGCTTTTAATGATGTCACAGAAAGCACGTCACTGGCTGCTGGTGTGTTATAATGTCTGATAAAGTCTTAGGGCATAGAGACCGCAATCATTTTTCCCCACCTGCTGTTGACAACAATTCCACTGGAACGGCACTAAAAAGCAGTTTGCTTCATTCAACACATGATCAATAAAATGCAAGAATAAAATCACAACTCTCCTTGACTTCCAGTAAAAGCCTTAAAAAGTAATATGGGATATGATTTTCTAAAATTGGCACCTGAAACCTACTTTAATGTCTTTCTAAGGTTAAAACCTTTGAAATACTTCAAAAGCCAAAGGAAACAATGTGGGTAACAGTCCATTCTTGCTTGTCAGGGACTTTTTTGATAAGTGGGTAGTTTCTGAGAAAATCACTGGATCTGAAACACCGGAGCCAAGAGCCCCCTCCCCCACAGCCCTCCCCACTGCCCCTGGGCACAGGAGCAAGGGCATGGGCATCCACCCTCAAATGGCTTCTTAGGCAAACTTCTTCAAACTGCCTAACCAAATGCCGAATTTCCCAATTTCTTTGCTGGCCAGGAGTATGAATTTAGATGTCAACCCTAACCATTTGGAGCTCTTATCTTTTTTTTTCAAAATCACATATAATCTTCTCTTCTTCCCTCTGGCAAATACAAAATAGCCACCCTCAGGGAAAAGGAAAATAATATTTATAGTAGAAGATAAGGTAATGTGATTTTGTTAAGATCTTCTGCTGGCTCACTCTAAAGGCTACTGCTTCTTGTTCAGGCTGCCACAGAAAATCTACGCTAGCAGGGAGCAAAATTTCCTTGGCTCAGTGATGAGATAATATCACTAAGCAATTTATTAAAGAACTTGCCATCCATCATTGGGGTTTGAAACAATAATGATACATTGAAAATAAGCATTCCTCCCAGGTTTTCCTTTCCCCCTCCTCACAAATTCCTTCAGTTCCAATACCTCTTCAGTAAACTGTTAACAGTATTTCGCTTTTTGTCTCTTTGAGAACAAGCCCAGGAATGAGAAGGCACTGGCGGCGGCTGTCACAAACCCAATGGTGCTTATTGCTCTGTTGGCCTGTGAAGAGACAAGCAAGCAAGACACACATTTCATTCCAAAGGCATCTCAGTCTCCTAACCCCACGGTTTAGGTTGTTCCTTAAACTGAGGACCCATCTTACTGTGCAACAAATACATTTAAAATTCAGTGTAAGATTTGGATTTTACAGGAAGATGAAATAAATGTATAATTTTTATAATGATGACAAAGATAAAGATGAATACACATGGATATACATATGTATGCATATACATACTCCTCATATTTTTATAGTCCCTGACCCTTAACAAACTCACTATCACAGTCCCTACTAATCATCACAGCGCACCTGCCAGGCAGTATTTCTCCTGTCTTGCGAAAGTTGAAGAGTTAACAGTGATTTGCCCAAGGTCGTGAGGCTGGAACGTTTAGCTATCGGCTGAGTCTTGAACCACGTTTTCACCCTCTATACCCCCCTACCTGCTCCCCACACATGGGTTTGGTTGCGTCTATACCAGGGTGAGTACTGGGTGTGTGTGTGTGTGTGTGTGTGTGTGCGTGTTTTCCCTGACACAAGAATGTCTGTTAGCAAATAATTCAGGGATGTGATCTGAGCCAAATACCTGTGAGCTCTTATTGGGTAGATACAATCCGCATTCTGAGAAACTTGAAAAGAAGTCAATACTGATGTTAATTATCATGTCAAAAATTAATTTCCCATGTAGACAAACGAGTATAAACCACTCTCAAGCTCAATTGTCCATAGAAGAGTTCAGACATTTATAGCTTTAAGGGTATTAATCATCATCATGATGAGAGATCTAATGAATATTCATGGTTTTCACGGTATTCAACTGATAGTGCCTTCCATCTTCATGGGCTGGAGTGTAATTTTATCACCTGATACTTCAGTGTCAGGTGTTCTGAAAACGACAGTGGTTCTCTGGAATTTGAGAATCAGGCTCTCCAACAGAGCAAAACATTTTCCACAAATGAGCCTGGAGACTGGCCCCAATGCTGGACAACCTGGCCCAGCCCACACTTGGGCACGCTGTCTGTCTAACCCCCAGGCCTCCCACACCGAGCCTGGCACCCCCGCCTCACTGCTGCAGGCCGCCTCCCTAACCGAAGCTTCCCTGTTGGGAGCAGGCAGAAGGAGCCACGGCTGGGAAAGAAGGGCAACGACAGGAGTGTTCACTCCAGGCCGCCGCCCTGTGGTCTGCAGGGACAAGGCCGGCACCTGGAACTGCCGGCTCTGCCACCTTCCCCAGTCGCCAGGGAGAATGGCACTGGGGAACAACTGACAATCCCTGTTTTAGTTTACAATTGTAATTTTATCTGTTTGTTTGGTTGTTTAATGTATTTGTAATGTTTAATTGGTCACTAAGTTATTCCCCAGGAGAGTCAGAATTCACTATAGCATAGAGCTACCGGCAATAGTACACGGGGTGCAAAGAGACGCAGGCAGATACAGGACACAAGACGCACTTCCAAAGACAGGCAGAATCAATAATCACACGGGGGTCAAAGATTGCAAGTCAGGCCGGACCTTCACGAGATTCCAGGCAGATGCTGAGGGGCCCTGAAGGCATGATGCAGGGAAGTGTGGCAGGCAACTGGCAAAACAGGAAGGGCAGTTGGTGTCTTCAAACAGAGGTGTCAAATGGCAGCCAGGGTCCAGCCCTGGAAAAACTCAGGGTCCTGTGAATGGGTGGGTGGAGGGGACGGAAGTGGCACCCAGCTAGGTGCAGATCTAATAAACTGGGTATTTTTCAGTCACTTAGAAACACGAAGTGTGAGAGAAATCCCATGAGCCTGAGAGGCCGGGGAACAAGACAGGCAACCTGATCCTATACCCAAGAGTGCACAGTCCAGATACAATAATAATAAGGCCACTTCTGGCAGAGCGTGCACTTTCTCAAACCCCAAATGCTTATTTCAAGTTGCATTCTAGATGGTAAAACCCCAAGCAGTTTGAACAATCCCTTGGAGTTGTAAGTAGTGGGGTCTGACCTGCAAGATTATAACATCCAGGGCTGTCTCGGTGAATCAGCGTGAACAAAGCTTTTTCTTTATGGCTTACTTAGGATTATAAAAATCACCAAATCCGACTGGCTGTGGGACACAGCAAAGTCTTCACTCTGAGGATCTATCTATACACGTGCAATGAACCAGCCTCTCCCGGCTCTCCCGCTCCCCACCGAGACTCTCAGGCTGCAGTGCTAGGCAGTGCAACACAGTCAGGCTCGGCTGTGTGTCACCTCGTCCAGGCTTATCCAAGGGACCTGCCGTCTTCCACGAAGAGAGACACATTTTAACAACTTGTTCAGGCACAATAGTGAGACATGTTGATTTTAGAAAATTTTAAAAAGTATATAGGAAAATCAAGCCACAGGCCAGGAGAAAACACTTGCAAAAGACAAATCTGATAAAGATTGTTATCCAAGATATGCAAAGAACTCTTAAAACTCAACAATAAGAAAACACAAAAGCAACTTGATTAAAAATGGGCAAAAGATCTCAAATGATACATCACCAAATATGATATGCAGATGGCAAATAAGCATATGAAAAGAAGCCCAACACCACAGGTATTTGGGCAATTGCAAATGAAGACAAGAAACCAACATGCACCTATCAGAATGGCTAAATTGCAAACCACCAAATGCTGACGAGAAGGTGGAGCGACAGGAACTCTCAGTCACTGATGACGGGAATGCAAAATGGGAGAGCCCGTTTGGAAGGCAATTTGGTGGTTTCTTATAAAACTAAACATACTCATACCAGACCATCCAGCAACCACACTCCTTAGTATTTATCCCAAAGAGCTGAAAATTTTCATTCACACAAAAACCTGCACAAATGTTTATAGCAACTTTATTCATCATTGCCAAAACTTGGAAGCAACCAAAACGTCCACCAGTAGGTGAATGTACATCTGGACAATGGGCTATTACTCAGTGATAAAAAGAAATGTGCTAGCAAGCCATGGAAAGATATGAAGGACTTTAAAATGTGTATTTCTTAGTATAAGAAATGACATTCTGGAAAACTATATGAAATCCTGGAAAAGGTAAAACTATGGCAACAGTAAACAGACCAGTGGGTAAGGGGAAGAAGGGGTGAACTGGCCTAGAGCACAGAGGATTTTTGGGACAGTGAAAACACCTCTGTATGATGCAGTAACGACACATTTGCTGAACCACATGGAATGTGCAACAGAAAAACTGAACCCTAATGTAAATTATTTTTATGGGAGGAAAAATGCTTTCTCTACGCACCTTAGGTTCTCACATGAGCCTCTGCAACAAAAGACAGGCTAACAAGAAAAAAAGCGCAGAAGTTTACTAACATACACGTCTCAGGCAAGAGTAACTCGAATATGTGGCTTAGAATTCAGGCTTTACAGCATTTTCAACAAAGAGCAGGTGGTTGTAGGGAAATGATAGGACAAAGGAAAGTGGTTTTAGGCTTCTGAGGACAGCAAACTGTAGGAAAGCAAGTATATGGGAAACTAATGGCAGACAGAGCCTCGTCAGTCGAGTTTGTTATTATTCCTCTGCTGCCCCCACCAAGCTGGGGAGTGTCTCACCTTAACCCCAGGCTGTCCCCGGGGATTGAATTTTGTCCCTCCTGATAGAGAAAGGAGGGAAACCTGTGAAAATGCAGGTCTCACTTTCAGGTACTTTCAGGCAGAGAGAGGGCAAGAAGCTTTTTTTGTCTCTGCTTCTTCTCAATGTCTTCAGCTCATAATAATCTTCACATCTAAGTGATATGTTTTGGGCTAACACATCCTGGTTTCTTTCACTATGGACTTTAAGTGATGATGACGCACTGATGTTGTTGATCTTTGGTGACAAACACACCACACGGATGAGGGGCGTAGATGCTGGGGAAGGCCATGCACGTGTGGTGGGGAGGGAGATACAGGAACGCTGTACTCTGAGCTCAATTTTGCTGTGAATCTAAAACTACTCTAAAAAATAATGTGTGTTAAATTTTTAAAAATACAGAAAAGCACAAAGAAGAAAAAGAGAGAGCAACAATACCACCTTTTTATTTTTAAAAATGCATTCACAGTCCTTTTTTAATTGGAGGAAATACATAGCTATTTCCCAGGAGAACTGTTCTAAGCTCAAGACCCCTAAGCCTTAAGGGAACCCAAAAAACTAATCTATGCCAGCCATTACTAGTAGCAATACTATTAATTATTGACAGTAATAAAAATAATAATTAAAGTGCTATATTTCCTGTTAGATCAGCAGAGGTTTTTATTAAAGAGTGCCAACAGAGATCTATAAAATTCCTAAAATAGTGCCATTAAGAATAATATCCAGTGTTTATTAGGATGGATAATATGTAATACAGAATGCTAAGGGATTTCAAATATCTCCTGTAATTTACAAAACAATTTCAGTTTATAAATTAGGAAACTGATAAACAATGTGCCCAAAATCACCCAGCTAGTAAGTGGGGAAGACGGAGTTCTACCCCAGGTCAGCCGAATTCCAAAGCTCAGGTGGGTTCTTAGGGCTCTCACTGCACGCTCGTCATCAGCACCTGCTAGGGAGCCATTCTACTAGTTGCTGAGGGGCGATGAATTTTTATCGCCCTTGATTCTGGGTATGAAAAGTGAAAAGATGATGGATTGCAAGTGAGAGTCAAAGCAAGATGATGACTCTAATTCTTTTTCATTTAGACATATTTTTTTAAAAATGGCTCAATGAGTGCAGTGGAATTGTACCATTTAACAACAGAGAAAAATGGACTCAATTTCTAGCCATACCACTAGTTTCCAAAGCAAACGTGAGCAGAAATTTGTGTGTATGTATTCTGTGTTCTGGCCCAGAAGCAATTTATTGTTCCATGTGGGTAGTACATTCATTATGTAAATGCATTTCCTAATAAAAATTAATTTCCAATTAAATCATTTCCTAATGAAAACAAATGTATCCTTTTATTATGTTTCATCTCCCATTTTCCTAAGCTTCCATGAGAAGAATCTTAACCTCATTCCTTAGAATAGATGTTTGTATAACTGATCCACCATTTCAAGATACTGGAAGCCTTTACATGTTCATTTTCTTACACCACCTTAAAAATCTTTAGGTTAAAATATCAATGATGGAATTGAATTGGTGGGATAACAGGTAGGGAAAAAGCAATTGACTCCAGCATGCTTTTAGTCACAAATCTGCCACACCCGAAAATAGTGGAGGTAAATGACAATGTTGCAAGCTACTTTAAAAATAAGGTCAATTACTCCATTAAAAATAGTCCAAAATCTCAATGAATCAACTTAAAAGCACAAAATTTCTTTGAAACTAGCATTGTAAGTTGATAGAAAACATTTACAAACTCATCAAGATATGTCATCCGCTGGCCTCTGTCAGCCAATGAGAAAGAGCGTTAGAATCACCGTCTGTTTTTGGCAAATGAACTCCCACGTAAAACAGTCAACAATCTTTTCAGCACATGTTTTCAGTATATAAGGTCACTGATTTAAGACTGTTGTATGGTGGGATAACCAGGGAAAAAATTGAAGGACAGAAGACAGCAGACTAACAGAAAGCTATGGTCCTGATTCTGCTTCAAGTCCCTTCTACTCCAAATTTATGATATTAACATTCTATTCTCAGTTTGGCTATCAACCTGCTGCATGACCTTGAACAACTCAATTCCCTTCTTTGTCTTTCAGTGTTCTCTTATTTTCTTGTTCTTGTCACTTTGCGTGAGGCCTGGGAACCTTCTCACGGTCAATATTCTTTTCCCAATGTAAGGAACTCCTTACATGTACCTCTCTCAAAGAAAACTCACCTGCTCTGAAACTCCTTCTCCATAGCGAAGCAAAGTCACAAAATGCTCACAGTTGTTGACCAGTACGTCATACTCCACCTCCTGTCCGATAACAAACTCTGACCGTTGCATGACTTCTTCCGTGGGGAGAGGGGAGTATGCTTCATCATATTTATTGTTTATTCTATATGTGTCATTTCCCACAACATCCTTCAACAGCTGCATCTTCACCAGGGCCTTCCTACTGAAGACAGACTTGGCGCTTGTAAATGATGCAGGAATGCCATCCTCTACAAGGAGAATTCTGGTTAGCAAGCTACAGTGGCCCAGGGGACTCCACACCATCTAAAGACTGAAAGTGCTGGGATAACTAAAGCCAGCTCTGTTCCAAATGTAGCATCAAACCAGAAATCACTTAATCTTACCACTTTAAGATTTGTTCATCTTACGCACTCATTGTAATTTAACAACACACTTACTCACTACTGTAGGAGTGAGAGTGCAAGAAAACTTTGGAAAATTTAAATCTTCCCAAGAGCAAATTGGGTGAGAAAACCATACCCCGCTTTGAGTGAAAAGTTCTCTCTCAGTTGGTATTATTACTAGAGATCTTGGTATATGTTTCTAACACAATACAGATGGGATCATTATCCACATTTTCTACACAGCAGTCTCTTTCTCAGTATGCGAGCCCTTCCCAACTAACCCTGTGGGCTTTAGCAGTAGTGCGTTATGATTAGTACGGCTGTTCTAACACCTAAGCTGCATTCCTTACCCCCACCCCCACTTTTTCCACTTATTCTTTCAACTAGGCTTCAATTTGGGTCCAATTTGCAATCTGCACAATACCTCACTCCTCTGAGGGGTCAGCTGGGGTCAGACAGAATCACCACTTTTGTCTTGCCTGTTTCTTTGGCCAAGACACTAAGTCTTGGTCCTGAACCTGAGCCTAACCTAACATTCACTGTCCGCTACACGTGGCCTCGTGCTGTGGCTCACCCGCCTGTTAGAAGGCCCCATGCCCCGTCACTCTGTCTTAGCTGCCTCTGTGGGTAAGCATTTGCCTAGACTGCCAGGGACCTCTGGATCCTGACCTGCCACAGTTGGCATCTGAAGCTGGACAGACACCTCCTCAGTGTCACTCCAACTCCAGGCTCCAGTCCCTCTCCATCTGTCCAAGACTGCCATTGTTCCAATACATCATGAGAAGAAGGGTCTCTACATGCCTAGTGTTTAGACGCTTTTCCTTTTAGTAATGACTGAAAGTGAACCTTCTTTTCCACTCCTCTTTTGTTCTATCTGCCAAGGTCCTATTCATTGGAGCAGCATTTCCAAAGCTCACACATCGAAAGTTCTTACACAAGACAAGTTCTTTGATCACATATATCCTAGTTAGAATTATTGAACTTTTTTTTTTACTACTCTGGTATAATCAATTTGGAGATGAGGAGATTGAAGCTTGGGGAGGTAAACTGACTTGCAAAATATCACGAGTAGTTAACAGCAGAAACAGGAATTAAATTGCAGCCTACAGAATCATAGCTCAGTGACTGGACCACATTAATATGAAACTTACAACATGAAAATAGGGAAACAGCGCCAAAATCTCATATTATTTTCCAGATATGAAAGTTGCAGGGATAACGCAGAGAGCTGCCAAGTGTTAATCACTAGGCTCTGCAGAAACTACCAGCTCTGTATCATAAATGTCATTTT
This sequence comes from Phyllostomus discolor, assembly GCF_004126475.2. Classification (NCBI taxonomy): domain Eukaryota; kingdom Metazoa; phylum Chordata; class Mammalia; order Chiroptera; family Phyllostomidae; genus Phyllostomus; species Phyllostomus discolor. The sequence continues at coordinate 51,658,827 of NC_040904.2, read as the reverse complement.
ATTTGTTATTTTCATTTTCAATATCCTAGAAGAAGAAACTATCTCAAAATATTGCTAAAATTGCTTCATTAAAAGTTCTCAAGATAGTAAGATTTGGGCCTATAAACACTTCTTCTTAAAGGTACCCTGAGGGGGGAAAAATACTCCAGGCTATTTATCTGTATATACTTTTCTTAATAAATTGTGCTCATTTCTAAACATTTAGAAAGTACAGAAAAATACAGCATAAACACATAAATATAAATCATCCAGCATCCTGCCACCCAGAAATGATTACAATTATTTTAATGTACTATTATTTCTTCTATTAACATACATATAGGTGCATGCATGTGTGTGTATATATTCTTTTTTTTTGGCAAACTGAGTTTTATCACATGTTGCATGGAATTTTCAAATAAAGATCATACAAGGATCATCACTTATGCAATTAAACATGTCCAGAAATGTGGTCTTTAGTGGCTATTGTTTTTTATCTAACTAGTGCCTCATCCCATCACTGCCTCTCTTTTCTGAAAAGACTCTCTCTAGGCCAGTGAGTATCCCATTCTCCTGAGCATAGTGATGGTTCAGCAATGGGTATGGGGCCCAGACTGGAGGAATTAGAGTTTCTAACTGCAACATGCAAGGATTTGCTATCTCCTCTGTTGAATCACAGGATTAGAAAAATAAGGGCCTAATGTTGCTGAGGGTCATCAGTTCAGCTTCTGAGAGAGATGGAGCCTAGGGAAATGAGGACAACAGACAGAGCAAAGTACAGATGTGTGAGAGAGGGTCTTATAGTGCTCAAAGTTCTCAATCGAGGCACCCCTGAGGCCAGCACCATCTGTCCCTTTTCTGTAGTTTTCCTTAGTGAAACAATTAGTGATCTTTTTGTTTAAGCTCATTTGAGTTGATTACTATTACTTGCAGCTGAAGAATCTTGCTAAACACAGATGTCTAATATTTTGTTGTTAAATAATAATCTGTTTACCATTCCACTGTTGAACATGAAGCCATTATCTGTTTTTCAAACCATTATAAATGAGATAGATGTGAACACCCTTACACAGGAATGCCAGTCAACAACCCTTAAATCTCTCTCAAGAACAGATTTGCAGAAGTCCAGTGGCAGGCTCAGGGCCTGTCAGCTCTTTTAAGACTCTTAACACATGTCATTAAATTGTTTTTGTGAATCATTTTATCAACATATTTGTATCAAGAATATCTTTGTATTCATTTCATTATGCCCTTATCAACAATGGTTGCTACCATTTTTTTAACTTTTGCTAATGCGACAGGCATAAAATTGGTCATTTTATTTGACAATTCTTAGATTACAAAAAAGCTAAAACAGGTACTGGCTTTTACTTTCTTCTCCTACAAACTGTTTTGTAACTGTTTGTCTGTTTGTTTTTGAGGGATTTGGGTGTTTACCGTCCACTTGGCCCGAGAAACTCTTTCCCAAATATCATCTGTCTGGTTTTCTCATCTCAAGTTGTTTCTCAAATGTTACTTTCTTATGAGATTTTTCCCAACCACCTCATTTAAAAATACAGAACCTCCTAGCACTTTCTATCCTGCTTCTATGATTTATTTTGTCCACATTACTTATTTACTTATCTTTATTCTAATATTGTTCTCTGTGGTCTCTCTCTCTCTCACTCACTCACTCTACCACCCCGCCCCCCCGCCCACAAATAGAATGTAAGCCCCACCACATTGGGAGCGGTTTACGTGCCCCCAGCATCTAGAAAAGCATTTGACACATACTCAGTAATCTATAAATAAATGTGAATGAATTGAAATAAACAATTTGTGTGGTATATGAAAACATTGACTGTTGTCATGTTTGTGGCAATTACTGTTCCCAGCTGATTCTTTACTTTTTAATGGTGCTTTCTTTTTTAAACCAGAAGTTTTAAACTTTTATGCTAATTGGCCTTTGTGATCTCTTCAATGTCACTTTGGTCTTAAAATGGTCTTCCCTAAACCTAGATCAGCTATATTCATCTACTTTCTCATCTTATTTTGTTTAATTGTGTGATTCTGTGCATGATTCTTTCTTGTAATAAGGAAACTAAGAAGCCCCAGGAGCTGCTGGAGACAAACCTCACCTAGAGGTGCTACGTTGATGACGTAGCCGTCACCCAAGTACAAGGCCCAGTGCTGATAGCCAGGACGAAACACTTCAATCAAGTCCCCTGGCCGGGGGTTGCCAGGATACTTCAAACTAAAGCAATCATTAAACGCCATCTGTAATGACAGACATAAAGAAAATCTAGCTGATGCAATCTGCCAAAAGAAAATCAGTTAAAACTTCCATACAAGCAAAGGGAGACAGAATTTATTAGGATTATAGTCCTTATTAAAGACCTAGACCCATGCCCTTGACTGTTTGTTTGAATGATTCCAACACTGGATTACATGTGCACAAGAGAACAAGTGGAGAAAGACTTTTTCTGCTATTGCTTCATTTTCTGTAGCAATGTTTCTCATCCTGATTAGTCTCAGGGCCCCTTTATTATAATAAGCATTTTATAATTATCTCTTTAAATCCAGAAATTCACAGATAATATTACTTACCTATAGACAAAACTTCAAGAATATTAATATGATGCCCTATTTGGAATAGAAAAGGGAAGGACATTTATATGACTAGCTGTTTTACCATGTAAATAACTACACAAAAGACATAATAAAGTATGCAAATACTTGCACTTACTGAGCATGAAGAAGTCAGGATTCAAAAGCAGAAGATGAGAAGTCTTTCAACCTTTCACATAGCGGCATAACAAAATCAAAGAGCAGAGGTATGGGTGGGTGCTAACACTCTGTGGAGGAAAAAAACACCGTATTACAAAACTTACTCTGTGAGTTCATTTAAGTAGACCTGAGCTCCAGGCTCAGATGAGTATCCAGCCAGATATTCAGGCATCTAGTAGGACACAGAATATTTCTTCCTTGTGCTGGACTGTGCTGTGCAAGCCTAGGCACTCAGGCCTCTACCCACTAAATCTCAGTCAATGCCCTTTGTCACTGTGATAGCCACCAACACCCCCACAGACAACCCCACCCCACACTGCTCTGCCTACTGCCCGATTCCTCACTTACTGACTCCAGAAACAGTGTAAAGTGGTCAGCCCTGAAGTGGGGTAACTCGGAAGGTTGGGAAATTCATCCTATTGACGAGTATATCTGAAAATTCTAAGTTTGACAAGCTTGTTTTTCCTTATAAATTAATACTTTTTAGAAAAAAGCCTATAAGTCTCTTATAGTTTATTATTATGGAAGGTTACATTCTCTCTATATGGCACAGAACTAGAATAGGAAGTTATGTATATCCACCAATAATCAAAAGATTTAATGCTAGATCCATGTTGGATATCTGATTGACAACAGAGTGTTCCTCATCATCTAATATACAAAATAGATTCAAGTGCCAGAAAGGGAAACTTCCAAATCATCTAAATTATAATTATGATAGCACAGGCTAAGGACTTGAGGACATAAACTATCATTTTTCTGGCACTCTTCAAGTCTTTTTTATGACAATATTGGGAGGGTGTTTTCCCAAGTATTTGTGTGCCATCTGTTGAAAACTTCAATCATTACACTGGCACCAAAATGTGGTCCAATATAAACTGTCCATCTGTTGAAAAGTAACTATTAAAACAACTTTATGGAAACCATTAAGTATAACCACCCTCTCAAACATGTTTGAGTCTTATTAATATGGCAGTTCAGAATTTGGCCACGTGGGCACTAGAGGAAAAATAGATCATATACTACAATATAAACAAACACATTTCCAATGAATAGGAATCAGCAAGCACATGCAGCTGCCTGCTAGAATTCAGAGACCTAGCCAAGCCCACAATAATAACCATCATTCAAACAGAGGGCACTTTGTAGTGTAACATTTTTTCTCAAATGCACTCTCTCAATTAACCCTATTTAATTTAAAAAAATCTGCAACTATTTGAGTTTATTATGTTATTAGCCCATTTTACAGGTAAATAATGACAGTAGAAAATGCCAACTTTTGGAAAACACCCAATGAAACCTTTATCTTATAAAATATAGAGGGGTGTATATATTTTATATTAAAATATAAAAATGTTTTAATAATGTATATTAAAAATATATTATAAAATAACTAGAGTAGGTGTTAAAAATGTGAGCTCTTGCCCTGACCTGTGTGGCTCAGCTGGTTGGGCATCATCCTGAAAAGCAAAAGACCACCAGTTTGATTCCCAGTCAGGGCATATGCCTGGGTTGCAGGTGTGGTCCACGGGTCTGGGTTTGAGCAAGAAGCAACCAATTAATGTTTCTCCCTTACATCAATGTTCCTTTCCCTCTATTTATCCTTCCCTTCCCTTCTCTCTGAAAAAAAAATAAATAAAATATGTTTAAAAGTATGAGCTCTTGTTTCAGGTCTTCTAGTTACTAGTTCGGTTACTTAGGGAAAGTTATTCAAATTGTCTAAGTCTCAGCTTTTTCATTTTGAAGGCAGGCAGGCAGAAAGTATAAGGCAGGCTGAATTGTGGATCTCGAAAAGGTGCTGCCAGTAACCCTCAATAGACTGTCTAAAAACTGTTCATGAGCTCTCTATGAACCGGCAAGAGCTAGGCAGGTGGGTGGTGAGAGAGGGGGGCTACTTGTAAACGCTGGAAGATTGGTTCATGGCTCATGTGTGACATTAGTGCCTTATCCTCTCTTTCAGCCACAATGATTCTGTGGAATGGATGATTCCACTGCAAAATTTTAATATATTTAACACATTTTAAATTCTGACGTATAACTTGTAAACTGATTTATGCAAAGCAATTTAATTGATTTCATGAAGCCTGTCATTTTTAAAAGGAGAGATGACAGGATAACAAGGAAAGTATGTCATATGAGTAAGGTCTCAATAAATTAAGAGAGGAGTCTGCAGGCTAATATATTAAGGGGAAAGTAATTTCTGAACCAAACACAGAATCGCAGCAATTTACTGCAGAAAGGTAGTTCAGATATTACCAAACTCAGTGCTCTGCAACCTCATTTTCAGCAGTGGGGCACTGTACCAAATCAAATATTGGACAGACCCTTAAAAATATACAACACGAACAGCAGAGCTGCCCTGAATGAAGTCAGGGGTGGGGGGCATGAGGATCCCATCTGCTCCTTATTGTTGCTGCTACCAAGAATCTTGGACCGCAGACCTTCCAGGAACAGAGCTGGAATAACGCCCATCTAGTCCTAATACAACCCCCTCACTTTTAGGACACAGGAGACAGAACCCGGTAAGTAACTGGTCTTGCCCAAAGTCACATGGTATTATAAAAAAGATTTTCAACAAATTGTTTTGCTAGACGAATTGGACTTTCACTGAGGAGGGGAAGTCAACCTAAGTCTCACACTTTATACAAAAACATAATGCAAAATGGATCATGAACTTAAATTCATGAACTTAAATGTGAGATGTAAAACTATACAGCACAGAGGAAAAGCACATAGGAGAAAATCCTCAGAATCGAGGGTAAGCAAAGAGTTCTTAGACATGTTACCAAAAGTATTGTCCACAGAGGGAAAGACTGACAATTGGATGTCCTCAAAATTAAAAACTTGCACTGTAAAAGATCTGTTTAAAGGAGCCAGAAAAGAAAAAAAAATACAGAGTAGGAGAAAATATTTTCTTTTTTTTTTAAATTTGAGTCTTTTTTTAAGATTTTATTTTTTTATTTTTACAGAGGAAAGGGAGGGAGATAGAGAGAGAGAGAGAAACATCAATGTGTGGTTGCTGGGGGTTATGGCCTGCAACCCAGGCATGTACCCTGGCTGGGAATCGAACCTGCGACAATTTGGTTCACAGCCCGCGCTCAATCCACTGAGCTATGCCAGCCAGGGCTCAGGAGAAAATACTTTCAAAAACAAAAAGTCTACAGAGTTGGAGAAACTATTTGCAAACTATATATCCAATAAAAAAACTAGTTTGGAGAACATATAATGAACTCTCAAAAACTCAGCAAAAAAAAAAAAGCAAAGAATATAATTAGAACCTGAGCAAAACACACAAGAACACATTATCTGGAAGAAGAGACATAGATGTCAAGTAAGCTACATTAAACATCACTAGCCATTCAGACAATGCAAATTAAAACCCTGACCAGCAAGACAGCCCTGCACACCAATCACAACAGCAAAAATAAAACCAGCGACCACAAAATGCGGGCAGGGATGCGGGATAACTGAGGAGAACACAAAATGGTGCAGGCACTTTGGAAGAAGTCTCAATTTCTTCACTTAATTTGCAACCTCTATATGATCCAGAAACTGCACTCCTAGCCACTTATCCCAGAGACAGAAGACCATGAAGACTTACAATCATGCAAAAAACCCATACACAAGTGTCTATAGCAGCTTATTCATAATAGCCAAACCTGGAAACAACCTAGATGACCTTCAACAGGTAAATGGTTAAACAAACGGCGGTCCAACCAGACTATCAAACAGTGCTGCTAAGGAACAAAAGAGAACAAACTATCAATGCATGCAAGGACCTGATTAATCTCCAGAGAATTGCGCTGAGTGAAAAAAAGATGACAAAAGTTGCATAATGTATGATTCTATTTGCATAACATTTTGAAATGACAAAATTATAGACATAGAGAACAAATAGTGACTGCAGAGGGTTAGGAAGAGAGGGAAGTCGGTGTGGCTGTGAAAAGGCCACACGAGAGATCCTAGTGGTGATGGAGAAGCCGTCAGGTCAATGTCCGTCTCCTGGCTGTGATCTTGTATTGCAGTTCTGCAAGTTGTTACCACTGGGGGAAACTAGATAAAGGAGCAAGGAATCTCTCTGTATTATTTCTTACCACTGCATATGAATCTACAATTACTTCAAAATAAAAAGTAATAATTTAAAAAAGACTAATCTTTTTTTAATAGAGTATAGAAGAGGACCAATATGTGCAAGTTACACTGAGGCATTGTGAGCTATGCATGAAGAATATTTTTCATTCCTTGAAGGGGATCCAATAATGGAATGGAGCACCTTCTGCAGAGAGCAGTTTCTGTCACTGGAAATATTTAAACACAGTCAGGGTTGATAAAAATAAAATTCCCATGGTGGGGATGCAGATGGGAGGGTGTTAGGGTGAGGAGACTTTCTCAGGTCCCTTTCAACTATACTGCTCTCATTCTTTTTTCCAGAAAATGTGCTACGTGTAATTCCCAAATCAATACCACAAAATAGATATAATTACTTCCCCCATTTGAAAGATGTGGAACCTGATGTTCATGGCAGTTCAGGAATTCATCCGAAATCACACAGCAGGAAAGGGCAGAACCCACACCTGGTCTCAGATTAGCCTGCCTCCGGGGCAGGCCCCTAATGCTACCTGCTTCTCCTCATGCACACTTACAGGGCCTCCCTTGCTGACATTTTGGAGGCCTCCTCGCACGCTGTCAGACTACCTGACATCTGTGAGCTGATTATTACGACCACCATCTCACAGACAAAGAATCTGAGACTCAGGTGACTTATATGTCAGACCCAAAGCCACACGGAGTGAGTGATGGAACTAGATTTCAATTCCAGGTTTGTCTTTTTATTCCAGACTGCATGCTCCTGCTTTATACCACTGGTTAACACCATTCTCCAAAGGAACTGCTACGAGACAGTCTTTCATCCTGTCCCTCTTCCCAAGTACCCATTAGATAAAGAAGCTGCAAAGCACACAGAATATACATTTCATATACCAACACAGGAAGTTTCTAAACATTCATATGTGGAAACATACACATCTGGAACATTACTCCACATTCATATGTGGAGTGATGAGTAGAGCCTTGGGGAACCCTTGCTCTTCCCCAGCAGGTAAGGTGTTAAAGTAAAGCCAGAAGCATCACCAGGGGTGTCACACTCATTTTCACCAGGGGCCACATCAGTCTTCTAATGTAGTACTTCATAAATGATAAAATAGAACTAATGAAAGATACATTTATAAAGTCCTCTAAGATACTCTGTCTCACCTTTAAGTTAAAAATATTTCATTTTAACAGTTCATATGCACAGAATTGTTTGATCAGTTTAAAATAAAGAGTGGCATGGAGGTAAATCTATAATCTTTGTAACCGATTTCCCTTTCAGCTGCTGAAACAGGCTGCCCTGTGTATAGCTCCATGTTTGGTCCCTAGGGATGCATCAAAAAAAAAAAAAAAAAAAAAAAACAGTAATAACTGCCCCCTGCACAGAGAGACAAACAGTCTGATTAACTGCTTCTCGTGCCCAGGAGGATACCTCTGTTACAGGACTACTAAGAGTACTTTTTCACAATCTACTCCCAAGAATGCTGTGGGAGTCTGAAACACTATGACAAACTATCCCCTGCAGTCCAACAGTCTCCCAGTTCAATTTGGACCCTTTCCCGTTCCAGCTGCATTTTTCATCCACAGTCCTGCTGCACAGAGGTGGCTCCATGAAGCTTTGTGCTCCCAGACTGGCTAATTCACATGGCCTCAGAGCTGCAAGGACCCTCGGTCCAGCATCCTCACTGCAGCTAAGGGTTCCACCTGCCAGCCAGATTAACCAGCCACAGCCACTGCACTGTCATTCTCTGATTAGAATCCCTCCAAAGCTCCCCACTACCAGCTCCTCATCTTGTCCCCTCTATAATGGTGGCCTCCTTATTCACCCCTACTTCTAGGCAAAGCAAACTAATCCTCATTCCTCACACTCACCTGGAATTTTGTTGCTAACACTGAACCCTCTACCTGGAATGCACTGCCCATTTCTAAATGTCCCCAAATGGCCCAGTCTTATAGATCCAGGTCAGATGCTACTCTCTCCCTGAGTTTCTCCTCCAGTCAGCCAGAAATGAGATCTCCTCCTGAGTCTCCACGGAGCCTCCTATCTGATGCCCACTGCATTTCTTCAACCTGCGTCAGTTACTGGTGTCTGGGGAATTTTCTCTTCTGCTTGAAGTGGAGGGCTGGTTCTTGTTCATCTCCATACCTCCAGCTTCCTGCAGAGTGCCTGGCACAAAGAACTGTGCTTTAATGAAGGGGTGAAGAGCTGAAGCACAAGGAGGACGGAATGGCTGGGGTTTCCCAGCACTAAATCACATCCATAGTCCTGAATGCCCAAGTAATAGCACCATTCATATTTCCAAAATCAAATATTTTATAATAAGAACTACTTGTACTATTACTCATCTCCACTTCAGTGAGAACAGTATGTTTAAAAAACCTTGGGAAACCAGACCCGGTTTCTAGTACAGGTTCTTCCACTTAATAGGTGTGTGACTTGGAGACATCAGTCTAGCTTTCCCTCAGAACGCTGTTTTCCCATAAAAAATTAAAAAAAAAACTGGTGGGGGAGGGGGTTAAATTATGCAGATGCTCTCTCTGGAGCTTTTTCCATTACAGTTGGTTCAAACAAATTTGGCAGCCTGTAGGTCCTCCCTCCCTATCCCCAGCACACCTCTCTCTTAAAGCCCGGTCGTCTTGCCCCACTGGTGGCAGCTGCGGAGGTCCCAGAGTTGCCCTGGCCTCTCAGCTGCTGGCTTCCTGCTAGCGGCCGCAGGCTGCCTCCATCTGCTCCAGGCGGACGTCTAGGCGACAGCAGCTGACAACCAACCCAAGTCTGCCTCCAGCGCCAGCGCCAACGCCAGCCCCGCCGCGTGGAGACGCTCCGCGCTGGAGACACTACAGCGCATGCGCAGCCCTGTTGGGGACCCCAGCTGCCCGCCCGTGGGCCCGCCCTAACGCTGCACCCCCAACACTATCCCCACCCCTGAACACGTGCCCCGCCCTTCTCACCCCAGGCGCATTGATGCCACACCTCCCCTCCCCACCCTCTGCCCCAAACCCAGAGGTTAAAACGCAGCCCTGGCGTTGTACGTGACCAATGACAGCCCTCCCAAGCCCTTGGACAGTCCTGCAACTACCTTTGATGGCTGAGGTTATAAAGTTAACTTGTCGTGTCGACCCCACAATTGTTGGTGTGCACACACGAATGCACACTACACCCACTAGAAGTATGCCCCCTTTTAATTCTACACAAACTCCTCTATGCCTGTGGAAAAAATCCTGGTCCCTGCCCCCAAAGAAAATATCTCAGCAAAGATGGGAGGAAGGATTGGCCTTAAAAAATAAAAGCAAACACAAAAAAAACCCCTCCCTGCTTCCCACCGCACACACCCCTGCAGGATATGTGCTTTTGAGCCCAGTTCAGCGTCCAGAGGCTGTGAGGACACGCTTGGATCTCGCTCCCTTTGGACCCCTCTCTGTCACCACCCTCCAACCTCAGATCAACTTCAGAGTAGGAACAGGGAGAAAGAAGAAAGCAGAAAGGAAGGATGCATTGGTCCCCGTTCCACTAGACCTCCAGGTACCAGTTTTCCCCAGGGGGCAATGAAATTTACCTGGCTCTGGATGGGGCCTTCATTAAAGTCAAGACTCTCTCAGGCAGCCCATTCCCCTTCCCACCTCCCCAGCCCGGTCCCTAACAGTGGTTTGGTTTTAGATAGACAAACAGAGCAAGTCCCGTATTCAGCATGACTTGGGTGCATGTGACAGAGCTGGGCCTGACTCTCTTTCAGGCCAGGTAGGCCAGCAGAGGCCTGCAGGAACACAGCCATGTGAGTTTAAAAATAAAGCTGGGAATGAAGAGTATCCTTTTTCTCACTGCTCAGAAAGAGAGGCCAGAAACACTAGCCAGCTAAGTAAGGAAGCCTGGCAGACTGCTTGCAAAGTGCAGTTTTTGGAGCACTGCACAGGCCTTTCCTTCAAATAAGTCATAACCTAGATTTTTACTCTGATGTAAATGGAATCTCAGCTAAAAGGAAGGCTTTTTTTCTTCCTTCTGATTCAAAGGCAGAGATATCTTGCTAATTTTATATTTTGTCACAATGAAATAGAACTACCTTAAAATGCAGCAGCTTTTAAAAAGGAATCAGGTTGTGTTATGAAGATTAAGGGTGTATCTGCATGTGTTTGGAAACAGAGAGTACCTAGAAAAACATTGAAAGCACGTGGGAGCAGATATAATCATTGGCAAAGTGAAAACTAGAACACTTGAGAGGTTGGAGCTTTGTTTTTTTTATGAGTTTATATCTTTCTTATGCATTCCCTTTTCAATACATCTTGTTATAGGCTGAATCAGATATGCCTTTTCAGTAGCCTTTTAATGTCTCAAAAAGAAAGTCATAAACATGCATTTGCTTTATGTTCCCTAACTATTTCAATTTAGTCATCACTGAAGGAAGTGGTTCATGATTTTATACAGGAGAGTTATTGTGAGCACTTATAAAGCCATCCTGCTTATGAGCTAAATTTATTATGTTTGCCAGGTTAATCTGTTTTCTCTAATCGGACACTTAATCATCCAGTCTCCCCCCTACATTATGGATTCATGAATGTCAACTCAGGAGTGTTGCTCAGTCACGGAGAAATGATAAATTGACTTTTCATTTGGGGTATTTGTGATTAAATGCATCATAGCAGAATGAAAATAAAATAAATCTTGTATTTTTACTTCTAGATCCCTGCCAGGTATAGATAAAATGCATTTGATTAAGAGTGAATTCAATTTGATGCTGAATAGAATTTGGAGGAGAAACAGACAATGCTTTGGAGTTCAAGAAAGCTGAGTTCTCTCTGCATTTCTATAGCTTGGAAAAATTGTTAGTCACTCAGAGGTATTCTATAGATGAACAGCACAGAATTAAAATTTCCATTCAAAACAAATGAGGAATTAGTCTCAGGCAGTGATAGCCAAAGTCTGACTGAGCCTAGAGTTGTAATTCTAGGACCCTAAGGGCTGCATATGGTATGTTATGGGAGAAGATGTTACAACCAAATAACAGTTCCCATTATTTTGGCTTTTATATTATGTGAAGCTCTACCTAGATGGCACTCTCAGTTGCTGCCTAGTTGGGTTGAGAGGGTTGAAACATACTGAAATAATCATAATGAAGATGATTTAGTCGTCTTTGTTGTTAAATGAATAAAGTCCACATTCAAGTAAAAGCTCTGTGAGGTGAGTCATTATTTGCTTTTTTAACACGTGGAGACTAAAAACAATTGGCATTGTGTAATGTTAGATGGTCCTCAAAAACAACCCTATTTTGGGATGCTCATTTTCAATTAGCAAAGTATTTTCATATCCTTTATATCATTTGATCTTCACAAGATGCTCAGATCCTGGCAGTGGCTCTGAGTCCTGAGCCATGGAGCTCCGCGCTTGGGGTCTGAGGGGGTCAGACCCAGAGCAAGCCCCTTGGTCAAGAGCTCTTCTCTACCCAGACTCCATCTTTAGTCAGACAGTAAAAGCAAAGTCTTTTTTTTTCAAATGGAAAAAAAAAACCCCACCGAAACAAAAAACCTGCATCTACGAAGTGAATGAGACCTGGTGCAAAAAACAAAATAAACAAACACACATATAAAAAAAGGGGGGGGGGATATTGTAAAGATCACGTAGCTTTAACAGAGTTATTTGCTGAGATAATTCAGAGGTTGTTGGCTACATGAACATAGTGAGTGAGAGCTGAGACAGTCATTCAAACAGTTCCAACTCCACCCTGCAAAATCTGTGCTGTTAAAGTAAGAGCTTTTTTTCATGACTTGAAGGAATATCCAGGCTACACGTCTGCTCAGATCAGACTTTTGTACAAATTACTCAAGTCTCTCATCCAATCTGCTTAGTACATCTTGGTCAATGTGACTGGAACTAGAAATCTGTTTCCCTACAAAGCCCTCACGTAGTGTACATCCCAGCTATGTGATCTCTCTGTGGCTGCTGCTTCCCAGTAGTTATGTGTATTTGAAATCACTAAGCTTGGGGAGCTAGGCTGAGCCAAGTCTCTGGGGCAGTCAAAGGGCAGATGGAGAGAAGAATGATTTAATGAAGCCCAGGCCAGAGGCACAGAAACCTATCAGCAGCACATGGCAAAGAAGCAAGGAAAGGGGTATGCCTTCTGTAGAAGAATTTGCCTGCATTCTGCCCTGGGAAAAGACAACGGAGAAACCAAGCACAGTGAGTCAGGAGTCTTGGGTTCTAATCTCATTCCTGCCACTTGCTAGCTGTGTGTGTGTTATGGGACATGTATGAAATGGGAAAAATAACAAAATAGCCAATCATTTTCATTTTTTATAAAAAGGTCTTTTAAATATGCATAAGGCATAATACATATAAGAAAGAATAAATTCACATAATTCAACATACAGATGATGTGTACAGATGATGTACACTTGAAACCTATATAACTTTATTAACTAACCAATGTCACCCCAATGAATTTATTAAAACTTTTTTTAAAAAAGAAAGAATAAGCCCTGGCTGGCATAGCTCAGTGGACTGAACGCAGACTGTGAACCAAAGTGTCGCAGGTTCGATTCCCAGTCAGGGTACATGCCTGGGTTGCAGGCCATGACCTCCAGCAACCGCACATTGATGTTTCCCTCCCTCTCTCTCTCTCTCTCTCTCTCCCTCCCTTCCCTCTCTAAAATAATAAATAAAATCTTAAAAAAAAAGAAAGAATAAATTCAAACTATTCAAACTAAATTCAACTACTTGGTTGACAGATATAACACAAGTGTATCCTTAGAAATGACATTTACAGTTCACTGTATTCAGGAAAAGAAATTACTTAACATACACATAATAGTTCTATTCCTGCTTTCCATATTTGCCTCTTTCCCTATGAACTTCCAAGGAAGTTGTTATATCTATTCATTGTAACATTTACACAGCACAAGTATCTGTCACTTAAAAGTGACACTGACATATAGTTAAATCTTTATATCTTTTATTACTCAAATAAAAGCATATCACTAGAAAGAATCAACAACCATAAATGATTTCAGGGACTTTGCTCTAAGGGGAAATCATATAGTGCATTTGGGAAATGGTAATTCTGACTTGGTCCTCTATAAAATGCTAAATTTATGCACAAAATCTTAAAGCACAAGTGTTTACAGGAGTCGTGGTGATGAGAAAAGCTATAGTAAATGTGCCTTCGCACTAAAATTCCCATCTCCATGGAAACCCCTGAAGTTCGTGAGTGTACACATATATGGTCTGTAGTGTTTATTGAAGGGTGGGGATTGGTGGGTGGCTGTGCTCTGGAGCTGACAGAGTCTTGGGAGCTGCTCATCACAGGCCTGATGTTCTTCCTCCTGATTTTAATTACAGAGAAATTCAGACATCTTAGACGTGAGAGAGGGGGGAAAAAGCATGTTTATATATTTACATGTGCTTGTATCTCTCAGAATACAGTGAGTTAAATCAGATTTTTATCAAAAAAGCCTGAGGAACTAGAAGTATTTCTCTCTTCCCCCACATTTGTTGCTACATTTTAAAAAACTCTCTAGATTTTTATGTGCACAGTTCCATATATTTCTGTTTAATTACATTATATTGATTATGCTATTACAGTTGTCCCAATTTTCCCCCTTTATCTCCCTCCACCCAGCACCTCCACTTTCTTAGTCAATCCCCCCACCATTGTTCATGTCCATGGGTCAAGTGGATAAGTTTTTTGGCTACTCATTTTCTATACTGTACTTTACATCCCCATGGCTATTCTGTAACTACCTATTTGTACTTCTTAATCCCCTCACATCTTCACCCATTCCTTTACACCCCCTTCCCATCTGGTAACCATCAAAATGCCCTCCATATCCATGATTCTCTCTCTGTTTTGGTTTCTCAGTTTGTTTGTCTTTTTAGATTCACTTGTTGAGAGGTATGTATTTATAGCCATCTTTTTGTTCATAGTTTTGATCTCCTTTTCCTTACATATGTACCTTTAACATTTCATATATAATGGTTTGGTGATGATGAACTCCTTTAGTTTTTTCTTGTCTGGGAAGCTCTTTATCTGCCCCTTGATTCTAAACAATAGCTTTGCTGGGTAGAGCAATCTTGGCTGTAGCTCCCTGCTTTTCATGACTTGAATGTTTCTTGCCAGTCCCTTCTTGCCTACAAACTTTCTTTTGAGAGATCAGCTTTCAGTCTTATGGGAACATCGCTGTAGGTAACTGACTGCTTTTCTCTTGCTGCTTTTAAGATTCTCTCTTTATCTTTAAACTTTGGCATTTTAATTATGAAATGTCTTGGAGTGGGCCTCTTTGCAACCATCTGGTTTGGGACTTGCTGTGCTTCCTGGACTTGCATGTCTTCACCAAATCAGGAAAATTTTCTTTCATTATTTTTTTCAAACAAATTTCCAATTTCTTGCTCTTTCTCTTCTCCTTCTGGCACCCCTATGACATGAATGCTGGAATGCTTGAAGTTGTCCCAGAGGCTGCTTATACTATTCTTTGGGTTTTTTTAAATTCTTTTTTCTTCTTGTTGCTATTATTGGTAGTTTTTTGCTTCCTCATGTTCCAAATCATTAATTTGATTCTCAGCTTTATTCACTCTACTGTTGTTTCCCTGTAAACTGTTATTTCAATTAGTGTAAACTTTGTTTCTGACTGGATCTTTTTTATGCTGTTGAGATCCTCACTAAATTCCTTGAGCATCCTTATAACCAGTGTTTTGAACTCTGTATCTGATAGATTGCTTATCTCCATTTTATTTAGTCATTTTTCTGGAGTTTTGGTCTGTCCTTTCATTTGGGCTTTGTTTCTTTGTCTCTTCATTTTGGCAGCCTCCCTGTGTTTATTTCTATGTATTAGGTAAAGCTACTATGACTCTCTGTCCTGATATTTAGGCCTATTGTAGTAAGTGTCCTGAAGGTTCCAGTGGCACAGCCTCATCTATCACTCAAGCTAGGTACTCAAGGTGGGCCCTTTGTGTGGTCTGAGTATACCTTCCTGTTGTAGTTGAGCCTTGATTGCTGTTGGCAGGTCAATGGGAGGGATTTATCTAGACCAGTCAGTTTCAAGGATTGGCTGTGACCATTACCATCAACCCCCACCCTTCATGAAGTATCAGCTGTGCAAGGCAGGGTGATGGTGCTCTGACATGGTTTGTAGTTGTACACTGGGTACACAAGCTCTGGGGTTTTCTGGGTAGTGCAGGCCAAGGTCAGCCCTCACTTGTGTTTTGCCTGGGACCACCCTGCCTGAGCTATAGAGCAATCTGAGATGGCTGCTACATGTGCTAGGCTTGGAGATTCCCAGGCAAAGCCAAGCTGTGAATCTAGGCTGGCTGCTGCTAGTGCCAGGTCTGGGAACACTTAGCATGAGATACAAAGTCTGGGAGCTCACTGAGGCCAGCTTTTGCTTATTTGAAAGGATTCAGGAAGTTGTGAAGTCATGGCTAGCCATTCATATGGAAAAGCTACTACTAACAGCCTTAAGTTGGGTAAGATGGAGCTTAGGGGATCTCCAGGGCAGGGCTAACAGTGTTAGCCAGGTTGATGGAGTCTCAGATATGTCACCTGACTGCTGGCCCTGTGGCATTGCCCACCTTTGTATCTGGGAGAAAGCTGTTCCCCAGCTCATGCCTTGGTACCAGACATTTCAGTTCCTCCCTGTATGCCACTGGGGCCTTTTAAGCTGTTACCCTGATGCTGGAGCTCAGCAGAAGTTGAGTCTCAGTAAGTTCATGTGTGGGCTCTTTAAGAGGAACTACTTGGAGCTCCAGAAGTTTCTTTACCTGACTCAATCCCTGATGGTTTGCAGCCAGAAGTTATGGGGACTTATCTTCCTTGCACTGGAACCCTGGGCTGAGTGTCCTGGTGTGAGGCTGGGACTCCTCACTACCAAGGTATCCCTCCTCAATTTTTATCCACCACATGTGCCTGTGAGACCAGCCCTTTTCGCATCTACCCCCACTCCTACCAGTTTGGATGGATGTGGTTTCTTTACTTCCACAGTTCTCAGACTTCCACCCAACTTGATTCCTGCTGGTGATGGTTCTATAATTTAGTTGTAATTTTGATGTGGTTGTACAAGGAGGTGAGCTGTGTTTAGCCCTGCTTCCATCTTGCCCAGAAGAGCCATGTATTTCTTAATTGTTTGGAGAGAATGCCACCAGTTTTTATCAAACTTGTCATTTCTGGGATTTTAAAAGTATTCCTGGCTAGTGTTTCTTAATGTATAATGGCTTTAAAAAGCAAGAGCATAATAATATTGGACTGTAAGAATCATCTACAGATATCTGAAGCATTTATATAACCAAGGACTAATATTCTAATAAAATAAAGAAGTAATACTCATCATAGAGGCATATGCACACAATGTTCTATTTTG
The DNA here is from genome assembly GCF_004126475.2 of Phyllostomus discolor. NCBI lineage: Eukaryota > Metazoa > Chordata > Mammalia > Chiroptera > Phyllostomidae > Phyllostomus > Phyllostomus discolor. Next base: position 51,641,655 of record NC_040904.2, on the reverse strand, counting down.
TAAAATATATAATTTATCTCATTTAGTCCTTCCATCAATCTCAGTGGGTATTACTCCCATTTTTCTTTCCACTGCCAAGTCTTTGATATGCTTTAAATATTTTTTCTCTGTATTTTAGAGAGAGTATTTTCTCTGTATTGTAAATATTCTGTATTTTAATGATTTAGGAACAATCTGTGTTTTGGCTGGAACACATGGAAACAGGTAAAATTATAATGAGTTCTTAAAAATACTTTGTGCTTTATCCTCACAGAAGGTTTCTTTTTCAACAGTTTGCATCCTGGGTTCTGTGAAGATGTGCTGTCTGTTGTGGCGGCCGCCAGCCCCGTGTGGCTACTGAGCACTTGAAGTGTGGCTTGTGTCACATTATCGAAATGGTAATAGTTGCATATGCTCAGTTAAAAAAATATGGCTTTAAATTCACCATTTCTTTTATTTCTTTAATATGCTTTTTAAAATATTTAAAATTTTATATGTGGCTGGCATTATGTTCCTGTCAGCCAGCACTGCTCCGGTAAAATCCTCCCAAGCCCTCCAAAGGGGTTTCTTTTGGCTCACTTAGTGTACATCAGACTCACTCTGTCTTGTGATTGACCCACCATACTTTTCATCAGAAGAAGGAGCGCTGATTGCTTTCAGCTGAAAGAAGTGCTTTAAATTATCCTTCTCCTTCTGAGACAGGCTTCTCTCCTGTTCTCCTCTGCAATTCTCCACGGCAGAGTCCCATTAAGCAAACCCAACCTCTTTTCATTTGTCTTTGCTTCCAGAGAGACAAGGAGGCCATTTGCTGCCCCTGTGCAACCCAGTAAAACCTGTCCATGCAGGGCCCAGAGTTTGCCAGGAAAAGAGCACTCGGTGCCAGGCAAAGCCTGATAAGCACCTAGGAAGACAGCGCTGCCTGCCCTCTGTCAAAGCTGGCTCAGCCACCGCCCACTGTCATGGGAAAACAGCTGAAGCTATTTTGTGCTATCATCTTGTATTATCATCCTAGTCTGAACTCTGAGTTGTAATATCAATACTCATTAACTGGGTGTGTGACTTTTATCAAATCATTTAAGCCATCTGTGCCACAATTTTCTTTATTAGATTTCAATGGAGTTTAATAATTAAGTAAATTTTATCGAAAAACTCTGTAATGATTCAAACTATTATTCAGTTAAAACTCATGAAACTGGAAAGAAAAAGAATATATGAAGAAATAATAGTTTTGTTCCCATCTATATCAAGAGTACTTTAAAAAAAGAATACTTTCAGCTGCAAATAAGAGAATGCCACATTAATAGTGGATTAAACAAGAGTTTATTTTTCTCATGTATTAAGAAGTCGGATACCAAGTATCAAACACATCAGCAAATCCTTGTGCAAATCCTTAAAATATATCTAGAATCTAACCTTTTTCTCTCCCTCCACCACTGGCACCTGTGGCCAGCCCCCATCTCTCAGTACTTTAACGTATCTCCCCGTTTTCTCCCTTGCTCTCCTTCAACATTTCCCATGTCCCACAGCCAGAAAGGCTTTTTGAAGTACCAAACAGGTAAAACTAAAGAGCTGTGTTGCTCCTCTACTCAAAACCCTCCAACTAATTGTTAAGTCCTCCAGAATAAAATCTAAAATGCTTATCATGGCTTTCAAGTCTCTAAATGTTCTGGACGCCTGTGATCTCTCTTATCTCTCCCTTCAATTGTCCCTGTTGCTCACTCATTTCTGGCCTCTGTGGTCTTCCTACAGCCCCTGGAACATGGTTCCCATGTGGTCCCTCAGGGCTTTTGCATATGCTGTCCTCTCCTCCTGGAGCACTCCTTCCCACTCCCCAGTCCCCAGATATCGGCATGACTTTCTCCCTCGCTCCCTCAGCTCTCTCCATGTCACTCCACCAGATACATCTTTCTTTTGTCATTTCTGTCAGTCTCCAGACACCTTATCCTTCTTAATTTTTACCATAGCTTCTAACTCTAGCTGACATATTTATTATTGGCTGTCTTTCCTCCTAGTAAAATGCAACTCCTTGGAAGCAGGGACATATGAATCCCCAGCACTAGTACAACGCCCAGTACCTACCATATTTTTAGGACTATAAGACATGTGGACCATAAGATGCACCTAGGTTTTAGAGGAGGAAAATAGGAAAAAAAGTTTTGAAGCAAAAAATGTGGTAAAATATTTAATAACCTGTGACCCCACTCCACTGCCCCACCCCCAGCAAGCCAGGTAAGCTACATTCGGACTCTAAGACAGATCCCCATTTTTCTCCCAAATTTGGGGGTAAAAGTGCATTTTATAGTCTGAAAAATATGGTAGCGAACTTTCAATAAATAGAGGTTGAATGAACACTTGGGCTACAGAATGACATCAGGTCCTTCTGTCAGTGTCTTCACAGTTCCTGTGTCTTTCTCCTTGCCGCAATATGGCTGCAGCAGCTCCCACCACTGTGTTCTCACACAACCACCTGCAGAGGCAGGAAGCAGTGCAGCAGAATCACTTTCTTCCTGTACTTCTCTCTTCATGTGGAGAAAAATACTTCTCCTAGAATCTTCTAGAAGACTCTTCTTTATATTTTATTGACTAGAAATGGGTCAGGGCTACCCCCATCTGTAGGAGAGGCTAAAATATTTAGCTTTTCTAGCTTTTAGAGAGAAAGACAGGCAAGGGAGAACAGTATGATTAACAAAACCACCATGCCAACAAAATGCCATGCTTAGTACATCTTGAAAATGTAGCCATTTCTATGGCTTCTCTTTTCAGTTTAATAACTGTTCCATTAAGTGAAAATGTTTTCGACCCTTTATGTAAAAAAGTTAGTTATGCAATTCTATTAGAGAAGGTTGATAGAAAGCTATATGAAAAGGAGAACTGGGTAGATTGTTGAAGGGGAGTGCCCAAAGGTACTCATACCTCAGAATGGGAAAGCTGAGGAAAGGCCTGCTGAGAGATTAATGCAGCTGCGTGGTGGGTGGGGGGTAAGTGGGAGAGGGTAGGGATGGGTTGGGAAATAAAGACAGCACCCAGAGTCAGTACTTTCCTACTAGATTTTACATTCTTACTCATGCTTTGCACAAGAACCAAGACCAGGCTCTGAAGTGAAATGTGTAAATCAGATACTCAGGATGTTGCATAGGAATTTATTTTTCCTTTTCAATAATTTAGCAAAGCTCAGTTCTTGACAGATTGATGCTGTGTGCCCCAGGACAGGGACCTCCAAATTCAGAGTCTGGAAAAGACAGTAGGATTTGGATGCCCAAATACACTCTCTTCTTCACATATTTCATGAACTGTCAATGGCTTAATGTATCAACCAGTGAGTGAAGACATATTTTGGGCCTGAAAAATGGGGCAATAAATAAGAAAGCAAGTTATATTGGACTCCATGTAGAGAGAGAGCTGGTGAAGACACTCTCTTTAGTGTTTAATCTCAAGCATTCTTGTCCCATGTCTCCAGTTCTTGGGCACACATGCAGAAACATAATGGCTCAGAATCCCAGAGTGCTAGAAGCAGGAGGTGTGAAAGCAGCACCTTAAGGTAGAGGTGCCCACACTGCCAGACTTTCAAGTAAGCCCTGCATGACATGACCACGCAGACACTGTGTAACCCCGCTGTCTTCTGTAGCTGTTCGAGCAGTAAAGAGAGCTTTTCATGTTCTGTAAAGATATTTAAGATAACCTGTGGGGTGGGCATTTTTAAACGAATGGCATTTGTATGTCTATCCACTCAGATATCTTTTGCAACAAAGCATGGAGGAGAGACAGGTAAAGTAGAATGAAAGAAAATCACCACTGGATGTGAGATCTTTTTTGTCAGATGTGACATCTGGGATAAGGACACAGGCTTGTTGCCTTGGTTCACATATAATGCATCTTAATATTGAATTAGCAGGTTCTCTAATCTATGAAAAAATGGCTTTAAAGTTTTTTCTGTTGTGTTATCAAAAGGAAGAAAGAAAAGAAAAGGAAGAAAAGAAAAGAAAGGAAAGGAAAGGAAGGGAAGGAAGGAAGGAAGGAAGGAAGGGAAGGAAGGAAGGAAGGAAGGAAGGAAGGAAGGAAGGAAGAAAGAAAAGAAAGAGAAAGAAAGAAAGAGGGGGGAAGGGAGGGAGAACATTATAAGGGAAATAGGGAAATACCTTGCCCTATTTGATTTGGAGCTAATTTGATTTTCCACCAAATTGTAGTGCTTGTCCTGTGTGAACTCATGACAAGACTGCACTCCAAGGGTTAAGAACAGATTGCCTGGTTTTAATTCCAGCTTTTCATGCATAGCAGTGTGATCACAGCAGGTTACTTACCCTCTCTGTTCCCTAATTTTACCACCTTCTATGAAGACCTACCTTTTTAGGTTAACACAAAGATTAAACAAATCAACAAATAAGAAGTAATTAGAATAATGTCTGGTAAATGCTATGTAAACATTAGCAATTATTGTTTTGTTGCTACCCAAAGTACATGGTTAGTGAGTAGACACTTAGAAGAATATAGTGGAAAGGAAACTTTGGCTAAGGAGATTTAAGGACATAAATAAAACAAATATTTTATTTCTAAGTAAAAATTTTACTTCTTTTGCAAAATAAATTGCAAAAGAAATTATAACATGATATTCATCTCAAAAGTTATAAAAGACATTGGCTAATGTGAAATGAATCACGGATACTCTTTCACTGGCTTGGACCACTCATCAAACTTGACTCTTCCTTGGACTGACTGGGGAATTTAGCCAGAAACTAATCATTAAATCTGGGACATCAAATCATTAAAACCAAGTTTTTGGTTCAAGTGACTTTTTTTTCTTTCTCTGCTCACACTGTCTGATAGACTCTATTAAGACCATAGAACTGGTTAAATAGGTATCTTCTAAGCTCTAAGCTGCCATGGAACAACCTCTCTCCTTTTTTTTTTCTTTCCTGCAGATAACTAATATTTATTCTTCTCAGGGCCACCTGAAGCTCAGATTCTCAATGTTAAATTTTGAATATTGATTCTCTGTGACCCATTACTAGAAAAAAATATCAAAGATCCTTGGGCTACTACTTCCCAAACTCTTATCCAGCCAGCACTTCCATCTTAGAGGACAGAGCCTGGGTTTTTATAAAGTACAGCGATGTTATCTGCAGCAAAGTGGCCTGCCGTGGGCCCGGGGACACAGAGATTCTTGCAAGTGCCGTGGCTCCAGGCATGGATGCTGCAAAGTGGTCACCCATGTGTGCATGAGTGACTCTGCCGTGTTTACCCCAGGACTTTCCCGTTGGTGTTTAATGGCTCATGTTTAATGCTATCATGGTCTGTGATGAATATGCCCATTGAGCAATGGAGGTAACTCCTGGACTGGTTGGAAATAGCACTGATATCTCTAGAATGCTTGTATACTACTGGGAAAAAAGTACATAAGGGAGGAGAGGAAAATTTAAGGGAAAGGAAATGTAAAAAGAGATCTGCTAACAACAAAGCATGCATTTTGTTTGTTTGTTTGTTTGTTTGTTTTATTTGTGCTGAGTTACTTTTTCTGCCCGTGTCATCCCACCCATCCCAGTTTAACCTCCACAGGGGCCTCCAAAATTGTTTCTAACTCATATAGTCACATCATTCCTCTGATGAAACCCTTCTCTTCTACTGGCAATATAAGGTATAAATTCCTCAGCCCTTCACTTTGGCCTTGATATCAGATCCCATTATCCTTTCTATCTCCCACTTCTACCCCCTTCCTCCACCTAACCACCCCCAGCCCCTACACCACGTGCTCTAGACACGTACAACTGCTGAGAGTCCCCTGGCTGCGGCAGATGCCATCTCCTCTCCACGCTCACTATGCCCTGTGCCTCCTATCTCCATGGTAAAAGCTCCTCGTGTTTCTCGGCCCAGTTCAAATGCTACTGCTTCAGAAGTGAAAGAGTATTTCCCTTTTCTTCTCTTTCATTGCACTTTATTCATCACTTCCTAAAGCAGAGCTTGTCATATGTGCTTCTCTCTCTTGTCCAGTCGACTAGGAACTCCTCAGTATCAAAACTCCTCAGTTTTGTGGCCTGTTATTCATATTTGTGTCCTTAATACCTGACTCAGGACTGTGGGTGTGTGGTGGTTAAATAAATCCTAAGGGAATGAAAATGTAAATGAGCTCGCCTTTGAGCTTGCCTTTGTTTTATCTTGCCTCTCTTTTAGTTCTTCTCACCAGGGAAGTCATTTTGCCAGTCACAAGTGCCAGTTCTCACTTCTCTGACACTGACCACATGTATGTCACATGAATGACCACATGTATGAATGAAAGTAAGATGCATCTCACTAGCTCCTCGAGGGAAAAATGAAGAATGTTCTGTGAAGGCTCCTAACACAAAATTATAACTTGATGAAAAAAAAATACAACCCAGCTGCCCCGTGTCACCTGCTCTCATCACTACTGTCCCAGAAGCCGCTTACAAATTCGGCTTTCCAACAGCTCAGAAAGCAGCCTTCCTGTTGACCTGCTCTCTGGCAGTGCTGGGAGGGTGCTCCTGGCTTAGAGTCAGGGAGCCTGAGTTCTGGTCTTAGCTCTGCAGCTTGAAATTCATATGACTTCATGTAGAGTCTCAGTTTCCTCCTGTGCTGAACAAGGAAAATGATCCTTTTCCCAGCCCTGCTGACCTTGATAGATTCTTGAGAAGTTCAGAAGAGGCAAAACAAAGAATTTGAAATCACTTTTAAAAGCTAGAAAACTCACCAGGGGGAATGGAGTGTAGTAATATAATATTATTTATATCTTAGCCTTAGCCATCTGAGGATGGCTTCTTCAGGAAGATAAAACTAATTTTCTCCAGGAAGATAAAATTAATGCGATGTCAAAAATACATGAATTTCTATAGGAAGATCAAACTGAACACAATGCCTAAGACATATCCCATTATCCAGATAAAGGACCAACCTCTACCACCAATACCTAGGTCATTTTTAGGTAGTCCACATTCAAAATACATTGACCAGTTGTCACCATTGGTACCATTTATTTGAGAGACCACATGTCCAGAATCTGTTTAACCACATAAGATTTACTGGGCATTGACTACTACAGATTAAATAAAAGCTATGCCCTAGAAGTACCTATGCATATATCAGAGAGGTGACTCACTAACCTTAATGAACATTTCTGGTTACCACCACCACTGGCCCCACTTGGGACATGGTAGTGCTGGGAAGCTATTGCACCCAAAGTCGGTTGCATGGGAACAATTCAACCACAGAGAACAACACACCTTCTGTGATACTTGGGCAGGAAAGAGACCCCTAACAAGGCTGCTTGCATACTTCGAGTACTTTACATTTCAGGGATACAACTCTCTCCCCTGGGCCTGTACTTAAGATGAACAAAACTGGAACAAGATGGTTTCTGTTCTTATTGCCACACAGTCTCAAGACTGACAGTCTTCCCTAGCTCCATCTATAAGTCTGGTTTCCTGTGGCATACTTCTTTTTCCTTCATGATAATTTTTTCCTGATGGTGCCTTTTGTCTCTGTCTACAGTGTCAGATGTACGAGTCTGAACACAAGTGTTAGATGGGGTTTAAGGTTTTTTCCAAAGAGGCTACCAGCCTCTCTGTAAATCAGTGGGTACAAATGAACCTACAAGGGTACTTTGGGAAGGGCTGCAATGTGAACAAATGACCATACCAAGAGCTTACGAGGACACAGTGCAACTGGAACTCTCACATATTGCCGGTGAGAATGCAAAATGATAAGGCCATTCTGGTAAACAGTTGGGCAGTTTCTTAAAAACTTAAACACTTACCTATCGTATGACCCAACCATTCCACTCCTTGGTATTTACTCAACATAAATAAAAATGTGTGTTTGCATAAATAAAAACCTGCATATGATTGTTCACAAATATATTTATAATAGCACAAAATTGGAAACAACCCAAATTCCCAACAACAAATGAATGGATAAACAAGTCGTGATGCAGGTGTATGTATGTATAAATTCATGTATTCAGTGGAATATTACTTAGTGATGAAAAGGACTGGAAAGTTGATACACACAACAGTGTAGGTGACCTCACAATACTTATGCCGAGTGACAGAAGCCAAACAAAAACGAGTTCAATGACTCCACTCACATAAAATCATAGAGAAGGCACCCTAATCTACAGTGACAGAGACCAGTCAGTCTTCCTGGGGGTCAGAGAGAGAGGTTATGGAGGGCTGGGAGGTGGGGATTCTTGAGGGCACTGGAAAATTTTACAGGGTGTGGATAGGTTCACCATCTTGACTACAGAGATGGTTTCATGGATGACTACATATGTCAAAATGTATCAAATTGCTCCTTTTAAATATATATGGTTTATTGTCTATCAATCACACTTCAATTTTTTAAAAGTGGATCCACAAGGAAAGTGTGCCAGCTAGCATTTTCCTCCAGAAATATCTGAGGTTTCTTTCTACTACCTAATGAAAAGACCCTATTTAATACCCATTCTATGTAAGAAGAATGATTTACTCAAGGAGAAGAATGAAGTAAATTATTCTTCTTAGGAGACTAGAAGACAGCTCACTGCGGGCAGACATGGCCTTCCTCACCTTTGCATTCCTGATGAATTTTAGAGCAATATCTTGCAAACATCACAGGCACTAAATAAATAGATTTGAAATGAGTGAAGAATGAGTTAACTTATTAGTTGAATAATTTTCAATGTTAATAGTCATAAATGATACTCCTATACTGTCATTTATGTATAGCTCTGAAATTGCTAGCTTCCCTCTCTCCAGGATAAATTTCTTCTTTTGACAGGTCAATATATCTCACTCCAGACTATCAGGAAACAAATCTTTGTTTGAGGAAGATCTATGAGTGCAAAGGGTGCAATTCATAAAAGGATCCAAGGGACACTATTTGTTTCTCTTTGAATACAGCATTGAAGTGGCCTCTTACGTGTCTTTTCAGTAGCATTACAAATTTAGAATTTTAGTTTAATACCAAATGAATTCAGTTGATAAAGTGTCTACCAACCTGCAGAAATCTGAATGTAAATTAAAAAAGTATCTGTAAATAAGAGAAAAGCACTGGATCAGAAGACAGGAGCCTGGCATTCTAATCTTGAACCTGATACTACCTATTTGAATCTGGATAAGTCAATTCACCATTCTTGAGCTTAGCATAGCAGGACTTAGAACAAAGGGATAAAGCAAAATTGCTCACAGAGCTTTCTATGATTTTGTGATTCCAGAAAGGATCTCTTTGGGGGAAGAGACAAAATGAGGTAGGCAGTTGAGGAATTCAGTAGAGGAGGAGAGAGTATTTGTATACTCTTAGAAAACTCTCCCACATGGGTGGGCATATTCGTGGCCCAGTTCTTTGCCACTAAACTGTCTATTGGAGAACACTTCTCCTACTGTGTTACACCTCCTCTGGGGAACATACAGCTGGTTTTGTCTCCCATGTACTTGCTATATAAAAATTGTGCAATGAAAAAAAGCATGGCAGTTCCGTTCCAAAGAAGAATGGGCCACACATTCGGCCATTTTTCTGTGCATGTTTCATACCCAGGGACACCAGGCAAAGATTTGGCATGATCTATGTTCATTCACTATTGCAGACCAGAATTGCATTTTCTGCCCCTGTTTTTACTTGGCCAAAGTTCCTTTTCTGTTGATGCTTAATGGGATTCAGTCTCCAGAAGGGTGATTGATTGCCAGGTGCAGGAGTGATTCAGCCAGTGCAACTGTGGGTCTCCCCATCCCCACAGTGCAGGGAGACAAGCATGCATTTTCTAAGAGGACACTGTAGCTTTCTTTGGCTTTGCATCTCATTACATAAATACCCTGGAGTTAAAAATAAATAATAATAATCTATGTATATAGTGAGTAAACTGGATTCATTCATGGAAGCAGAACATGAAGAAGATAAATACATTCCTATCAGGACTCAGAGTTAGATCTTAATTGTTACACATTAAAACACAACGTCCATCTTAAAACACTGCCTTACTATTGGTGTATTTCCTATGCTATACTTATTTAGCCAAAAAAATGTGATGTGTGTGTAAACCCACTTTATCTCAACTTTTGCTCCTGCCTTAACCTATTTGTGTATTTTGGGGGGAAAATATGTCTCTAAATTGAAACATATTCTAAGTGTTTGCTGAAGACTTGAACAGAAGAGAAAGGAGAATTGAATGAGATAATATATAGCAAAACTTCCAAAAATCTTCTTTACCTATCTTTTTCCTAAAGTTCCACTTGCCTTCCTCCCAAAGGGAGAAACACTAAGATTGGACTATGTATTGTCTTACTGTCTCTAAGGTCAGGATCTCTTGGTGACATGAAGCTCTTTCTATCCAGAATGGATGGGAAATATTCCTGGTTGGGAATATAGAAAAGGCAGATTCTTGCCACCCCACCCCTGGCTCACCATACAGGAATAAACCTGAACAGGACATACAAATAAAAGCTCCCCTTTGAGATAAGGAAGTTTAGCTAACTCAGGGGGCATGGTCCATGGCAAGAACAGGATATTGATGGGTGGGTCTTGTGAAGAACTCTTATTCAGTAGTAGGGGACATTCTCAATAAATCTTGGACCTGGTTTCTGGGAGGAACTCCCTAGTCTATTGTTTTCTATGGCCCCTCACTCTGCCCTCTGAGAAGTTGGAAGCTCCAAGATTTTTACAGTCAAAAGTTTTTAAGGCCAGGCTTATATTTCCTTTTAGCAATGCATTTTCTTCCAAAACAATAAGCTGATATATTTCTGATTTGTTTGTTACTTTTCAATTGCACATGCCAATGACCTTACCCAGGATACATGCTGTTGTCCTTCTGCAATATCTACATCCATGATTTATTCATGTCTTGGACATTTCTTTTCTACTCCTAGGCACCTAGCTACCTCTTGATATGGAAGTTCTACTGGTTAGTTTTCATCCCCACCCCCACACTGACTCTCCACTCTTTTTTTGCCCTGGCACAACTCCTGGGACTCTCCAACTGCATAACCTAAGCTCCCTCACAAACCACTTCTACTTGGAAGGCACTTGCAAGAGAGAACGGTTGGACACTTCTTTCCCCATCCCTCTTGCATCCACAAAGCTTTTCTGACAGTTGCTGCATGTCTCTAAAACTCTAGTTTTCGGGAGGAAGTCCCTTTGTTAGGATTGCAGGAGAAGTAATTACTGCCCCTGTCTGTCAGCACTGAGGAGGGTGGAGGGGGCAGCAGTGGCAATGGCTTGCCATTGTTGCCAGTCTCTGTGTGCCTCACCTTTACCTGATCGTTTCTTTAACCTGGCCCACCCCTCTGAAAGGACTCCCTTCATTAAAGTCCCTTCATCTAAGTGAATCATGCTCCCTGATTCAAACAGGGCCTTTGTAACCTACAGCAGCATGACATGCATGGTGAGAAAAGTGGCTCCTGATGTGGGGACCTGGCCCAGCACACCTGGTGTCAGTGTTACTAGGAGCTGGCCTAATGCTTGTGGCCTGGCCATGTGCTCTCCTATTGGACACAAACTATTGCACAGAATGCCCACATCAGACAAGGTAGCTCTGTGACATGATGAAATGAGGCTAAAGAAGACCACTTCTTAACTTTTTTTAGGCACACACAAAAGCCAAGTCAAATTGTGCAAACCACAAAAATGAAACATTCCCCTCTCCTGGCTAAGAACAGTGACTACTGCTTCTTTACCAATTACAGCTTTAGCCTTGCTTTAGTCTTCCCTCCTGCTGGATAAAATTTGTTAATATACCCAATCATAGCATTGTTCCCACTTCCCAACAGCATGCAGTCCATTTCCTTGGACACTGTCCAAAACTGTTTAACCAAATCCTCTAAGCCCTTTCTAACATCTGTTGGGAACTGCCCTGCCTGATCAGAAGCTGTAACCCCCGCCAAGGCTAAGGCTGAGGGAGTGGCCTTGGACCTTAAGCCAGCAAGGAGACAAAAGTTTATCTCCCTGGCAGGAGCACTGCTTCTGCTGCTTCATTCATAACTGAACCCCAAAGCTTGGTCAGTTAACCAATGACGGGTAAGATTCCCCAACAGGGGAATGATCTAAGACAGGCACGATCACATGGGAGGCGCCAAGAAAGGACTTGGGGGCTACAGCAAAAGGGAGTGATGGGCCTTCGCTCCTCGGCTTTGACATAGCCTGAGTCTGGGAGAAAATCTCCTAATCTCTTGGTTGCCTTACTTCCCTTGCTCCACCTAAGCCTGAAACAATGACAGGGTGGTGCAGCTCTGTGCTGAAAAGGGCTGGTCCGCCCCCCTCCGCCCCCCATGATCAGGCCTAAGAAAGAACGTGTAAGATCCTGTGAAACCTACTTTGTTTAGAATGCTCTCAGTTGAATGAGAAGGGCCCAAGGAGGAAGGTAGTTTGTTCCTTAAAGTTTTACAGATCTTTGACCCTGACTCAAAATAGGCCCTCAGACTTCCTTGTTATCTATTATTTGATCCTTCCTAGCAATGAGTAATGAGCTTTTACCTGAATTCTCATTCAAATGAAACCAATAAAAAGCCTCTCCGGAGGGGGAACGGTGTGCTCTCCCCACCAGGGAGGGTGGCCAAGCGGCGCACTCCTCATGTGAGGAGTGGCCATGGCGCCCTCCAGGAGAGAGGGTGGCCAAGGCATTCCCCACATGAGGAGTGGCCCTGCTGTTCCTATTCCCCCACAGGACCTGGTTGTCTCTGTGTATGTTTTTCTCACATGTTGACGAACATCCGCAGCCGAAATGGATACTGCTGGCCGGTATCATCCACAAATATCCTCTTTTTAAGTTCCCCGTGGGGGCAGCCCCCTCATTTTAAGTGATAAATCCAGCTTGTTCAATGGTGGGTGTGCTTCTGGTGGTGTCCAACTACAGGGCAACAACACTGGGAATAATCTGAACAAGCACAGACAACAGCAGTGGCGAGGCCAATGGTGGGATGCAGGGGAGACTGCCAATAAGGAATATCCTTATACAATCTGTGACACTGTGCCTACATGTCAGGACAACAAAGCCCATTAAAAACCCTACACATGATCTTAGGTTCTTCTGCTATCTTGTCTGGGCATTGATCAAAAATGCACAAGCATTTGGAGTAGTTACTGGTCTTGGGAAGCCTAAAGACCTGTGTTGGTCCTCATCTCAGACATCCTGGGATACTATCAACAAGATACATTTTAGGTCTTCTGCTTCCTGATGCCCAAGAAACTTTCCTAATAATGTCAAATGCTCTCACGAAAGTGTTATTAACACCCTCTTTCTACCCATCTGTATCATCCATCACAACTCTATCAAAAAGATCTATTTTAACAGACCGCCTAGGTTTCTAATGTCTATGTCCCTTGATTTAAATTTCTGTTTTGCAATGTGTTCTTCAAGTGTGGACTTACGCATCCATACTCACCTGACCATCACATACTTCTTCCACACCAAGAACAACCTGGAGTGGTCAATGGGGCACTAGGACATTGCAAAAACAGGACTGGCCAATCAGCCGAGATTCTCAGGTTTTTCCTACAATAACACATTCTTCTCTCTACAGACAACTCTTCTTCAAAATAAGTATAGATTCTGCCCCAAACTTTCTTTCCTTTTTGTTTCTTTTTAATGCCTTTTTGTTTCTTTTAGTTACAAGTTTCATTTGTAACTTTTATTTTTTTACTGTTTGTTTTTTATTGTATTTTTTCCATTATCATTTAACCTCCTTATACTGTCTCTCCTCTGCAATCACCACACCGTTGTCCATGTCTATGCATCCTTTTTCCTTTTGGCTCGATCCCTCCCCTTAACCTCCCCTTCCCACCACCAAAAGCTATCATCCTGCTCTATGCCTGGTAAAATGTTCTTCTTTTTTATGGCTGAATAGTATTCCATTGTGTATATGTACCATTCCACTGTGTAGATGAGTTGTTTATCTATTCATCCACTGATGAGCACTTGGGCTATATCCATATCTTGGCGATTGTAAATAATGCTGCAGTGAACATAGGGGTGCTTATGTTCTTTCAAATTAGTGTTTTGGGTTTCTTCAGATATATTACCAGAAGTGGGATCGCTGGGTCAAAAGGCAGTTTCAGTTTTTATTTTTTGAGGTATTTCCATGAAGGCTGCACTAGTCCACATTCCCACCAACAGTGCAAAAGGGTTCTTCTTTCTCCACACCCTCACCAGCACTTGTTGTTTCTTGATTTATTGATGATAGCCACTCCGATCAGTGTGAGGTGATATCTCATTGTGGTTTTAATTTGAATTTCTATAATTAGTGATGTTGAGCATCTTTTCATCTGTCTATTGGACATCTGTGTGTCCTCTTTGTAGAAGTGTCTATTCAGGTCCTTTGTCCATTTTTTAATTAGATTGGGGTTTTTTGGTGTTGAGTTTTATAAGTTCTTTATAAATTTTGAATATTAACCCATTATTAGATATATTGGTAAATATATTCCCCCATTCCATGGGTTGTCTTTTTATTTTATTGATGGACTCCTTTGGTGTGCAAAAAGTTTTTAGTTTGATGTAGTAAAAATGATGAGAACATTTTACCCTTTGCAACAGCATGAACCTGAAGAACATTATGCTAAGTGAAATAAGCAAGTCAGAGAAAGACAAATACCATGATTTCACTTATATGTGGAATCTAATGAACAAACTGAACTAACATGCTCCAAACTTTCTATGCCAAGAATTGCCACCTCCTCAGTAGCAAGAGGGCTTCTGGAGTATCCTCAGAGTATTTAAAGAAACAGAAAATACTTTCCCATGCACCAAAGATAAGCAATGTGCCAGCAAGGAATCTAGGATGGGAGATGTTACCCAAGAAGCCCCTGCACCTGTTAAAAACTGGAAGACTGTGATCTCAAGTCTTCCAAGTTGATACATTTAATCAACTCTGCTGTTTTACAGTTTGAAGCTCCAACACCCTTCTTTATTATTTTTGTCCACCTTGTTCACACCACTCTCTGCTCCATCTGTCCAGTCAAAACTCTGTTATGCACAACTCTTAGATCCTAGAATTTAAGATGATGGCATGAACGTGTTATCACAGACCTCCTGGACTCACTAAAACCATGTTTGGCCTCACGACTTTGAGGTCCTGGATGGGGAGGATGATGGGATGGAACATATACCATGGAATTGTGCCCCTTCTGGCTAAAAGAGCCAGTCCTCACATAACCCTCCTAAGACAGACATATCAACTATAATGAGATAGCAATATCTGTTTCCAGTAAGTGCCTGAGCTATAGTCTACTTTTTTCAAGCTACTGCCATCCATTCCAGATTTAGATCTTGGTTCTGATTCCCAGGTAGTGACACATTTCACCTTCTCTCCCTATCAATATTAGACTTAGCCTTCTAACTTAAAATTACCTTTACCTTCTCCTCTCCACAGGGTAGAGGCTCCCTTAGCCTACTAACCCAAGTAGACTCTGCACTTGTGGCCAACACTGGGAAGTGCTTGGGGTATTAGATAGTTTGACAGTTCCTATTTAAGAATATTCACTCATCTTCTTCACTTCTCTCTTATATTCTGGTCATTTTTCCTCTATTCATCCAACCACTTATTTAATCACCCACTCAAACTTTTTAAGAATTACTATATGCCAGGGACTATATTAAACTCTTGGAATAAGATGAGGTCCACATCATCAAGTCTACAATATAGGGCGGAAAACAACTTTCAAAAAAAGAAAAGTTGCGTAAAATGTGGTGCATGCTATAATAAGTATTATGAACAGCATGTTGTGGGAGTTGCTGGTGACTAGCTGCCTTCCTGCTAGCTGCCCACCTCCATCATTTCTAGGACTCCTCTCACATCCTCTACCTTGTCCTCCCCAACACAGTCATCAACTCCTGAGTCTGTGGTTTGCATCATCACTGACATGTCTCCTTCCATTCACTCGTCTTCTCTCTCTTTTCCATGCACTTGAGGTGAGGCCCCACAAGAGAGAGAGTACAACATTAGTCATTGCATTGATAAGGCTTTAAACCAGATTCCAGGTAGCTGGATCTGGGTGTGGAAAATTTGTGTCAGGGTAATGAATTGTGTGTGTAGATAGGAGACATTGACTATCTATTGCAGAAGAGCAGGTGAGGTGAAATGCCTGCTGCAATTGCTCCCCTTTGGGGAGTTGTATGGGAGATAGGACAGAATGATATTACTACTTTGTTGGCCCACCAGGATGAATTTTAAAATGTTTATGTGAAAATACCAAAAAAAGATGTTATACTCCCACATACATATAAAAAAAAGACTTGGACCAAAGTACTGGAAACTGTAATAAAAAGCAAATACATCTGCCCACATAACCAGAGCCATATAACATGAATGTTCAGGCATATGTCAGGATATGTCAAACCATTCAGGATAAGAGCCCTTCAACTTAGGGTGCCCTGGTGTTTCATGGGTCCATGACCCTCCTTCACAGGGACCAAGGCAGGCTGTCCAAGGGTGCTGGTCAGAATTTTTTTATTTGTTTATTCATTTATTCACTTAACAAATATCCATGAAGTGCCTCCCATACACCAGGCACTGGACTAGGCTGAAGATACAATAGTGGATATACACTGCTCTTTGACAGCTTGTATTTTATTAGGTACTAAGAATAGCTGAGAACTGGCAAAGCTACAGATCAGTAGGGTGCAATCACAGCAGTTCTAACCTTTAACTTGGAGTTATCGGATACTAAGTGCTTTGTGTATATTCATTAAATGTCACCCATTTAAGGTTAAGATCATTGGTCTCACCTCTTATTTTTATTAAATATGTTATCCTCACCTTACAGAGGAGGAACTGAAGTACAGAAGAATTAAGCCGCTTAACCCAGTTCATGTAGTCAGTGGCCATGCTTGCCGAAGTCTGCGCTCAGACACTGTGCTCCACGGAAGTTCCACAAGGACGATGAGGAGCCCAGGCACCCAGCAAGGAGAAAGCATGCTGTTGCATCCACCTTGTGCTAGATCTCAAGTCTTTTTCCAGTTCACAAATGTGCCTTACTTCTACCCTGCTGCTGCATTTCCACCTGTGATCCCAGTCTCCTGTCTGCAGCCCCTCTGGAACTGCCCCCCACAGCTCTAGGTAAAGGTGTTGCCGAGGGAGTACAGACCCAGGAACTACACCCTGTAACCCTCCAGGTTCACCAGCCTGCAGGAGGGACAAGAACAAAGAGCATCCCATGGGTGTCCGTATGTAATGTTCCTACAGACGGATGCATTTGAGGCTCCAGGGAAAACAAAGACTTTAATCTTTTATTCTTCCCCTCTGCTATCCTCTAAACCAACAAGGCAATTGAAGGCAATGTAGAGCTGCATTAGGAAATCCCTTTTTACTTTGTGCTGAGCTTAGTTTATGAAGAAGTAACATAGCAACTGACTGTTTCTTTCTCTGCCTTTGTTAGTAGCTAAAGCCATAATGCCATTTGTTGTTGTTGTTGTTGTTGTTTTTTCCCTCCTGGTTTCATTTCGGGATTAAAAACATTTTGTTTTGGTTCTCTGAAAAATTCTGTTGTATTTTTGGGGTGGAAGTCTCTTTTGCTTTACAATCTTCCTCTATCAGTAGGAAGCTAACACAGAATAAAGTTCCAGAAGAAAAACCATTACCTTTGTCACTTGACAAGAACTAAAATGTGAGTTTTTGACAGATGACACACTGATTGTGAAGGGGGAAATTATTTAAGTCACGAAAGCCGCACTGAAAGAATAAGAACTTGGCTGTTTACAGCAGTAAAGCTAAAGTGAACGTATTGATTGCTTGACGACCACCTTTCCCACTGTGTTGCAGAGCACGTCCTTCCTACTCGCAGCCGGAGAGGTGATGCTCTATACAAACGACAGTCTTACGCCTTAGTCAACGTAGTGTAATTCAATGAGGTCTATAGAATGTAGGGCCCTGAAGGAAACTCTGAAACTACCTCGTTCGAACAACTCACCTTCTCATTGGAGAAACTCGGTTCAGAAGCCTCTGCTTGGCAGAGGTTAATGGAACAGCCAAGTTGCACCCTGGGCCTGAATCTCAGGCAGTCGTCCTTGTGCCTGTCAACTCCATGCTGTTCCCGCACAGTTCTTAGACAGGCGTTCGAGAGAGGCTGTCCCAGGCCAGCCGTTCCCAGAGCCTCGCGTGAATGTGCTGCAGGAGGAGGATCGCTGGGTGAGAGATGCTGATGACTTAATTATTAATGGTAAAGAGGAGACCTAACAGCTGCTGCAGCTGCTGCTACCAAAGGCTCATCGCTTTCACATTTTTAGTGACACCTCATTTATCAAACAGCATGATGAGATGATAACTTCACAGAATGAGAAATGCTGACTTAATTTTATAGTGTCTAAAGAAATGACTTTTCTTTTGGCAAAAAATGTCAAAATGAAATACATGTGTCCATAATGTAAAATTATATGTCTACCTTTAAAACTCCCTTTTTCTCATGATACTTAAGATATGGAATGGCCAACTGCAAACTTATCATTGCAAATCTACATACATGTATACATACATACGCACACATTTCTGAGAACTTTCTGGAATAACAGTGGATAAAAAGGTATTAAAAAGACAAAGAAAAAGTTAAGCTTACTTTCTATCTAAAACTTAATTTAAAAATAGTTACAACCATGCTTTAATTAGACATATAAATTTTTAATAAAATTAAGAAAAAGAGATCACAGGTCAGTGTTAACCTAACATTTAAAAAAAATCGAGAGGCAAGAAGCTCAGATTCAGGCAGAAATCCAAATACTATCCTGAATACAGGGTGAAAGCTAGGGGATTTTTATGAGAAAAAGGAAAAGAATAGTTACACGAAAAGAAGAAAAAATCCCATTGGTGCTGACGAGCGGAGCTGCTTGTTGACTCTACACGATGGGTTACTGATGCTGCCTTCAGTGAACAACCGTCTGTCCCCGCGGTCAGGATATCCACCTCCCGCCCGTCTGGCCCGGCGCGGAGGTTATGGGAATGAGAGGAGCAACTTAACGCATCTCTCTGGGAAGGCTGCCTCGGCCCCAGGGGTGGCACCCCCTGACGTCACTTTTCACAGCAGTGCTCCCCCAAACGAGGCCCTTTGTCTAGGGCTCCCAGAGGACAACCTCTTAAAAACAAATTCTCTGGTCAAATAAATTTGAAAAATGCAAACAATATAGTCCCTTGAAAATTTACAATCCATATTAGCTTTTTATGGGTCTGAGGTGTCCCACTGTCAAGAAAAATGCTCTTTCAGAAAAGCTATTTTAACAGAGTCATTTTAATTTTTCATGGAACACATTTGGGAAAATAATGCCACAGAGAATTCTTTTCGAAAGGTCAATAAGAAGTTAGTTTTGAAATTGTGAGCACATTTAAGACAGCGGGGTAAAGGCAAGAAAACCGGTCTCCGGCTTCTAGCACTGAGAGATCTAGAGTCATGCTGTAAATAAACACAGAAGTGGATAGAATGCATGAAGTAACTTTTCAGATGCTGACAGTAGGTAGCTCAGAAAAACGACTCCTAGGAGAAGAAAACTGCATGGAGCGAGCCCGTGACGGCTGACCTTGCCCAGGCCACTGTCTGGGTGGGGGGCAGGGACACAGGCAGAGCTGTGTCACTCAGCTGAGGAGCAGAGCTCAAGCTCTGGGCGCTGAGGCAGCTGAGGCTGTGGACCCAGGTACCAGAAGGAGGGGGTTGCATAGAGAAAGAGCTGCAGAAATCCACAGTGGTCCTTTTATCTTTGGCCAGATAAGATACTTACGCGCAGGGTCGCTCAGCGAAGGCTGGCAGGAAAGAGGTACTGCAGTACTGTGAGCTCACGGGAGGCTCTGGACTTCCCACAGCGTGGGGGGACATACAGCTCGACCTCTCACATGGGGAGCCTTGCTGAGCACTGCTGTCTTCCCAGTGAGCGCCTGCCAGCAAGACGAGACAAAGGGCTGCACCAGATCCCACCTAACAAAGCTTAAAAACAAGCCTCAAGGGGCTCCCACTGCTCTGCCAGACAATTACTTCCTGCCGTGAGAAATCCAACGCTCCTTCCAGAAAGAAGAATATCCAGACACTTAAACTTGCACCATTCCCAATGCCCATCAAACAACGAATGCAGTTACTAGGTATTTATCTTTGAATAACAGAAGGTGGTAGGTGGGGAGGGGGGTTGGGGGGTGTAAATAGGAACAGACCCGGAGATGACAGAGGCACTGGAATCAGCAACAAGTGCTGGAAACCACTCGTATACATGTGTTCATAGATTTAAAGGAAGATGAACATAATGAGTGAGCAAATGGAAATAAACTGAAAAATATGACACCTGAAATAAAACCAAGGAATCCCAATAAGCATGCAAATACATATTACTCCTTTTGAAAAGTACTTTTAAATTGCTCTGTTATTACTTTCTAGAATAAAGTTTTCAGTGTTATGTTTAGATTACATATTTGAATTTTACAGATTCTGAGGATTTAAAAGAACCCCCCAAAAGTTTTAAAAATATCCTATAAGCAGTAACTGAAAAAGACATAGAAATTATATCTAGAGATAAAAAGTAGAGCTTAGCTGTTAATGGCAAGTCATAAAAAATTCAATAGCTGGTTTAGCTATGGGGAGTCAAGAAGAATAGTTTCCTTAGTGAGGAGCAATGAGAGAAAATGTTTCCAAACTAAAATGTGAAGCCAGAGCAAGTCATGAAGATGGTAACCCACATAAAAGGAGTTTTATATAATTTCCTCTTCAATCAAAACCACTTCCTCACATTTCCAGCAGACAGTTGCCTCCCTAGATTTGATCTTTCCATATTAAGCTGCACGTGGGCACAGCAGAGGCCCAACACTGCAGACTAGCTTCTGTCGGAAATCCCTACCCTGTGGCGTGTGCATTCTCCTTGCTGAGATGCAGTTCTGCCTCTATTCCTAAACACAGTGGCACGGCAAGTGGGTGGGGGACACACAACAGTGCCATCCTGAAAGGGTCACTATCTTGTCGAGGGCATGGTTTACAATCACCCACACATGATAACCATATAAACCAGATTGACTTCTGCTCCATTTTAATATTCTTCTAAAACCCTCCCACTGCCCACTCTCTGCCACATACACCACATACATACAACATAAACCACTCCTGGGTGTTTTGCTTGTTACTTTCGTCGCCATCCTTTATTTAGTCAGGCGTTGGACAGTCTATCGGAGTAGTGCTCTAACTCTCTTTGCTCTGCAGCTGACTTGATTAAGGGACTGAGTTTACCCCGGGGACTTTAATGTAGTATATGGACCTATTTTTTATTGTCCTCAACAGAGTAAATGCTCCCATGCAGAGGCTTTCACAATGATTCCATAGAAAAATGATAAATGTAATAATGTTATATATAGCAACTACAGTAAATCGTTTTTTCAAAATTCATTTTGTTTAAATCTCAGCGCTATTAAATTCCCATAGACACAGGTGGATGTTGATATTTTCACTGGACACAGACTGTAACGAGGCCTGGAGAGAGGTTGTCTAACGTCCCAAAGTCGGTTCGTGACAGGGTGGGACCAAATGTCACTCTCCTGCTATGCAGCTCTGTTCCCTTTCTACTGAGTTCCGCCGCATCATGTACATGTCAAGGTAATTACCGCTTTTAATAAGAGACTATCAAGAAAGGTGTTTTGTTAACTTTGATTTTTATCTTTAATATTTCCACTTAACCACTGGCTTCCCAGTAGGGAAGCCACAGCTCCGGAATATTAACTAACTTGCAGAAGGTAGAAAGTTCAATGACAACATAGGGACCAGAATACAGGGCTTCTGCTTTGTTTGTTGCACTATGGCCGAGCTGGGCTGAGGGCTCTAAGAGGATCATTGCTACCCACAGGTCTCAGTGAGACAGAATATTACTCCCTGGAATGACAGAGTCATGAAATAAACACTGTAGTAGACTTTCCAGTATTTTTCTTGGCTGCTTTCTGCATTTTACATCAAGCTGCAGTTAATTGCCCTGAGGCAGGAAATTAAGCTCCATACCAAGACCAAAGTCTTAACTAAGCCTGGAGCGTCTGTCTTGTTTAGATGTAAGATTCTGGCCCACTGAGAACATCTAGCCTTGTAGCAGAAGTGGGAAGGTGGGAGGATGTGACTTGGAGAAAATGGGCTCTTCCCAGCCCAGAGGGATGGTGGGTAAAGGAGACAGCTGGGGGCAGTGGGCAGATCCGCGTGCTCTGGCTTCTCAGCTCTGGGTTTCAGCCTGTACAGAGGAGATGCATTAGGTAAGTTATGGTGGAGCCTGAGAGCAGAGAGGACATTGTCCTATTCCCATATAAGACCTGGAAAGAGGTCTCCTGGTGGGCTAAATTCTCCACAGCAACCATGTCAAAATAAATTGGACAACATAATCAGAAGAACAGGTCCTTGATATTTAGTTTCTTTAAGCAGCTCTAAATCCTCATTTACAATGCAACACATTATTTCTACCTTAATGGGAAGTACTTTTAGATGATCTGAAAATGCCCATGGGACCATGAAGCCAGAGGCTCACATAAGTGAAGATCTATCTGCATTACCTTCTAGAGGGAGCTATCAGAAATGGCTAATTTGTCAGGCAGGTGACTTGCCATAAGGCTATGTAGCTATGGGAGGGGAAACTACAGTGGAGGCTGGAGCTGAACTGCTTGCTCCAGGGAGCCGGACAGAGGACGTGGCAGAGACTCAGGAGTGTCTAGAATGCAAGCAAGAGTAAGACAAGGTCCATAGAGGCAGTCAGGGAGCATCACTACACGTTGCCAAGAGAGAATGACCATATGATGGTTGACATTAGTCTCAACCAGTGACAAGAGACGGTCCCTCAGAGATCAGAGGAACAGAAGGAAAGGGGAGGCAGGTAGAGCATTTTTCCTTGAAGTTGAATAGTATCTGAAGGGGCTGTTTAAATCATGGCACCAAAGTAGAATTTTTTTAATTTGAAATAATCTCAACTTATAGGAGAGTTGTACATGTTGTAAAAGACACTCCCCCCAGAACTATATGAGAATAAATTGTTGACATAATACCTTTTAACTCCCAAGTACTTTAACATGTCATGTTTCCCTTTAAAAAAGAAAAAAGGAAAGAAAACTCTCCCCATGACCACAAAACAACCATTAAAATCAGGAAATTAACATTGATAAATTACTGCCTCTTCGTCCTCAGGCCCCATTCAGATTCCACCAACTGTCACAATAATGTCCTTTATAGTAAAAGGATATAATTCAGAATACATAGTGCATGTCTACTTAGTTATTTCTATCTGGAACACTTTCATGGCCTTAACGTTTTGGAAGACAACCTCCTAGTTACTTGACCGAATACACCTTGATTCAGGTTTGCAGATGTCCCCTCACAATCAGACTGAGGTTCTTTATCTCTGGCAGGGACACCTCGAAAGTGAGGCCATGTTCTTCTCATTGCCTCCAACCAGGTGGTGCGTGATTTTTCCATTTGTTCCTCCACTAGTGATGTTTACTTTGATCACTGGATTAAAGTCTGCCTGACTTACCCGCTGTCCAGTTATTCTGTCCCCCTCTTTAATGAACAGGTACATTGTGAGGAGGCACTTTGAAACTTTGTGAATACTCTGTTCCCCCATTTTCAGTTTATTTGTTGACTCAATGTGTAAATAATGTGGGTTATAACCCTTTCCTATCATTACTTATTTTGATGCTGTGTCCTTTTAATATGTCCCTATTTTTCTTTGAGCACTTCCTTAGTTTTGTGGCACAACCAGGGGCTGCAAGATCTGACACTGTGCTTGTTTGGTCTCAGATGCAATTGTTGGGAAGATGGACAGAAGGCAGAGGAAGAGCTGATGACGTTTTAAGCTTAAGCAGGCAGTTAATTTCCATCCTCCTTACTTCCCTAGCTAAAGTGTGGGACTTAAAAGGAGACAAATGCTTTCCCCTCCATTAATATAAGTGGTAATGTGAGGGAATTTAAAATCTTGTTACATATTTATTATCAGGGAGACTTGTGTTCACAGATCCCTGAGACTTTGTCAGTCCCCTGGTGGGTTACTTATGTTACACTTTTTGTTCATTCCTCTATAGTGCTTAGTAATCATTTGTGAAACAGGGCAGTAATGTGAACCAGGTTTAGGGTCTTCAGTAATGGAAGCACTGCTGACATTTTAATATTTTTCTAATGTCAGCTGGGGAGATGGGCCCGAAGGGGAAGGTAGACTGGAGGAGTCACTTGAAAGGTAATCAAACCCTAAACTGCTGCCTGGAAAAGCTCACCATGGAGCAACTCAAAATTTGCTCAGGATCAAAGGGAGACCTTAATAAGCAGTGGACAGTGTGGCCTCAGATAGCAGCGCTCCTCAATTTGTCCACCATTTCCTAGAGATGAGCATCTGGGTGACCACAATTAGCACTTCCATATTCTCAAAGGAGCTGCTTTTGCATAATAAAGGAGCTGTATTTTCAGATACAGCCTGGGTACTATCAACAATGGTCATAGTTGTTGGTCTCAATTCAATGCCAACAAGAATTCCCAAATTGGGGCTCAGTAAAAAAGGAAACTTTATTCCATGCAAAACAGCTCAATTGTGATACAGCTCACTAGGAAAGCAGCATGGCTGTGAGGTAGCCCTGGGGCCAGGCCTCTCTCAGGCTAGACAGCTCTGCTCTGCTCCATGCTGGTCTGCTTTGCACTGTGCTGGTCTGGTCTGCTACACCCTGCTGTGGCAAGACACCTGTGTTTAGATCGGCTAGGGAGACAGAGTCTTCAGTCTTCAGCAGAAAGGGAAAATGCACTCTCTGAACTAAAGGGAAGCAGCCCTTGGTTCCTGATTGGTCCATCCTCATGAAAATGAGAACTCCAAATCCTTAAAGTTTGATTGGTCCAAAATGCACTGTCCTAATTGGTCAGGACAGAGCCTCTCTAATTGGTTGGGGCTACACAACTCCAGTTGGATGGGAAAAGGCCTCAGTCCTGTTGGTTGAAAAGGATTCCAGATTTTGTTTTATAAGGGCAGGCTCAAATGGCAGACACACAGTGCAGGCAGGCAGTCCAGCACAGATTTCTCTGTGAAGTGCAGTTTGCAAGAGAGGCCCCTGTGCAGAAATGGCTGCTAGGCTCTGTTTTGTTTGTTTTGGTTTGTTTTGTTTTTGTGGGGGAGGAGTTTTTTAATTTGAGCCCAGTTAGCCACCAGGAGCCCTTCTTAGTAGGTATCTTCTTTCTCAGCATTCAGGGTATAATAAATTTTTAACAATATTTTTTTTCTCTGGAGAATGACATTATGAAAGAAATTTACTTTCTAACCTTTAATATTTCTGATATACTGGAAGTTTTACTAAATATGCATTATTTTATAATCAGAAGAATTACAGACATGTAAGAAATAGAAATAGTAAAATATCAGATGAGGAATTAGGTAGTTTCATTAAAATATTACATTAGATCTCTTCTTTCTTCTGAAGTGTAATGTTATACCCAGTAAAATATACAAATCTTAAGTGCAGAACTGTGTGTACATCCCAGCAGCCACCATCCAGGTGCTCAGTGAGACTAATGGTTTTGTGCTGAGGCTCTCACAGATTCCACCTGATTTGTATCTGCAGGTGAGCAGGTCATTATTAGGGAAACCGTGTTAGTGTAACAGATTGACAGCCACAGGTGTTATATCAAGAAATCAATATATACACAGACAGTCATGTGTCCACAAAGGCAGTATAAATTAGTGCTCTGCTCACAGCCCTCCAGGCTACACGGTGCCCACCCAAGGGCTCTACGGCTCTCGGTCTGGCTGGTCAGTGGATGGCTTGCACCAGTGCCTCTCGAGTCCCTCTTCTCCTGGGGAAGATGGTGTCATAAACACTGTCTCTTCCCTGTGTTGCTGGTAGGAGCCCATCCTTCTTGATCTGACACTTACATTATTGATTCTGAAAGCATCGAGGACCTAAGACCTCACTTCCTCACTGATTTCCGTGTGGAGAACCATGCCCCAAAATCTTCGGATCTGAGCTCACTTGGGGAGCTCTTCTGTGTGAAAACAACAAAAAACAGAAACGTTCCCTTTGAAGGCAAAGGACCAGAAACCACATGGCTGGGCTCCTGAGCAAAGATCAAGAATGTGCAAGTCACAATTATTTGATTTTCTTACCTATTCATTTGAAATATTATATTTTAAAATTTTACTCTAGATTACCCACAGTTTGAATTACATTATCTTAAAGTCATTATTTCTACTAAAAATAAGTCATTTCCTCTTCAATGAACATGCACTGAGATCCACTCATGTACCAGGAGTTGCTACTCTATAAAAATGCAAAAGACAGACAAGATCATAGTTTCTCAGTATCATGTATCATAATTCTCAGCAGTATCAAACATCCTCTAGTACGAGGCACTTTTCTAGGTGCCAAGGAAAGAGAAAGATGAGCCAGAGACCGTCGGGCATCATCTCTTACAATTCCCCATGTTTGAATGAAGAAATCAAAGCTCAGAAAGGCTATGTAACTTAAAACCAAGGTCACTTGACTAGTAAGTTGCAGAGCCAAGATAAGAACATTCTGTCCTAGACTAGTAGGTTTTCTATTATAAAAAACAAGCCTCTTTATAGGAATAAAATCAAATCTGACAAACATTTTTTCTAAAATGAGCCTATATTTTATAGGCTAGAACTGATTATTAAAGAAACTATATTACCTGTTCCTAATAAAATAGTCTGGTTGACACTGGATCTATCCCGATTTTTCTCAGCTGAGCGTGCTCACAGTGTGCACAGGCCAGAGTCTTACTTAGGCAGTCTGTTCCATCTGGAAAGATTGCGTATGGCTGAGAGCAAGACATTTTGCTGTGGGGTTTAGTTTGTAAGACTTTATTTATAACAGGTCAAAACTAAAAGAACATGTGATTTGCTCCTGAAAAGAACACTTGCTACCCGCAGTGCAATTGCAGTTGCCCTGGGTCAGCTGCAGAACTAAGGCTAGAAATAATTTGGTGCTAGTGAGTATTTTTTCTTAGTTTTTAAAAAAGATTTTATTTATTTATTTTTAGAGAGAAGGGATGGGGGGGGAGAAACATCGATGTGAGAAACATTGATTGGTTACTTCTCATATGTCCACCAACCAGGGACCAAACCTGCAACTCAGGCATGTGCTCTGACAAGGAATTGAACAAGCGACTTTTTGCTTTGTGGGACAAGCCAAACCAACTGAGCAACACTAGTCAGGGCTTTTTTTTCTTAGTTTCTACTCAGGTCTCCACTAGTGGAAATGTGAGTGCTGCTATCAAGCTGCTCGCTGTTTCTCCTCTACTTTCTCCCGTTGGGGTCTGATTTAAAAGAGGAGGCTAAACCCCCTTCCTCGTACAGTAGCCTAAATATCCATAGGACGGTGTGTTATTTTTAAAGAGCCTTGGTTTTAGTGTTATTTATTTACTCAAAAATTCATGAATTCTTTTACCAAACTCTGATTGCACATCTACCATGTAGTAAAGCAATGGGTTAGGTACTGGGATTATGACACAGTCCTAAGTTAGAGACAAGTAAGCAAGCTTTGTGTAACAAATGTCACCACGAGGACAATCTGAGAGCACCAGAGGAAGATGTGGGAGGAGCCTCTGACCCAGACCTTATTCTGCGTCTGCAACCTGGCTTGCAAGACAGCTTTGATCGACCCCACCGCCATTGTCCGGAAGAAGGAATTGAGTTTCATATAATTAAAATGATCTCTTTATTCTTTCATTCATATAAAAAAATTGAGGCCCTGCTAGATTTCAGGCACTGTTCTCCACACTGAGGATAAAGTAGTGAACAGAAAAAAAATAAAATTTCTGCGTGCAGAGTTTAGTTTCATGGGCAAGGTAAGATATGAACAAAAGCATACATAATATAGCAGCTGTTAATAAGCAGTAGGAAGAAAACTAAAACAAGGTAAGGTGCATAGAGAATAGTTTGCTGTAAATGAGGAAGGGGAAGATGCTGTCTTACAGAGACTAGTTGTGGAAAGTCTTTCTAATAAAGTGGCTGAGATTTGAACTGAGACCTGAAGGACGTGAGGGGATTAGTCATTTGGAGGAGCAGCATCCCCATCAGAGGAACCACAAGTACAATGGTGTCCCCTTATCCCGGAGGGTACATTCCACAATCCCCAGTGGATGCCTGGAACTGCAGATAGTACTGGACCCTATGTGTACTATGTTTTTTCCTGTAACACAGACCTATGGTAAAGTTTAATTTGAAAAATAGTACAATAAGAGATTAACGACAATGACTAAAAAGTAAAATAGAACAATTACAACAATACACTGCAATAAAGGTTTTGTCAATGTGGTCACTGATTTCAGGGGTCCCTTGCTTAGTCTTTGGACAGGTTCAATGTTTTCTGGCACAATATATTGCCACCGGTGGGAACACGTTTTCTGTTCGTGTCTTCCACCCACAAACTTATTGCCTTTTCCATCTTAACTAAGCACCACACATGGTGGCATAACGTTTGCAGTTTGAGGTGCAATAGCAAAACTAGCACAAATAATTTCCTTTCATAATTTCATGAGCAGAAGATTTGCTCCCATCATAGATCTTAGCAACCTCAGCGTACAACCTTTTTTCCTTTTCCTTATTTTTTATATATTTTAACTATATTTTATTGATTATGCTATTACAGTGGTCCTAATTTTCTCCCTTTTCCCCCTCCACACAGCACCCCAGACAATCTCAGGCAGTCCCCACACCATTGTTCATGTCCATGAGTCATGTGTATAAGTTCTTTGGACTCTCCATTTCCTATACTGCACTGTATATCCCCATGGCTATTCTGTAACTACCTATTTGTATTACTTAATCCTCTCTCCTCTTCCCTATTCCCCCACACCTCCCTCCCATATGGTAACTATCAAAATGCTCTCCATATCCATGATTCTGTCTCTGTTCTTGTTGTTTGCTTAGTTCATTTTTTAGATTCAGTTGTAAATAAGTATGTATTCATTGCCATTTTATTGTTCATAGTTTTGATCTTTTTCTTTTTTAAAATAAGTACCTTTAACATTTCATATAATGATGTTTTGGTGATGATGAACTCCTTTAGTTTTTGTTGTGTGGGAAGAAGCTCTTTATCTGCCCTTCAATTCTAAATGATAGCTTTGCTGGGTAGAGCAATCTTGGCTGTATGTCTCTGCTTTTCATGACTTTGAATATTTCTTGTCAATTCCTTCTATCCTGCAAAGTTTCTTTTGGGAAATCAGCAGACAGTCTTAGGGGAATTCCCTTGTAAGTATTTAACTGTTTTTCTCATGCTGCTTTTAAGATTCTCTCTTTATCTTTAACCTTTGGTATTCTAATTATGATGTGTCTTAGAGTGGGCTTCTTTGCATCCATCTTATTTGGGACTCTCTAGGCTTCCAGGACTTGCATGTCTATTTCCTTCACCAAATTAGGGAGTTTTCTTTCATTTTTTTTTCAAACAGATTTCCAATTTCTTGCTCTTTCTCTTCTCCTTCTGGCACCCCTATGACATGAATGCTGGAATGCTTGAAGTTGTCCCAGAGGCTGCTTATACTATTCTTTGGGGTTTTTTAAATTCTTTTTTCTCCTTGTTGCTATGATTGGTTGTTTTTTTTGCTTCCTTATGTTCCAAATCATTAATATGATTCTCAGCTTCATTCACTCTGCTGTTGTTTCCCTGTAAATTGTTACCTCAATTAGTGTAAACTTTGTTTCTGACTGGATCTTTTTTATGCTGTTGAGATCCTCACTAAGTTCCTTGAGCATCCTTATAACCAGTGTTTTGAACTCTGCATTAGTAGGTTGCCTATCTCCAATTTGCTTAGTGATTTTTCTGGAGTTTTTTTCTGTTCTTTAATTTGAGCCTTGTTTCTTTGTCTCTTCATTTTGGCAGCCTCCCTGTGTTTAGTTTCTATGTATTAGGTAGAACTGCTATGACTCTCTGTCTTGGTATTTAGGCGTAATGTAGTAGGTGTCTTGTAGGTTCCAGTGGCACAGCCTCATCTATCACCCAGGTTGAGTACTTGAGATATGTCTGTTGTCCTCTTTTAGTTGAGCCTCGATTTCTGTTGGCAAGTCAATAGGAGGGATTTACCCAGACCAGTTAGCTTCAAGGACAGGATGTGACCACTGATCAGCAATCTCTGCCCTCTGTGGAAGATCAGCTGTGCAGGGGCAGGGTGGTGGTGCTCCAGTGTGGTCTGTAGCTATCCACTGCATGTGCAGGCTCTGGGGTTTATCAGGTGGTATAGGCCAATATCAGCCCCTACCTGTGTTGTGCCCAGGGCCACCCTGCCTGGGCTATAAAGCAACCTGACATGCTGCTACTTGTGCTGGACTTGGAGATTCCTAGGTGAAGCCAAATTCTGAATCTTGCTGGCTGCTGCTAGTGCCATGCCTGGGGTCAATTAGCACAAGGTACAGAGGCTGGGAGCTCAATCAGGCCAGCTTTTGCTTGTTTGAAAGGACTTAGGAAGTTGTGAACCACGAGCCAAGACCAGCCATTCATATGGAAAATCTATTATTATCAGCTGTAAGTTGGGTGGGGTGGAGCCTAGGGGATCTCCAGGGTGGGGCAAACAGCGTGAGTTAGGTTGATGGAGTATCAGATATGGCACCTATCTGCCAGCTCTGTGGCTTATGGACAGGAGGGTTCAGAAAAGGGACAATGCCCTCCTTTCTGTCTGGGAGAAAGGTGTCCCCAAGCTCTCACCTTAGTACCAGACACCAGTTTCTTCCCATATGCCACCAATGACTTTCAAGCTGCTACCCCGGTGCTGGAGCTCAGAGGGAGTAAGTCTGAGTAAGTCCATCTGTGGGTTCTTTAAGAGGAACTACTTGGGACTTCAGAAGCTTCTTCTATCAACTCATTCCCCACTGAGTTATGGGGTTTATCTTCATTGCACTGGAACCCTGGGCTGGGGGTCCTGGTATGGGGCTGGGACTTCTCATTCCCATGATGTAACTCCTAATTATTATCCACTATACGTGGGTGTGGAACCAGCCCATTCTGCATCTCTGCCCCTCCTACTGGTCTGGATGGGTGTTTTTTGTTTTTTTTTTAATTTTGTAGTTGTCAGACTTCTATTCAACTCAATTTCTGATGATTCTGAGTGAGGTTGTTCTATGGTTTAGTTGTAATTTGATGTGATTGTGTGAGGAGGTGAGCTGTGCCACTATCTTGACCAGAAGTCAGTATACAACTTGTTTTTTCCTTATTGAGGACTTTTACCGTTTTACTTAAAGGGAGCACTTTATAGTTTGTCTTTGGCATATCCAAATTGCCAGCATCACTACTCTTGCAGTTTGGGCCATTATTAAGAAATACAATAGTTGCTGGACACAAGCACTCCCATACCAGTCAATCTGGTAACCGAAAGGGCTACTAAATCACTAACGGGCAGGGAGCATATGCAGTGCGTAGATGATGGACAAAGGAATGATTCATGTCCTGGGCAGGATGGAGCGGGATAGTGCAAGATTTCATTACACTCCCCAGAACAGCGCTCAATTTAAAACTTATGAATTATTTATTTCTGGAATTTTCCATTTGATATTTTGGACTGTGGTTAGGGGTTCAGAAATGATCTGTTTCTATATATAATTTGATGGTGGAGTTATAGGATTTGCTGATGGGTTGAATATTAAGTATGGAAGAAGGAGAGGGGTCAAAGTATATGCTGAAATTACAATGATTAGCAAAGACAGGGGCCTGACCTCAGGGAGTTTTTTCTACTGCCGGGACAGGCAGTCAAAAACTAGAAAACAAATAAATGTGATTATGGTTTATGCTAAGCATTACACAAGAAAAACACTATAAATTACCGAGGGATACCTGCTTTCAGGAGGATAGCCAAGGACTGACTCTCTGAGGAGCTGATATTATATAAACTAACAGCCAAAGAGTGAGAAAGGGCACTGCATGCAAAGATGCAAGGAGTCAAGTGTCCAGGGGGGCTCCAGCCAGCACGACAGCCCTCAGGGTCTCATTGTTGAAAAGCAGAAAAGTCAGAGTTTCAACCAGTCTGCCCAACTCTTAAACTATGTTTTTTTCCCTACTCCTACATGCTTTAGCACAGTGGTTTTTAGGGTGTAACCTGTGGGCCCCAAATTCCCTGAGGCCTTTTCAGGGAATCCACAAGGTCAAAAATTGTTAATGCTAATACTACCAAGCTACTTTGTTTTCTTTGTCATATTAATTCTGTCACAAGTATATGGTGTTTTCCAAAGGACACAAGACACCCAATACAACAACAGACTGATGGCAAAGCAGATGTGAGAGTCCAGCTGTCTTCCATTAAACCAGAATTAAAGAGATTTGAAAAAATGGAAAGTGATGCCACTCTTCCCACTACATTATTTTTGGTTAGTAATATAGTTATTTTTTGTAACATATGTCATACTATGCCACCCAAAAGGGAGTTGTTAATGTTATTTTAAATAACCAATATTTAAAAATTTTTCTCAGTATTGATTTCTAATGGTAAATATCAATAGGTGTACTGCCCCAAACAACAGCTGTTTGGGTTCTCCATAATTTTTAAGGATGTAAAGGATCCTAACACCAAATATTTGAGAATGCTGCCCTGGAATTAATGTTAAAGTTCTTTCAGAGTTTGTACTTGGTCTGTAGACAAAAAAAAAAATTGCCTTTGCACTCAATTTTCTTTAAAACATAACAGAAAGATTTGTGAATACTGACTGTTCACTATATTCTAGGCATGCCCTAAATGCTTTCCAATGTTTTAACTAATTTAATCCTCTGAGACAAATTTATAAAGTGGGTATTTTTATTACATCCACTTTACAATGTGGAAACCAAGGAACAAAGGCAACAACTTGCCCCGATCACACAGCCTAGAGTGGAAGGGCTGGATTTGGAACCCTGGCTGTCTTGCTCTGGAGCCAAGAGCGTTAACCATTAATGAGACTTTCATATGTGTGAACAAACAAATAAAGATTTAGCCCTAACACTGTGCAAATCCCAGTCATAGGGGATTATAGTAGCTCTGGCTGGCTGGGGGATCTGGGTCAGGAAGAGTGATGCCCTGAAATATCAAGTTGAGGAAGAGCTAGGGAGCAGGTGAAATCCCTGGGCTTGGGAGTGCTGAGCAGCAAGATATGGAAGTTCACGTCTGCCATGAAGTCCCACAGGCAAGCATGAATCAGGAAAAGGTACAAGGCCAGAGGTCCAAAGCTGCATGGGCACTAGGATGAGGTAAGGGATCCCTGCCCGGTCCAAGAGATCAGTCATTTCTCAGCACTTGGCTTCCTGTTCCTCTGTCTCTCAAAAGAGGGCCATGTTCCCCTGGAAGTCACTTCTGCAGGGGAGGCCTTGGCTGAGATGGGAAAATACTTCCTCCCTCTCTCTCTCTCTCTCATTCTCTCTCTCTCTCTCTCTCTCTCTTTCCCCCCTCCAATCAACAGTGAGTAAGAGGATTCCAGACATGTAACAGCAGCAGGGCTGGAGTGCCCAAGACTCCATTCCACTTACTATAGGATTCAAGGTTCATAGACGGACCTCGTGGTTGAGTGGCGTCAGGTCAGGAAAATGCCCACAGCAGAGTAAATTTTACAAATAGCACACTTCTCTTGGTGGGTTAAACAATCACATGTGGTTTGTAGACTTTAGTATGAAGACTCTTTTAAGTGGCAGAAAAATTCCTACATGAACATTTATTATAATCAAGTATAAAGACAAGAATCAATAAAGAATAAAACGTGAGTTATATTCTACTTAGCATAAACAAAATTTATAATAAGAATTTGAAAAATGGCATTTAAAGTTTTTCTGCTTAGTAGAATGAGATACTGTTTCCACTTTCTGGATAACGTAATTACAAGGTCAAAGGGAAATGTTTAGAATCCATAGCCTCTTTTGTCACAGGGCACATAACCTCTTTCTCTTTCTCCTTCCACTAGATAAGTTCAGTCTCTCAGGGTATGTATTATGCAAATGAAGTAATGAATGAGAGAAGAGGAAACTCAGAGAAGCCTACTTGGTTTATATTACAAAGATATTACATACAACGGACACCCTCTTTATGAGGAATATTTGAAGCCCTCTGTATGCTTTTTCCCATTCCATTCTATCCCTAACCTGCAAAAGTAAGCACTATCTTAATGATCTTCCTATCTATGCATTTATTCCTAAAAATACATTGGTTAGTTTTGCATGTTTTGAACATTAGGGAAATGAACTCAGAGTATACGTACTCTTCTTCGTGTGCTTTTTACACTCTGCGTCAGTTCCTGTGCTTTTGTGTGGAGCTGAAGTTTGTTCATGTTTCCTATTGTGTAGGATTCCACTGTGGGTCTCATGGACATTTTCTCTGTTCATTCTCCTTGGGACTGATGTTTGGTTGCTTCCAGTATTTTTGTTTTACAAACAATGCTTTTGTGACCCACCTTGCACATGAATCTGTGTGCATGTGTATAAGGATAACCAGAATTTCCATGTGGGGCTAGAATTACAGGGTGGTTCTGGGCGCACATCTTCAGCTGCACTGGTAATGTCATTTGCTTAATTAATTACTGAAAGAAATGAGCTGATATCTCCCACAGTGATGATAAATTTTATAATTCCTCTTTGCAGGTCTACCAATTTTGGTTTTATAGCTTTAAATTAAGAGATGATTCCCTGCACATTTACTGTGAATTTGTGAATAATATATTTGAATTTATTTTATATTGCTTTATAATGTCTTACTTTTTGCTTTTTCTATGGACTTCCACCCTGTTTCCTTGACTTCTTTTTGATATATTAAAATTATGGTGGATTTTTTTTTTGTCAAAAATGGGATACCGTTATTTCCCTCCCTGTAAGCAAATCCCCTTGGCAATAAGGTTGCATTTCCTTCTATCAAGAAGTGAAAGAGCAGCTACTGCCAATTGCAAGTCTAGGCCAGGAGTCAGGGCTACAGCCCACTGGCCAGATCTGGCTTGCTGTCTATATTTGACAGTTAAGATTTATTGTAACACAGCCACACCCATTCACTTACAAGTTGGCTAGGGATGCTTTCTTGGCAAAATGGCAGAGTTCAGCAGGTGCAGCTCATGAGTAGCATCATCTGCAAATCCTAAAATATATGCTGTGTGGACCTTTACAGAAAAAGTTCACCAACCTCTAGTCTAGGCCTCAAGTGGCTTTTCACTCATTCTATTGGAACCTGTCTGCTGGTCCAGTCATGTGAACAAGAGCAGGCTAGTCAGCTGGGGGATGAGAGGTGCCCTCCAATTAAATCTAATTCTGATACTATAAATTCAGAGATAGCAGCAGACTCCACAGGTTAAACGGTCAGAAGACTCTGTGCCCCCCTCCACCCCCACCCCATACCACCACTTCAAATCTCAATCAAAAGTACAGGTTACTACCTGGTCTTCTGAGCCACTGAGAATAGATTGCAGACTCTTTAGGTTTTATTAATTTCGCAGAGCAGCTCACAGAACTCAGAGAAACATCTTACTTACCAGATTACTGGTTTATAGTAAAAGAAATGCATAGGGTGAGCTTTGCAGGAAGGGGTGCGGAGCTTCCATGCCCTCTGCAGGCACACCACGCTCCCAGCCCCTCCACCTGTTCACCAGCCTAGAAGCTTTCAAAACCCAGTCATTCGGGGTTTTTATGGAGGCCTCATTAACTAGAAATGATTGATTAAGCCATTGGCAATTGATTTAACCTCTAGTTCCTCTCCTTTTCCTGGACCAGGGGTATGGAACTGAAAATTGAAACCTAATCACAAGATTGGTTCTCTTGGTAGCCAGCCTTCAGTCTTGGGTACAGCCCAATATTTGCCTCATTAACCTAACAGAAGATTCCTTTCATCAAGTTCAAGGGTTTCAGGAGCTCTGTGCCAAGAACAGGGTGAAGGCCAAATATATAATATGCATATGTGAAAGTTTGAAAACATCGTAGTATAATTCTTGTGCCATCAAATTCACAACTCTGAAGTGTTCAACTTAGTGGACTTTCATATATTCCCAAAATAGTACAACCATCATCATTACCTAATTCCAAACCATTTTCATTCCCCAAGAAGAAACCACATATGCAGTAGCAGTCACTTCTCTTTTCCCCTCCCCCCAGATGCTAGTGGTCTCTACCCACTTCCCATCTCTACGAATCTGACCACTCCAAACATTTCCCATAAATGGAGCAGTACGCTGTGTGGCCTTTCGCGTCAGACTTCTTTCACTTAGTGTTACGTCTTCACG
Organism: Phyllostomus discolor; assembly: GCF_004126475.2. Taxonomy (NCBI): domain Eukaryota; kingdom Metazoa; phylum Chordata; class Mammalia; order Chiroptera; family Phyllostomidae; genus Phyllostomus; species Phyllostomus discolor. The sequence continues at coordinate 51,605,603 of NC_040904.2, read as the reverse complement.
ATTAATCCATGTTGTGCCACAAATCAATATTTTATTCCTTTTCATTGCTTATCTCATTTTGTTGTATAGAGTCTAACACAGTGTGTTTATTCATTCGTTAGCTGATGGACCTTTAGGCTGTTTCTACTTTGTAACTATTAGGAGTAATACTGCTATTAACATTCATATACAAGTTTTCCTGTGGACATATGTTTTCAGTTCTCTTGGGTAAGTATCTAACAATGCGATTGCTGGGTCATATGGTAACTCCATGTTCAACTGTAAAAAAAATGCCAAATTGTTTTCCACAGAATTTACATTCCCACTAGCAGTATATGGGAATTTCAATTTCTCTACATCCTTACCTATGCTTTGTATTTTCCACATTTTAAAATATTTTATTTATTTAGTTTTAGAGAGAGGTGGGAAGGAGAAGGAGAGGGAGAGAAACATCAAACATCAGTGTGTGAGAATCCTCCAATTGCCTATCTCACACTCCCAACTGAGAACCTGGCCCAAAACCCAGGCATGTGCCTTGACTGGGAATCGAACCACAGACCTTTTGGTTCGCAGGCCCACACTTAATCTACTGAGGCACACCAGCCAGGGCTATCTTTCACTTTTTAAATAGTGCATGGCAATCATTATTACATGTGAATTTTAGTAGTCTACACATTTCTTGAAGATACTTAAAGCTAGATCTCAAAAAAAAAAAAAAAAGCTAGATCTCCTTTCTGGGATCCACACTCATTATCAAAGGAATGACGGGTCATACCACTCCCTACAGGAAATAATCCATTTTAAAGTGTAACCCTGGCTGGGTTGCTTGTTCTCAAAGCAGGTGCTAAAACTCCCGATGATTTCACAGGGCATAATTCTCTCTCCCTCACTCGCTGTCACACATGACTGAGGCACCTTTGAAAGCACCAAAGCATAATGTGTCTTAAAACTGTTTCCATCTTATAATTTCACATGTATTTTCACAAAAAATGACATTTTCCCATTATTTCAATGTGTTATTAGTTGATACAGGAAGGAAGTATTTAACTTTTAGGCACTCATATGAATGAAGCAAATGTGATGAGAGGCACATAAGCACTGTGAAAACAAAGAACATTATTTTCATGACCAAGGTACTAACGCTGAAATTGTTAAAATGTAATAGCCATGTAAGCGCTGGGTGTTTGCTTTTCTTCCTGTAGACAATTATAATGCCAAGAAAGTAATATTGTGAAGATTTTTTATAATCATTGCAGCATCTAGTTAACATCCTTTCCTTTATATGTGGAGAACTAATAACCCACAGTAACGTACAGAGAAGTTAAGTCCTTCTTTTGTGTTTAATCCTTAAGATAATAGCTAGTTCATTTACCCTTGAAGAGGCAGGGATGTATTCACAACTCAGAACTTGAGCTTTGAGGGTAGGAAAAAAAAATGTTCCCTGGGCTGAAGAATTAAGAAATTACTCATATTTGAAAACTACCCACTGTTGTGTATTGGTGTGTGAGTTGCATTCGATATTCCTTAGACGTGACATGGGGGAAATCCCCATGGTCTGCATTAGCCTCCACCGAAGTTTTGTTGGAAGCTCTCCCCAAGGAACACTTCTGCACTTTGTCTTTGGGTTCATGCTCAGTGGTGGTAAATGGATTAACACAGCAGTGTCTGATAGAATGATGGATGGAGTTGGAAAGAGCGATTTTCTAAACACCCTTTCCTTACTTGATGGATGTTTCCATTGCTGTATCATCCCTTGGGGCTCTTTGTGTGCAAAATCTCTCTTCTGAAAGGAGTTTTCAGTTGCTATTAGTCCCAGTGAATTTATGATGTCCTCTCGTGCAGTCTTGCCGCCATTCTGTAGGGAGAGTCTGCTCTGGCATTCCATGTAAAATGATGTCTTAGTATTCCAATCAACAGCTTCGACTGTATTAATATTTTAAAGTATGAGATGCAATTTAAGTATGAGAAAATAACTGCACTTATTTTCTCCTAATTAGACTCAATTGCAGCCAGAACTTGTCATCCATCTAAAGAAGCATTTCCCTTCTTAGACGTTTAGCTGAATCCTGTGGTACTCCTTTGTTATCTATCACCAGCACTTCTACCAATAATCTCATTCAGTTCCATCATAAACTTCAAATGTGGCTGGAGTATGTATTTGATTATGTTGTGGAAGAAACTCCTGGAAATTCAGTTCTCGCTGATGCAGTCAAAAATTACAGATCAGCAAATCTCTTAGTGTACCAGTAGGGTTAATTGGTGATATGTTCCCGTGGAAGAGAACAGGCCTTGTGGAGTTGGGGGGTAAAAGGCAGAAGTTTCACCTCCCAGGGAAAAGCAGGGTAAAAGCAATGAAAGTAAGGGAGGCCAAAGGTTTGGATGGCCAAAGGCCAGGGTGGCCAAAGGCCGGGGTGGCCTGAGGCTGGGAAGAGCCAGAGAGCCAAGAGAAAGAGTCCTTTGTTCTGAGGACTTACACAGTTGAGGGGATGGGGCTGAAGAAGTTTTATATTGATTGACAGGTAAAGGTGGTGCCAGCTTTCCCAGGGGGACATGACCACCCAAACTTAGGTATGTGTCAGGGTCTGTAAGCCGAATCCTTATCTTACTCCAGACCCATTTGTTCATCTTGCTGTAAAATAGGTACATGACAGGAGGCAATTAATTAAAGTTGGGGGAGTTACCAAAGTTCTTTATGGACTCTTTCTGTAAGTATTAGAGACTCCGTCATAAAGCAGATAGTGACCAGAGGTAGACAATTAACCAACATTGTTTTAGGGGCTTCTTCTCTGGGCACGGGAGGCCCTCTCCTGCCTTTCAGGCCTTGGGATAAACAGTTTCAAAGGCTTTCTTTCCCAGATAGTGGACATGATCCATAGAATTTCAAGGACTGCCCTCCTCCCATGTTAGCATGGTGTTTCCAGTGATGTCGGAATATTACTGGGCCAGGCTTAGCACTGCTGAGTGGGTGGGTGAGACATATGTCCCTCCTCCTCCCTGCCTTGGTTTGCTCTATGTCCTACCTCACAATTACACTAATCAGCATGCAGTTTTTCTCCATGACCCCTCTCCTTTGAACCCTGAGGCATACGTGTCTCTCTGATGGATTGATGGATGGGAGAAGTTGCCAAGATGAATAAACAAAGACATCAAATTTGAGGGACCGGGAGTTTTGGTAAACAGTCAAGGATGTAGGTGTGAGGTAGAGAATTTGAAAGTAAATGCCATCCAGCTTAACCATTTTTTCTCTCACTTTTCCTCATCTTCTGTTATATATATATATATCAGGTAGCAGGGAATTGGGAACTAGGTTAGGTGCTTAAACAATTGGAAATTAAAAATAGTGGGAAGGGGAGGTAGCACATGGACAAACTCTCTTTTGAAATTTGAGAAATTACAAACCAGCTTTCAGCTGAGGGTTTTTGAGAAGAATTTCCCTCTGGCAATAGTCCCTGTACCACCTGGCTATGTAGAGAGCAGTTAGGTGACAGAATAATGAACATAGATAGGAGAGGTCTCAGGATGATCCCTTCCTAAATTTTTCTGGTAACTCACAAATAATGACAAAGAGATCCAAAATTTCATGCCCAGAAAAAGAATATGAAAATTTGCTGAAGGTGAGAGCCATTATCTGTCAAAAAGTTCCTTAAAAGAGGTGAGGGAAAGTTGCACTGAAAATGGTGTAATATTTCAGTCACCTGCTGGGAAATTCAGAACTGAAATCTTTTAAATATCACTCCTGGCATAGAGTGCCGGAAGGAAGCCACATTCTTTCCTTGCCAGAATGGTTGCTGTGCAGGACCCAGCGGTAGAGGACAGACCATATGCTATGTTAGTGGCAGACCATGGAGGTGCCATCAGAAACCACAGGCTTGCCTTCACTACTCCTGTGTATCCCTAAAATATAAATCTCCTCGAGTCCAAATGCCATTGCTGAAGGAGAAGGAGAGGACAGTAGAACCTTGAATTGGCAATATTTTAATCTGTACTAACTTGAAAAATTACTAGAGTGAACAGGATAGTTTGCCTGCTTTTGGACAAGCTATGCAATGCAGGAGATCAAACTTTGTTATAGGAGTAAAATTTACCTGAGTCCTTTTATTTTATTATGTATTTGTGATTTTTAAAATTTTTCAATTACAGTTTACATTTAATATTATTTTGTATTGTTTCAGATACATAACATAGTGATTAGACAATTATATACTTTACAAAGTACTCCCCTTGATATTTCCAGTATCCAACTGTCACCATACATAGTAATTACAATATTATTGATGATATTCCCTATGCTGTGCTTTACATCCTTGTGACTATTTTGTAACTAACAATCTGTGCTTCTCAATCCCTTCATCTTTTTCACCCAGTCCCTGAACCCTACATGCCCCTTCTGGCAACCATCAGCCTACTCTCTGTATATTTTAGTTTACTTCTGTTTTGTTTGTTCATTTATATATTTTTTTAGATTTTACATATAAGTGAAATCATTTGGTATTTGTCTTTATCTGACTGACTTATTTCACTTAGCATAGTATCCTCTAGGTCTATCCATGCTGTCACAAATGGCATGATTTTGTTCTTTTTGTGGCTGAGCAATATTCCTTTATATATATGCTCAATGTTGCTAAGAGAAATGCAAATTAAGACAACTAGATATAACCTCATACCCATCAGAATGGCTATCATCAATAAATCAACAAACAACAAGTGATCAGATAGGTATAGGGCCATAAAATTTTGGGGAACAAACTCATTTTATGCTTGGACCCTTATTATTTAAATTGAGGGTATTCTTAGAAAAGCAGTTTTCATAGGATTTTATGCATTCATTCTTAGGCCTGATTGTCCCAGGGAACCCACCCTTTCCAGCACAGGCAGGGCTGCACCCACCTCCAGCATTGTTTCAGGCTTAAGCCTGTCAGGGGAAGTGAGGCAGCCAAGAGATTAAGAGACTTCTTGCAGACAGAATGACAACTCAAGCTATGTCAAAGCTGAGGGGCAAGGATCCATCACCCCCCTTTTCTATAGCCCCCAAGTCCTTCCCGGAGGGCTCCTATGTGACCATGCCTGTCTTAGGTTGTTCCTCCTTTGAGGAATCTTACCCATCATTGGCTAACCAGTCACCCCCCTGGGGCCAAGCAGGGTGAAGTGAAAGGGGCAGAGGTGGCACCCCTACAAGATAAGTTTTGTCTCCTTAATGGCTTATGGTCCCAAGGTCTTTTTACTCAGCCTTAGCCACAAGGGGTTACAGTTTCTGAAACCAGGCAGGGCAATTCCCAACAGCTAAAATTTGTTTCTTTGGCTTCTAAAGAACATGCTAGGTTACCATTATGAAGTAAAAGGGTTCTTTTAGGGATATGTGATATTCAGTATGGGGGATTCAAAGTGTTGGCAAGAGCATTGTAAGAAAGTTTTTAAAAATGTTTGCCATTTTTAGATAAATAGACTCATAAAAGGGAAAAGCTTGAATGAAAGCCAAAGAGAATAGGACCTGGGACTATTTATCATTGACAAAGTTATACATACTGGAAGATTTTTAGGAGCTGATTCTAGAAAAGAAAAATTTCCATGAATTTCAGGAGAATTTTAACCCAAATTAAGCCTGGATTTCAGTGGAAGTAAAGTACTGGCTTTGGAATGGAGAAGAAATAAAGATGAAATAGTAATGGACTGTGGAATCTCAAAATGTCCAAGTCTACAATTTTCCTAATGTATACCTAGTTCAAGTAACACAATTCTGTTACAACACAGTTGGGGTGTTTCAGTCAACTCACTAACAACTCATGAAATAGCAGATGGTTGTTCCACGAACCCAGGCAAAAGATATTTGCCAGTGGAAACTTATTGGTACAAGATAGGATATCCTCAAAGGCAAAGGAAATATTTCTGTTTAGATACTTTTTGAGTTCATGTTTTATTGAATATTTTTATTGCACCTTCTGCTACCAGGGACATGTTAGGCTTTAAGCATATTTTCAGTGGGCTGTGAGTAGTGAAAAAATAATTATTTGAAAATAATTTTAGCTCTGAATTTAATAAACAGAGACTCTATTTCTTAACAGTGTACTGGAAGAGCAGCTAGAATTTAACAGCTTGCCTTTTTAAAAAATTGTCAAATGAACTCAAAAAGAGTCTGGAGCATTTGACTGGAAATATTGTAAATGATAAAGAATTATTCAACAGTCTTAGAATTTACAAGGTGGGAATACAGTGAGACAAAAGCCCAGAAGGGTTCCAAAGAAAAAAGAAAAGTTAAGAGTTCTTATAGTAAAAAGTATATTCTGGAGAATAATCAGTCCTGCATTCTTAGCCCTAGGACTGGTCCAGGATGGTTATCAGTCAGATGTCAGGCAGTCCAGATGATGGATGCCCGGTGGTCTACAAGATCAGTGCCAGGAAGTCTAGTCAAATCAGGTGGTCTGGACAATGGATGTCAGGTGGCTTGGATACATGAGTCCTTCAGGGACTAAGTAGGGGTTTGTTGTATTGAGGTCTGGTGGATGTCCAGATGTATATCCAGGTATTTACACATGACTGGAAAGTTTAAAAAGTTTAAGTTCATGGGGTAGTTAAAATAAGACTACAGTTTGTCCTCCTGCCACAATTTTCATAATATTAATAATTTTAGAATTTAGTTAAGGTGAGTTTATTTCATATAGTCCCTATCTTCACTCTTTCCTCAGGATCCTATTCCACAATTGAATGCAGCTGGTTGATTTTATTGTTGTCTTGAATATTCTTTTTTCCTGTGTTTCAATATCTTTTGTTTTATGAAAACTAAGGAATGGACTAAAATAATTCCCAAAAATGTTACCTCAAATGAACTTTAGTTCAAGCACTTCTAGCAAGTTAATGCCATTAGGTACTAAAAGTAAAATTTATAAAATGCTGTAAAAAAATTGTTAGTCCCTATTGCCTCTCTTTCATTAGAAGAGCCAGTTCCTCAGGTACTATTTTATATCCTAAATTTGCTTTTTTGGGCTAGAGAATAAAAGCCATTGGCTTGGAAATATGTGAACATGCTTTCTAGCCATTGTATGAAAACCGTTGCAAAGTACCGAGTCTTCCATATTTCTCTAAATAGCATACTCCATGTCAAAGTGTGCTCAAAATCCCAGGGAGCAGGATAAAAAACAATAATAGTAAATTATCTTAATCATCAACCCTTTTAGATCTATTTCATTAGTGTTTGAAAAATTAAAATCACAAAGAATAATTCAAAGAAGAAATGTCTTTGTCATTTATGTTTGTTTTCAAAGCCTTAACATATGGTGAGCCAAATTAGTGCTTTGTTATTATAATCAGTAATAACAAATGGAAAATGAAGTCTAAAGAAAACTCAAAACAGAATGAATCATTGGTAATGAAAAAACTCGCAGCGGTAACCTGACATGTTGGCACAGGGTGCAGCTTCATTCGCTGTGACTCTCATTTCCTGCTTCTTCTTCCTTCCATCCCAATCTCTGCTTTCACCTCTTCTTGTGGAGCAAATACAGCTGCTCCTGGAGATTGGACTTCTTATCTCAAAGAGCTCTTCCTTCTAATCCTTTTTATACCTTATTATTTTTCCCAAAACACACTTAATTTTATTTACTTTATTATTTTTTCCCAAAACACACTTAATTTTATTTAAAAATTATTTATTTAGACTAAAAAAACCCTTTTAAGATTCTTTATGGAACTGTCTCAAGCTAAATGTCATTTTAAACTAAGACTCGAGAGGTGAGATAAAAGGCCATAACCACAGTCAGCTAGTATTTTCATTGAGAAGCTGCAATGGCCCCCTATGTCCTAGTTTAGTCCTGTCTAGTGCCAATTTGTTCTCGCTGTCAAGTGTTTCTGTAGGCTCTTGCCACCCCCATAGCTTGAATTCTATTTCCCATGACCTCTCGTATCTCTAACATTCCTGCTTTCCTACATTAACCCACATCTATCTAAACTTCCTCAAATGCAATCAATAATAAATAATTGGAAGAGTATCTTCTATTTATTAACATTATGGAATAACTTGAACTCAACTTCTGTGAAATGCAGATTAATCCATTTTTCCCCTAAATTTCAAGTGATAACAAGTAAAGTCTAAAAACCTTTGTATTTCCTTCATTTTCAATAGAAACAACACATACTTAGTATAATGTTATAATTAAGAATCCTATCTACTCTTTTCCTAGAATCCAGGCCAATAATTTCTTACACAAAAGAAGACTATTAGATTTTCTGGGCAGTCATCTTGGAATCTCAGAGAGACAAAAGCCAGCTGGAGACAAAGGAAAGGAAGAAACTCCCTGAACAGTATGATGTGGGTTGAGCAGCTCCTCTAGATAGAGTCCTATTAAAGACTCAGGGGTGTAGGATTCTGTCATCCTTAACATTTACCCTCATAGTCACTGCAGAGAGAACTTTGAGAGAACAAAGGAGAGAACTTTGGAATCATGTAAGTATTGCCCATGATCATGACGACAGCATCAGTCATCTTGGAGGCTCCACCAGGTGCTCAACCAGGGATCCCTGTTCTCCTCCACATGGGCCTCTCCACACTGAGCTTCAAGTCATGGTGGCTGGGTTCCAAGAAGTCGTGTTCCAAGAGCAAGCATTCTAAAAAGGAGAAAGCAAAGGCTGCCAGTGTTACAACCAATCTAATTTGGTGAATCGAAGGTAAGGAACTTAAACCTATTGTGGAAAACAAAATGCAAATACAGAGTATGAGAGAAGATGGTGGCCAAGTAGGTGGAAGCTGAGTCCACTTGTTCTTGCCCCCAAGATACTCAGCTGATTTGCTGACAAATAGATTGAACATTCAATGGAATCTTAGCTGATACGAAGTTTGGAAGCCAAGAAGAACAAAAGACACTTCACAATGGGCAGTAAGGAGACTGTACAGGTCAAAGGGGAAATACTCCTTGCATGAGGCCTGCAGCTGTGGAGAGCCTAGTCAGAAACTGTAACTTTGTGGCTCCCACCCCTCCCAGGGCAGAGAAACCCCAGATCCAGGTTGAGAGTGACTTGGATACACAAAGTTGGGGACATTCAGGCTACATACACATACAGTGTGCAGCACACCCATAGCTGCAGTGGCAAACACTAACCAGGAGAGTGCCAGAGGGAGAGAGGGGGATCCTATCTGCACCTGGGTGGAGCAGAGGAAGGCCATGGCCAGCCATGACTGTGAGAGACTTATATTTTTGGAGAGGTGGTGTGTGTGGAAAACTGGACAGTGACTCAGTACTGCAGTGGGTTGCCCAGAAAGACTTTTTAAAAGAGGAGCTGAAGTGTGTTGTGCAGGGACTCTATGTGGAGTTGCCCTGCCAGCAAAGGGAGGAGACTGAAAGCATGGTTTGCTCCCACTGAATATAGGTAGGCAGACAGATCAGAGAGGTGCACAGCAAGGGAGTTTCTCAGCCCCAGGCTGGCACAGCTAAGCAGGCCAGAGGCTACACAGAGTGGAGAGTTCAGGACAGTACCTGCTGTGAGGGCAGTGGACTGGGAACTGGACAGGCAAGAGTTAAGCACCTGAGATTGTTTATGGCCAGGCAGAGCCTCCCTGCCTACCTTTTGCAACAGCACAGATGGAACTGCAAGCACCACTAATGAGGAAGCTCTGCAAAACAGGAGAGGCTCAGGAACCCCCTTCAAGGTGCATATCCACAAAAGAAAGACAGAAAGAGAAACACCTAAAGGGCCCATTTTGAAATTCACTCAGGGAGACAAACTACCCTGGTTCCTAAGGCCCTATTCCACTAAGGCCAGCAGGGCAAGGACATCAGAAATCAGTGCAGCAAGGGGGAATCAGGGCTCACCAAGCCTTGGCTTGTACACAGAGCTGCCATCCGCACCAAGCAGGAGAGAGCTGACCCTCTTCCACAAATTGGCCTCTCCCTTGAAACACATAGCTATTTAATCAGAAACTATACATTATAGGAAACAAGCTGTGGCAGAGCAAGACAGGTTGTGCAGGGTGGGGGGAACACACCTACAATTTCCCCAGAAGACTGAACAGTGCCTCCCAGGGGAGACCCAGAGGTCCCACCCTCCCAATCACAATAGAAGCCCCCTTTAAAGGCAGATGAAGGCAATAGGCAGTGCTGCCAGAATTTGGATGACCCAACCTGGGACTTTGCATTGATAAAAAGCCAGAGACAAATCCAGAAAGAGAAGACAGAAGGCAAACACCAAATTCTGCTGAAACGAATTTTACCTCATTATTAGTCAGAATTTGAATTGCTTTTTTTCTTTTATTCTTTTTCTTTCACATAGCCCTTTAATATTTCTCCTTTTGTGTCAGTTGTATTCCAACTAATTCACTATTCTTTGGCTTTTACTTTTTGTTCTTTTTATATTTTTTAATTTTATTTTTATCTCAAATCTCACATTGTACCCTTGCCTTGTCTTACTCCATTTTGCCTTCTTCCTGCTCTTTCTTATTTTCATTGTAGAGTATATTTTCCCTCACACAATGTCTTGTTCTTAGTCCTTACTCTCACTATTTCTCCTCCCTCTATCCTCTCAAAATCATTCTTCCTTCCTTTAGTCAGCTCACATTCTTTTCCCCCTTCTTATAATATTCATATTTTATTTCCACCTTTATAAATCATGGCTGGTTTGGCATGGATATTACAGTTATTGCTGTTCTTCTTCCATCTTATTCCTGTTGGTTCACTATGTTTTTTTATTTCAAATCTCACAGGCTACTTTCCCCCTACTCCATTTTGCCTTCCTCCTGCCCTTGCTTACTTGAGTTTGGAATTTTATTTTTACCTTCTCTTAGCCTGGATTCTATTCCTTATTCTTATTATTCCTCCTCCCTCTATCCTCTCAAAATCATTTTTCTATACTATAGATATCTCATACTTTCTTTTCTCTTTCATATAATATTCTTATTCTCTTTCTGCCTTTGTTAATCAGTGAATGAGTGGATCAAAATACTGTGGTACATTTACACAAGAAATACTACACATCAGGAAGAAAGAAGGAGCTCCTACCTTTTGCAACAGCATAGGTGGAACTGGAAAATATTATGCTAAGTGAAATAAGCCAGTCTATGAAAGACAAGCCAGTTTGTGAAATATCATATGGTCTCACCTATATGAGGAATCTAATGAACAAAATTAACTAATGAACAAAATAGAACTAGAAGCATGGAAACATGGAACAGACTGACAGTGGCTAGAGGGGGAAGGTTGGGGGTAATGGTGGTAAGAAGAGGAATGGACTAGTCAAACATGTATGAATGACCCGTGGACATGGACAACAGTGTGGGGACTGACTGTGGGAGTGGGGGTTGAGATAGGTGGGGGAGAGAAAAGGGGGAAAATTGGAAAAACTGTAATAGAACAACAATAAAAAGATGCAAAATCAAATAAGACAAATGAAGACTATTAACCAAAAATATGTTGCATCTGTTGTCCTTTCTGTTCCATAATATAGGAGTCATATATGTATTTGGAAACTTCATAAGAACTAATTTGACTAACGTAGTAAAGTTTATTTTAATTCAACAAACATTCAGTGTTTGCTACATGAAAAAGACTGTGCCAGCCAAATCGAAGAATACAAAGAGAGCTAAGATACAGCTTCTGTCCTTCAAGAATATAAATTCAAATGGAGAAAAGAGAAACAAACATAAAATTAGTTAATACATAAACTAGAGGAGGAGAAAGTTGAAAAAGAGATTTATTTTGGCAGAACAGAGCACTAAAACTTCTTGGAAGAAACAGGATTTGAACTGGCCTTAAAGGATTTGCAAGACTTTTCAAGGCAAAGCAATTCTGGCAGAGACAAATGTGAGTGTATTGCTCAGTATCACATCATACCATAACTATTTAAGTGTCTTTCTCCTCCACCTGAATACTAACTCCTCCAGGGCTGAGACCATGGCTTACCCATTTACAATACTACAAGATTTCATATCTTATTAATTTTTTAGCATAAGCTAAATTTTCAGTAAATATTTGTTGAATTAATCAATTGATAGCTATTGGGCTCCTAAAAAAATTGAATACCACTTGAATCAGTACTCAGAAGTTGCTTAATGAAGTTTCACTAAGATGTTCAAACACACACACACACACACACACACACATTCAAACTATTTTAAAAGATTTAAAAATCAAGTGTTGCAGGTTCGATTCCCAGTCAGGGTACATGCCTGGGTTGCAGGCCATGACCCCCAGCAACCACACATTGATGTTTCTCTCTCTCTCTTTCTCCCTCTCTTCCATCTCTAAAATATAAATAAATAAAATCTTTAAAAATGATAAAAACATACTTTTTTTAAAAAAGATTTAAAAATCATATTTGTTATATCTGTGATGGCTAAGTGATTGTCACATTGTTCTCTGTATTTTAATGGGAGTAGAGTCACAGTTCTTAAGAAAGGCATTGGACTGTGCATCAAGAGTATAAAATCAAGACTAACCAGTACCTGGGAAGAATTGGACTATCTCTTTTTCTTCAGGCCTGACCCTTCTCATCTAGAGTTTTCTGCCCAGTGAAGAATCTCATCGAGGGGTTGTGTAAGGAAACAAAGTGCTGTGTGAGCCGGTACCTCTTAGGAAACAGTGTGGAGTTAGTGTGGTATTTGTGATGCTCCCTGAAGCCTTAATAAACATCCAAATCCTATTCTGTCCTGATCACTGCTACCTCTAGGGGTTTCCCAGGAGGAAACCAGATACTAAGCATATTAACAGATAGGAAACAAAATATTGCTTTCCTAATAGGTATGCGGGAGCTCAGTACCTCTCAGTTCAGGGACTCCTAAACTGAGCTTGACTTGAGATAAGAATGGGGCTTCTACAAGCTTCCACCAGTAGATGAGTGGATAAAAGAACTATGAGACATTTACACAATGGAATACTACTCAGCTGTAAAGAAGAAGAAAGTTTTACCTTCTGTGACAGTATGGTTAGACCTGGAGAACATTATGCTAAGTGAAATAAGCCAGTCAGAGAAAGACAAATACCATATGATTTCACTCATATCTGGAATCTAATGAACAAACTGAACTAATAAGCAAAACAGAGACAGACTCACAGATAGCAGGATGACAGCTAAGGAGGGGTAGTGGGTGGAATGACTGAGCAAGACAGAAAAAGGACTCATGGACATGGACAACAGTGTAGTGATTGCGGGGAGTATAAGGGACTAAATGGTAATGAGAAAATACAATAAAAAATATAAATAAAAAAAAAAGAATGAGGCTTCTAATTCTCCAGCTTCACTCTAAATTCAGAGATCACTATGTATCTTCAGGAGGAGAAATCTGCAAGGCCAGCCCTGACATAACTTTCTAATCAGTTGCTGATTTCAAGGGGATAGGAAAGAAGAAAGAAACCTGTACCTTTCAAAGATGTAGAGCCTGCTTACATCTGCAAATAGAAAACAAAGAGAGCACCACAGTCAGAACTGCCAATCTCTAAGCACTATTGATACATGTAGCCCAGTGAATATTCTGACCAATGCAGCACATCTTTCTCTTTCAAGGGAGTGTGATGGAGGAGACTGTTATCCCGTCCTTCGAGGGTAACCACCATTTTCATGTGCTTGAAAGTGCTTTCAATTATATTTGTTTTCCGTAGTGTGTATTTCCATTTATTCATTTACTTATTCAACAAATATTTATAAAGTGTTTGTATGTGCTAGGCACTCTAGTAGACAGTGGAGACACAATGTGAATTAGGCAATCAGGATCACTGCCCTAATGGCATCTGTAATGTAATGAAGAATAAAAAGATGCAAACAAGCAATTATAATACAATATAAAAGTGCTGTGGTAGCCAAAGTACAGGATGACATGGAAAAAAGAATAGAGGTGAGTCGTATAGAACTGGTGACAGCGGCACCCCAGCAAAACTTAGAGTGGAAGTAATAATCACGCTGATGCTTAAAGGACAAATAGAAGTTAGTCAAGTGTAGGGGACCTCAGTTGTTTTGTCTGACCAGCATTCATTCCTCAATCCTCAGGCACAGTACCCGAATTCCCCTTTGAGCAACCACCCCTCCCCACTTCCAGTCATGTGGTTTGTGTAAGGTTGATATCAACACCAAGTTCTGTGTTTCCTGAGTTTTCCTTCCATAAAGAAGAAGATTTATGCTTTTCCAGAATTAATTTATATCCCAGGAAGAGCAGAGGGTGCATCTGTCAAAATTTGGGGGCGGGGATCTTGCCCAAACCTTTAGAGACCTACATATTCAAATACATTCAGAGATTCCTGGGGGCATCACGTGATATGATTGTTTGTCGGTCTTAAGGTGTGAAGTCCTAATCCATTTTACACTAAATTCACACAGAGCTGGTCAAGGTGAGGGGGCTCGTGTGAGGAGCAGCTTACACATAAGGACAGCAGAAGGGGAGCCAGGAGAGGGAGGCCTGCAGAATTCCTGAGCCCGCCAGGACCTAGGTACAGACACAACAAATATGATTCTTGTGGCAGAAGGAAAGGCTTTATAACTGGAGTAGGCCTGAATATAGAGGCAATGATGAGTGCTTTAGATGGAGAATCAAGATTATTTTACCATCCCAGATTATCTTTGTTTAAAACTTAGCCTAGTCGATTTCATTTGAAAATAATTAGCAAACATCTGGTGTTCTATAGCTCTTTTCCTCCCCGTGATATAGATTCTTCTCACTTGGGTGAGCAGTAATGGCATCTCCCGGTAGTGACTTCTTTTCTGAGGAGGATTTCTACACGTGGGAAACCACAGTTGGACGGGGTGCTGTTTTTCATAGAGTGGGGTGATCTATCTTGTTCATCTATACAGCTCCAGTAACAAAGCTGTAAGTTCATTACACCATTTTCATGGCCACTGATCATGATAATTACAAGCGTGACTCTGCAAATATATCAAATCCTTTTAAGGATGTAACAAGGAGGTAATCAATCTTCTATTTGTATTGTCATTTCTTTTTCATAATTTTAGCTCTCCTCCTTGATAAACACACAGATGTTAGTGTTTTGAGCTGAGGCAGGAGATACTGAGCCCTAAATCTCAGAGTTACCTGAAAAGAGCATGTTTACAATATAAAAAGGCTTACAGAAAGTCCAACGAACAATCAATTTAAAGAATTTAAGCAAAGAGACAAGACTGAGGTAAGAGGTGATAAGGGACACCCGAATAAGGTAATTAGTATACTTGGTAGGGATGGCACCTCTATAAGCTCCTACTTGTGGAGTCTTCAGGGCCTTAAACATGATAGGTGACAGGAATATCAAGAGCTCCATTCCCACTCAGACATTCCCCTTCCCTCATGGTCCCTTCTCTGCCTCTTTCCAAATGCAGTCTACAGAGTAAAAAAATAATCCAAAATTCTCTGTCTTCCACCTCTTCCTTCCTTTCTTTCTTCCTTTCTTTCCTTCCTTCTTTCCTCTTCTTTTTTTCCTCCTTCTCCTTCCCCTCCTCCTCCCCTTCCTCCTCCTCCTCCTTCCCTCTCTGCCACTAAAAAATTCTTGCAATGTTTGGTAGAGCATCATCCAGTATACCGCTAACCACTTCTTTAGCATAAGAGAAGCTAGGAGTCCATAATGAGGTCTGGAGGGACAGTGGAAGGCTATTTAGTGACCCATCAGATCCATTAAACACCCAGCACCCCATGGACTGACCCAAAATCCTGGGGTCCCTGGAATGAGCCCTGGCATCCATGAACTCCTCCAGTTTCAAAACTCTCTACTGTCCTTATGATTCTTATTGTTGACTTTCCTACGGGACAAGGAATCTGCTTAGGTTTTTACTTCTTCCCCTGCCTGACACTCCAGATTTTACATACTAGGCCCCATTCCTTGCTTGAGTTCTTTAAGTAAATGTTTCTGTTAAAGACAAGTCAGTGTTTTGCATTAGTGTTTCTAACCATTGCAGATTAATGAGCCAGGACAACTATTCTGCTTTCTCAATGTACTAGAACTTAGTGCACAGAGCAGTAGGTGTGGTACTGTGCTTGCAGCTGCTTCTTATTCATACAGGATGGGGCAAAAGGAGGTTTACAGTTGTCTGTATAGGAAATAATACAATAATTAATAAATACTAATACAAGAATATACTGTTTCACGAACTCACAACTGTAAACCTACTTTTGCCTCACCCCTATATAAAAGGTAATTTAGTTGAAATTTGACCTATAATCTGTAAAGAAAAATCTGGCCTAATGTCCAATAAAATGATTAGTCTGGATTTTGTGGATTTAGACATACTTTTTTTTTTAAAAAAAAAGGAGGAGTAGGAGGATGATGGTGATAGTGATAAATGGCTCATATAGTATGATAATATTCTTACTGTTTTTATTAACCCACTCAGTCCTCACAGCAACTTAGTCAGTCAGGTACTATTATTGTTAGGTTACAAAACTGTAACTAGGACTGTTACTGGTTGGGAAACAGACCACAGCCACAGAGTGAGAGATCGGTAGAGCAACAACTTGAACCCAGGCACTCAGGCTCTGCTGAGCTCCTCTATGTTTTACAAAGTTTGAATATGGTCTGTAATATCCCAATGATGCCACTTAATAGCTATAGTGTGAAAATATTTTCTAACTGTAATTTTAGCTTAAACTTTATTTTTTTGAACATAATAGCAAACTCTTACATCTTTTATTTCTTGAGAAATACTATTGTACAACATTTTTTCTTTTTTTTAATGGCTTCTAAAATATAATGTATAGAGTGTATGGTGTGTAATGTGTTGTACACAGCTCTCATTTACTACCTTCTTTTTGTCAGTAATAATCAACCACTTCATAGACAATGTAAGAACTTTAGAGTGGATGGAATACTTCCATTTCCTCCTCCCTGTAGGGCTCCTCTGATTTGTTTCCTGTCTTTCATAGATCGCTATCCTTTATTGCCAAAGAGCCAGTGTCTTCAAAACTGTTGTTTCACACATTTTGCAGTTATTGTCTGGGTGTGTGTTTGTCTCAGGAAGCAAACAAAAATCTGCCCTTGTTATTTTCATCTCATGCAGAAGCGCCATTCCTCAGCCAGTGCACCTTTACCATACTCATGGGATAATCAGCTTGTTCAGCAGGTGGGAGAAACCCTGAGAGGTTCCAGGCCACAGAGCAAGTCCATCCCCTAATCACAGTGCTGCCTCCTGGTGGAAGGGCATGTGTTTTTCATGTCTTCACAAGAGAAACTTCAATGACATCTTCAACATAGCCCAATATTTGGCTCTCATATTTATAAATGCTGTTAGGAGTTACAATCACAATTACACTGATCTCTATGTTTAGGGCCTACTGCTGCAAGCAAGTAGGGTCAATGAGCTCAGTTCATAAGCTAGAATTTATTTAATCTTGCCACCTAAATACATTTCTGTTTTAGGCAGACTGACTCTAACATTTATGCCTAAAGCTATTTACTGTAAAAATGTCCTAAGAAGACATAAGTACTTACAAAAAGACTTTTCATCTTTATTTTCTTTGGATAAAACAGAAAAGGAAAACATGCTTGAAGTCAGATTTTTGGCCTATCTGTTAGATAACGAGAACCCTGTGAAGCTCTCCAGAATGAACCCTGTGAACCTCAGGGAATGTTTTCTGAAGAAACTGCCTAGCTCCAGCTCTGAGCCCCCACGAGAACTTCAAAGGCCTTGGTCTGGAGCCACCTCATGGCCTAGATGGCAGCAAAGAGACCTGGCTGCAAGAATAGGCCATGGAAGACTGTTAGGACAGGCAACCAACCTGCGTGTGGTGTCTTCAGGTGACTTTTCATCCATGGATTTGGGCATCCACAAAATGCAGATGTGTTACATGGAGCTGGACTTGGATTGAGGCAAGGTTCTGATGTGTAAATTATTTTCATCAGTAAAGTGAGAGATAGAACTGGGGTGGTCCTGAAGGCACTGGAATCTTTCCAGAGTTTTTTATTCTTTGATCTTCATGCCCAGGCCTTCTGAGGTTCCAGAACCTCAGGGACCCACCTCAGGTCATAGCCAGAGCCCACCTGGGTGATCAACAAGACTGAACCCAGGGGAGGTGGGCTTCTACCAGGGTGAGCTTTTCTCAGTGGCCAATGTTTACCTTTTCTGTGGCCAATTTCCTTCGGGCATGACCTCCCTCACTAATCTGATAACTTGTATTAGGGATGCAAGCAGGCAGTACATCAGATATTCACTGGCATGGGGGGAGGAAATAATAGAACTCTAATTTACATTTATTTTTAATTCATCTTTTCCTTATTTATATTTTATAGTATGCATACTATATTAGTTATAATATGACACATATGCAATTTAACTATATACTCATACAACAGTAGACATGTCATACATGATATACATGTGGCCTATGTTCATATATAACATGTATACTGCTGTATGAGTAAATATTTAAATATTTTATTTATATATATATTCATAAACTTACTCTAATGTAAATCTACTCTCTGTATATTCTATCAGCTCAGCTTTTTGAAGACATCTCTTTCAGAGACTCTATCCTTTGTCACACTGGGTTGCTGGCTCTCTAGGTTTTCTGTATACCTGTCACTTCAAGTTACCCTTGTCTATCATCTTTGAGATTTCCATTGCGTCAATCTTTCATTGGTTTATCTGTCTCTTGAATCTTATCTCCCCTTTTCTAGGTATATTTCTGGTTTATCTAGCTTCTGAGACCTTCCAGTTGCTTCCTGAGAAAAAATATTGTAAAAGGATTTTTTTCTTTTTTTAAAATTGTTCAAGTACAGTCGTCTCCATTTTCTCCTCACTACACCCCACTCCTGCCCCACCCATCTCCACCCCCCACCCTCAATCCTACTCCCCTTTTGTGTCTGTGTCTTTTATACATGTTCCTGATGGCCTTTCCCCTCTTTCCCCTGTTATCCCTTTCCCCTCCCTTTTGGTTACTGTCAGTGATTTCTTTATTTCAATGTCTCTGGTTATATTTTGCTCACTTTTTTGTTTTGTTGATTAGGTTCCACTTATAGGTGAGATCATATGGTATCTTTCTTTTGATACCTGGCTTATTTCACTTAACATAATGCTCTCCAGATCCATGCTGTTGTGAGGAGTAGGAGCTCCTTCTTCCTTTCTGCTATGTAGTATTCCATTGTGTAAATGTATTATAGTTTTTGATCCACTTACTTACTAATGGGCACTTAGGTCGCTTCCAATACTTGGCTATTGTAAATTGTGCTGCCATGACAATTGCGGTGCATAGGTTCTTTTGAATTGGTGTTTCAGGGTTCTTAGGGTATAATTCCAGCAGTGGAATTGCGAGATCAAAAGTCAGTTCCATTTTGAGTTTTCTGAGAAAATTCATACTTTTTTCCACAGTGGCTACACCAGTCTGCATTTTCACCAACAGAGTACTAGGGTTCGCTTTTCTCCACAATCTCACCAACTTGTTGTTTATTGATTATAAAACTTTATTTTTTCATTAATCAGAAATTAATTTTACTCATCCAAGCCATTCCAAATAAAAATTACACAAAATCATGAAATAATCTTGAAAAGTCTTATGAAAGTTGGTGCCTAGGCTATTTATAATTTGAATCAATGTCAGAGTTCTCTTGGTGGTAAAGAAACATATAGCCCATCTTCTACCAAGGGTCATGGGTGTGGCAGTAAGGAGTGGAAGCCAAAGAACCTAAGGTTATTTTCTTAGAATGTTGTTTAAGGAAAGAAATCTAAGAAAAGAGAAGAAAAACTTAAGATTATACTTTAAAATGGCCATGTACCCATGTTATAATAATTACTAGAAACTTATCTAAAATTTAGGCACAAATCAGCCTTATAAGTAAGCACCCTCAAAATCATCTACCCATCATTCTATGCCAAAGATACTTAGCACAATACAAAAGACACAATGGTCTCTCAGGTGTCTTCTGCTCCAGATTTGTATGATTCTACAGCAGACTCTTTCATTGCTCATCTACACAATATTGATTGTTCAAAACAGCAAAGAGAAGCAAGTATCCAAGAGGCTGTTTTAAATGATGGTTGGGATAACATCTAGTGTACAAAATACCTAAACTACAAAATGGTATTATTGATTATAAATAGATCGAGGTGACTTATCATCATGAAAGTTAATAGACATACCCTCTGGCTGTATAGAACTTGCTTGAGATATACAAAACCCTCTCACGGACTTATTCAAGCCATAAATCACAATGAGAGTTAGCAGTTATCTCCAGTTCATAAATAAAGAATGAGAGAAATAAAAATGCCAAGGGTCTCTTCCAGAGTCACACGGTATTGCAAGTGCAAATCCAGCATACTTCACACTACACATTGTGCCTATATTAGACATGTACATTTAAAGAAGAACAAACTTCCTATTTGTGACATTAGTGAAGGGCATCAAATGAAATAACCAATTCTAGCATAAATCTTATTTCACAAATGACAAAACATCATGTAATTAATTCCTGTTGCTAACACTTTTTATTCCACATAAGGACATGAATAAATATCGTAAGCTTGAAAATCTATATCAGGTAAATCATGTTTTTGTTCTATTGATCTATCTATCTAAACTTTACATATTGTATATGTAAAGGTTTAATTTAATTTTAAGGTATGCAGAACATCTGCCCATGAATGAATGGTGCCCGTGTGCAAATCTATTAGATATTGAGGTGTTCTGTGCATGGAGTATGCATTACAAAAATATTAATGATAGTGGGACTGATTCAATGAGAGTCATACACTGCCAAATGTTAACCCATACTATTTATTAAAGAAAAAATTTTTATTTGCCAGAAATGTAGGAAACAGCTCTTTGTTTTTCAATATGCTTACATAACTATTACCAGGGATGTCTCATTGTGTTGACTGCTTTCCTGTACATGAAATGCATGTTAAAATTGAAAATTCACAAGACAAATAAATATTTGTTGTTGTGTTTACATTAAGGAGGTAAGGATTTACAATTTGGTTGAAAAAAGAAGATAGATGTGGAGATAGCATCACTAGTATAAATGGAAATTCCCCAGCCTAACTCATTTTTCCCCTTTTATTCTATCACCACACTCGAATGCCGTGTCAATATGGCTGGAATTGGAACTCTGTACCAGTTGTACATTGTCATGTGGATTAAAGAGGTACTTTAACTCCAATTGAAAATCACCTGAAACTAAGTAAAAAGTAATAGAAAACAGGATTCAGCTTGTGTCTTTATATATTTTTATATTTGCATCAGTTTCTTTTTATTTGTTATTTTAATTGGAATGACTTAAATTTTTTAGTCTCTTTCTGTATGAACCAAATATTTAGTTCCTGAGAAAAATATTGAATGATGCTGACATTAGATACCAAATGATCACTTTGTCAGCTATGACTAGGAACCTAAGAGACTGCAGAATGTGCACATCATGGAAAATAAACTCTATATGTCTGGGTGAATTTTAGTTGGCTGGACATACAACTGTAAGATTCCCAGTGATTCATATGATTAATACCAACTCACTAAATTATAAAATCAACGTTTTAATATTTTTGTTTTTTGGAAATTCTTGTAGTTGAGGAAAGTATTTTTCTTTGGTTACTTGTTGAAAAACTAGGACAACATTTTAAAGCACATAAAAATCCACTGCAATCATAAGACCCTCACATCTAAATTTTAAACTAGAAACTAATACTCATAGTTTTTGGTCTTTTCACTAAAACACATTTTTCTTTCTGGGGAAGAAAGACATCTATGAATCATGCCTCAATCATAACCATTGAAAGAGAAGTTATAAAGATGGCATGTCAAAAAACCTACAGCGTAATGCATCATAATATTGGATTCTGTATTCTCAGCATTGGTGGTCCAGTCACACATGGAAGAATATTCATCTTATCACTCCCCACAAAACCTAGCATAATGCTTTGCACATAATAGGTTCTTGATAAACATCTGATTACATGTTGAATCCACAAACTAATACTATTCATCCTGCCAGTGTCCATCCTGCTCTCTAGGCAGACTTGAGTGAGAATAACATCTATTTGTTAGAAACATTTACTCACACAAATTTGCTTTTAAACTGTTATCTTTGGAAATATAAGGGGTTGGAGTTTGTTGCCATATTTAGAGCAATCTATAAAATTAGAATGATATTGACAAGTATGCTGCAGCCCAGGATGCATGAATGAACATGGCTCTGGGTCACAGAGAAAATAATAAATACTGACTTAATTTAGTAGGCATTGAATTAGTCAGAGTTCTCCAGAAAAACAGAACCAACAGATTTGGTGGGAGCGTTGGGCGGTGGAGACAGAGAGAGAGACAGAGAGAGACAGAGAGACAGAGAGAGATATTACAAGGAATTGACTTACACAACGACAGAGGCTAAGCACCAAGATCTGCAAAGCACCAAGAGCAGTCAGTAAACTGGAGACCTAGAAAGCTGGTGTAGTTCCTTCCAACCTGAGCCTAAAGGTCTCAGAACCAAGAGAGCCAATGTTTTAACTTCTGTCATCCAAGCTGACCAGTTTGAGACCAAAGGAAAGCCAAGGTTTCGGTTCAAGTACAAACTCAAAAAAAGACCAGTGTCCCAAATCCCACAGTCAGGTGGGAGGAGTACCCTTTTAGCCAAGAGAAAGCCAGCCTTTTTGTTCTATTCCAGCCTTCAATTGATTGGGTGGGGCCCATTCACAATAGGGAGAGCAATCTCCTTTAATCAGTCCACCCCTTCAAATGTTAATCTCATCCAGAAATATACTCAGAGATGCACCCAGAATACTATATAAACAAATGTCTGTGTACCCCATGGCCCAGTCAAGATGACACATAGTATTAACCACCACAGACTTAAAGGATTCTGTCATTTCTTTCACTTTTAATAGGAATTGTTTCATTGCTAGTTCTTCAATTTGGCAAGCTTACGTCTAATGTCCAATAAGGTCTCTCTCTCTCTCTCTTTGTCTCTCTCTCTCTCTCTCTCTCTCTCTCTCTATATATATATATATATGTATGTATATATGTGTATATGTGTATATGTATATATTCCTTTCACTTCCTATATTGTCTTCATTGCTCTTATCACTGTACAATATGATTGCATTATACTGCCTAAGGTATAGTATAATGTAGTATAGTGCACATTATATAAGCTCCTCAAAAGAATGGTCTTTGTCTATTGTGTTAAATGTTATAACTCTAGTACCCAGAAGAGTATTTATCACCATGTTCCATAAATATATTTTAATGAATAAATAGCTCTAAAAATATAAAGTTATCTTTTAAAATATTTTCTTCTATTCTTTAAGCTACTTCAGTTTACTCTGAGTTCCCCTTTTCTATCATTTATTTAAGATAAATAGAGGCTTTTATCTAATGTCCAGATATCCTTAGTGGTTCATATAATAATAAGATCTTAAAAAACAGTTTGAAATTGATTAGAATGCAAGGAATTTATTGTATAGCAGACTTCATTATAGGATGATCAGTCAGGGTCTAGCCATTCTGTTGGGGACCCTCAAGTGTCAGTATCCGTAGCCTTCTATTAGGCTAGTCAATTAACCCACAGAGTAATTTTCTGACCTAAAAATACAAGCAGGGTTGCTATTTAGCATGTGTTTAGTGATATGGCCATAGAAATTTTTAAAATGTTGACATACATGCCATAAACCCCGGAGTCCCAATTCACCATGACCTAGCAATTTGGGTACCACTGGGGTCCACTAAGTCCAACAAGGCCCTGCCCTAGATCTACTGTCAACATTGATGACCATCGTGCACAGATTGCTAAATATTTCTCATATGTATAAACCACCTATCCATAATCTAAGAGCCAAGACTTATAAGAAGATGGGTATTCACATTCACTGTACTTGCTCTTACTTAATGCCCTTATTTTTGATATGGCCTCCTCACCCCTGTCCCTTGTTGTACCTGGTATCCTTTAGCCCAAAGCCTGTACATTTCAACATTTCTAGAAGGTAAACCTCCAGTCTTCTTCTAACAGGTAAGGATATTTGGAGTTCTAGATGTTCTTTATAAAGACTTTCAACAATTTTTTTTAACTCAGGTTTACCTCTCTGCCTTCAAAGTTTCATAGTAGCTCTCATTCTTTTCCTTTACAGGGTATATGTGTTTATTATACTATTTTCAACTATTCTATAATTTAAAATTTAAAAATAAAAAGTCAGCAATATTCAAATGGATTGCTCACTTGGAACAAAGTACTGAATTAGTCAGTAGTAGATTCCTTTCAGGGTCCTGTTAAAAATGCCTTTACTTTCACGTGATGCACATTGCCTTGTATTCCTATCTTTGTATGTATTAGTTTTGTCTGTATTCCCATCTCAAAGTAGCTCTTATTCTTAAACCTCTTAGGGTTCTTTAGTGTAAATAGACCAGTTTTCCATTTATTTACCTCACCCATGTTTGATTTAAGTTTCACCTTTTTCTGCCTTTCTAAGTCATAAACTCATCCAAGTAACTTCTAACTTCTAACTTAATAAGTTTGTACTTCAACTTTTTTCTTTTATTGGGGTTTCAGGAAATAGTGGAAAAAGATGAGTGTGTTTAACTCACTACCTTAACTATGTTTTGCTAAATAAATTTTCCCAACTAGATGTTATCTCAAAGTCACTTGTTGGTCCTATGTATGGGAAATTCTACACAGGCAACATGTATACTACATGTATATATACAACATATATACTCTTTCAGGTGAAAAAATTATGGGTATGCATGCATAATAAACACACACACTTACATTACTTTTAATTCCACAAGACTAACAGGTTTCCACGTCAATGTATAGATAGTTATGCACAGGAATTTCAGGACTCCTTCAAGGTTTAATCATCATGTTGATCCTAAACAGACTTCGTGGAATTGAACAAAGAGTGATATATTCTGAATGATTCTTTTGGGGATTGTTTGAGAGCACAGAGTGTCTGTTATTTTAAGTAAATTTTTTTTCTGGAATTTCTATTGAATTTGTTTATGTTTGTGCTATTTATTCAAAACAATGTCATATCTATGTAGTAGATATTTGTTAAGTGCTTTCTATCTTGCCAATTTTATCTTCTTGCTTGCTTGCTTTTTTAATTTTAATTCTTTTTTTACCAAGCATGGATTTTTTTTTTTTTTTGTGACTGGTTGAGCTAAATAGAAATGACCCAGAAAGGAAAATAAAGCTCACTGGGTTGGGAGATTGACTTAACCTAGTTTTAGGATCATGCTTATGACACAGAAAAAGTCTTTAAATAGATTTTTAAGGATGCTATTAAAATAATTTTGAATCTTAGATACTTTTTTAAAGACCTGAAAAAATGAAACATAAAAGTAATGGCCTTTAAAACATAAGGCTGTGCCAGAATTTGAAGAAAATGATGTCATTTGGAAAGTTTAGAGGAGGCACAGACAAAAAGTGTCACACTTTTGAGTAGCCAGCATCTTAACTCCAACCCCATGATTGGGAAATTTCCAACCTTATAAATTTTAAAGAGAAACAAAGCCAGTCTTCCCCTATACAAGCCAACAGAACTATATGGTAATTTTCCCAGCCTCCTGTGCAGCTAGACTGTTAACCTGCAATCAGCATTGGTCTGTGTAATATTCACCCATGTGGAAATTAACATCAGGAGCCAGTGATGCAAAAAAGCAGGGCCTGGGGAGAATCCGGTTCACTGGCTGCCCCGGGGCTGCTTCTAGGATCCAGTGACCACTGTGAACATGAGTTCAGGCGTGCTCTCTGGCCATCAGGGCAGCAGCCTGCTTGCTTGACTAGTTCTTCCTTTTGTCCCGAGTCTGCTTCTCCAGCATGCCTGATACTCCCAACATTTATTTTATGAATTACTCTTCTGCTTCAATCAAACAGATTCAGTTTCTCCTGCTTAAAGCTAAAAACACTGAATAATACTAAAACCCTCTCTGCACTCTAATAGCCACCCTTTAAACCAGAAAATTATTCCTGCTAGGGAAAATTGGAGTTCATCAAAAAGAGTTGGAGTGAGCTATATAGAAACTAAGTTTAGGGTTCATTGGACATGTTGGCCTTTGGTCATCAATGCAGAACCCTCCATTTTCAATGATGTCCAATTCTCTTTGCCTTAGAATATATTACAGCCTCCATTTAGGGAGGATAGATAGAAGTGCCTGAACATTTTTATAATTCTGGGGTTTTCTGGAAATTAGTGAAGCAACACACTTTTGGCTCCAATATGCAGAAAGCAAGCAGATTCATCCAGGGTTTTATTCCAGAGTGTGATGCCAAATGTGTGGGAATACTCACAGATCAAAATGAGATCCCCAAAGATAACCAGCTTCAAACTGACTGTCCATTAAACCTGCATTTGCAGGCTTGCCCTTTCTCATTTGTATCCATGTGGAGGGAGTGGAATGAACCAGAAAAAAAATATAAAAGATGTTACAATATGGACCATGGCCTCTATAAATCTTTGTGAACATTTTCTCCTTAGAGCTGTGCTTGAAATATTGAGCTGCCTGTTCCCATGATGCTCAGTGGGCACTAGGAGGTCAATAAGATTTCCTAGGATTATACAAGCTAGCTAGACACTGGTACCCAGGGAGCTGTCATCTACTAAATGAAGGTCCTTAAACCTCAGGATGAAAGGAGAGGAGGTCTCAATTGTTGCCAGTGGTGCTAAAACCCAGTAGAGCAATATATAACATAAAGAAAACACTTGGCAAAATCCACTGTAGGTAATTGGCATGACTAAAAAAAACTTGGAGCAAAAGTTATTAAATGTGGTTTACCATAAGCAACATGCTCTCTAACCACAATGTGTAATGCGAATGTTTGGTGTTCCAGCTTAGTGCATAGGCTTGGGAGCCATGCTCCTGGCTCAGCTCTAGTTTACCAGCTCCTAGCTGTCTGGCATTGAGAGGTCACTGAATTTCTCTGAAGCACATCTAAAAGAATATCCTTAAAAACAACCAATTAATAGTGCTTTGAAGATTGATGAAAGACTGTTTACCAGTCATTATGTACATGCCTGACACATAGTTAAGTGTATACTAAATTACAGCAATCACTGTTATGATGGACAAGCTCCAGCTTGGGGCCTGTTCTGCAGCCCCTTCTATTGAGCTGATCTCTGCCTGGCTCTTTCCAAGAGTCAGCTGCACGGTTGTGTCGCTCCCTTTGTTTCAGGCTTTGGCAGTGACTTCCCTTTGCTACTTGGAACAGTTCTCCATCACTGGTGCTTGTGCTCCCTTCATTCTTAAACACATCCCCGTGTCAACTAGACTTGAGGTATGATCTGAATTATTGGAAATGAGACACTAAACTGTGTTGTCCCTGTCCTTCTGCTTCAGCTTCAGCAGCAGCCTTTGACCTGTACAGTTTCTCACAATGCCACCCAGCCCATTGCAGCAAAGCCAGAGAGCCTGTAGAAGTCTAGCCTTGAAGGGTTTCAGGCGCTTTCTCTCTACCAGCAGGGGAAGATATAAGACTTTACTCTTTGCTTCTGGCCTATTAAACTAACTGCTAACTCAAGCATCACAAAATCACTTCCAATTTCCACGGTACACTGCAAATGTCAACTGATGGTCTCGTTCATTCTCAGTTGCTTTTGTTTTGATGTTGCCTCCACCCAACCCCAAGCTTAGCATCTTTGGCTCCTTTGGATACGCTTCTCTCTGTTTGTATCTCAGCTTCTCACGTTGACTCCATCTTGGCTCCTTTCCTGGTCCCAAGCATTTCCATTAGGTTAAAAAAAAATCCCCTGTTCTAGCTTCACAAAAACATAATCTTCTTCTTAAGTCACCCTTTAGGTGGGCATGTGACAGTGAAAAACACCATTTTAGGAATCAGCTAATCCAGCTTCAAGTTCTATTTTTTGTACTTTTTAGCTATGGGATCTTAGCCAAGTGGCTTAACACATTTGCGTCTTCATGTTTCCTATTGGTGTTACTATTACTAAAACTATCATGTGAGGATCAAATGAGATACACAAAATGCAAAATAAAAAAGAATGATTTATAAACTAGAAATTGTTAACTATTCAACGCTGAAATAAAAGAAGGCTACTAAAAGATCAGCATTTAATATGAGGAGCTACAATCTCCTTGCTCCAAAATAAAGATCCACTTTAAAAAAAAAAGATTTTATTCATTTATTTTTAGAGACGGGATGGGAGGGAAAAAGAGAGGGAGAAACATCAATGTATGGTTGCCTCTCATGTACCCCCTACTGGGGACCTGGCCTGCAACCCAAGCATGTGCCCTAAACTGGGAATTGAACTAGTGACCCTTTGGTTTGCAGTCTGGCACTCAATCTACTGAGCCACACCAGCCAGGGTAAGATCCACTTTTTAAAAGACATATTTGTTGAGCTGGGTCTTATTGCCAAACCCTTAAGGCAAATAGAAGCAACAATCGCTAGGGTCAGAGAAAGAATTTTGCTTCTTTTGTTCTTAGCATTTTTTAATGAGCTTCTTTGCTTCTAGGACTTAAATATTTATTAACATAAAAATTGTAAATTGCCTTTTTGAAAATTAGGCTGGTGAAAACCTAAGACTTTGGTCATATTTTTTGCATATAAAACATATGTTCTTATTTTAATTAAAATATGTTTATACATAAGTCTTTCTTTGGTCATACCCCTGATGACACAAAGCAGAAAGCTGCTCCCTTCATCCAGCTTGGGTAGCAGGCAAGGGCAGTTTCCCATGGACTGTGAGATTGCTCGACCTTGGTAAAGTAATAGAGCAGGTCACCTCATGCCTGGCAAACTCACACCAGGGCTGAATAAAAGAAATAGTTTTCCATTTGCAAGTGGTGATGCTTGAGATGTGCAGGTTGACTTCTGTTCATTGAGGGCTGCCACCTGATATTTGGATCGCCAGGGAAGCACCTGTGATCACACCCACATAATGCTTAGTTTCTTCAGAACTAAGGAGGAGATTTCAATATTAAAATCTGAGTTCTCTATAAGCACCCTTCTTCTCAAAGCCTAAGGAAAGAATTGATTCAACTGAAAATAAAAAAAGTCTTCTAATCATCCTATTTGATTGATGGGAATACATAAAGCAATTAAGGGATTGATCCAGTGACTTGGTATACACACTTACACCACCAGTTCCAAAGCTAACTTGACATTTGCTCCTCAGTCCCAGAGCCTTTGTTCTCTCAAAAACCCTTTTACACATCTCTTCAGGCAATTTGATTTATCATAAATTGTACTGTTGCCAAAATTTCCCTGAACATTTGCTTTTTTCCACTATAAAATTAACTGAGATGTAACAAACAAACATTTGAGCCAGAACTGCTCTGTGTGTGTGTGTCTGTGTGTGTGTGCATGCGTGTGCGTGTGCATGTGTGTGTGTGTGTGTTGACTAAGACAAGGGTGTGTCACTGTGGGATGTCATCTCTATCTATCTGTGCTACATTCCATGTGTCCTCAATCTGGAAGAAGAGAGTGTGGGGCTCTTTGACCACAGACTTTAGAACCTTCATAGGAATGAACAATCAGTTCTACCTCCCAGGCCAACTCCAACAGTTAGTGGAGGATTCTGAGATCCCAGGCTCAGTAAGCAAAAGTGTTGTGACACATTAGCAATGCCAACTGCAGGCACAGGGAGAAGAAAAGCTGTACCTGTGCCATGTCCCTGTCCTCCCAGTGAGTGCTCAGGGCTTTGAGTGTTGCAATCCTGTCTACCAAGAGGAGTAACATCATTCCTTGTGGAAGAAGTTTCAGGAATGAAGGGGACTGGATTTAAAATTGGGGGCATGTATATAGTACTTTCCCCTTCACAAAAAAAGACTTTCTCTACATAGGATCCCATTTAATCCTTCCAACAATCCCATGAGGCAGATGTCAATTCCATCTCAATTTTGCAGCAGAGGGATTAAAGGTTAAGAGAAGGTCCAATGGTTAGTTGGCCCAAGGTCCCACATGGATCACCAACGGCAGACTTGCTACCCTAGCCCAGACTTCCTGGTTCCAAGCTTGTACTAAAGGGTTGTGAGTCAATCAAGCTTCAATTTTCCCCAAGGATAGGATTGGATTGATTGGATTTGTGTGTGTCTCCAAGGAACCTCTGGACCTTAGCAGAAAAGTGAAGTGTGCATAGTCAGATCAAGAATGAGGCACATTCATCCTCTTGTTTATTTCTTTACAGATGGCCTTCTTTGTGAAACCATTAGAACACTTGTCAATACACAGAACTAGAATAGGCAAGGAGTTGCTGCTAAATAAAATATAAAGTGCTTTATTTGAAATGGCTTAGCCTGCTTTATTGGTAAATTGATGTTAATACGACTGCTCAGTCTAATTTCTGTAAGCGACATTAATGCCTTCACCACCTATCTTTTGCAGCATGAAATTGTGGTGGCTGTTTTAGAAAGAATTATCTTCTTTCTTGAGGCCAAAAGCCTAAATTCCTTTTCTCAGATTCTTGCCAAAGGTTTTAATTAGGACATGCAAATATACTTATGCAAATGAAGCTATGGATCACAGGATTTTGATGCTTTGGGGAAGAGTTTCGGTAAAATAAACTTCCTCCATAATTTTTTACTAATACCACCCAAAACTCTTGTTTTTATTAAATGAAAAAAATGTAAGAACTTCCTTATCCCTCTAGTTTATGATCACATGTTGTACAATGACAGAAACTTACATGAGCAACTTCAGTGTGCATGGTGATTTTGTCAACATTAGATCTATCTGAGTCTCAAAACATCCTATGAAGTGAGGACCACTGTTGTCCTTCTATGGAAGAGAAAACCAACATACAGAGAAGCAAAGGAGTGACTTGCTCTATTCCAGGCAAAGGCATGACTTGTCCTACATTTTTTCATTGAAAAGCAATAAAAACAAAGTGAAAATCTTACATTCTTTTTTCGTACCTTCTTGCTTTCCTCTCTAGTACCCTCTCTATAGAAATAAATGGCATCTTACATGTGCAAGCACTTCACAGTTTATAAATTACTTTTGTTAAAATATTTCAATCCAAACATTTCCTCAGTTCACTACTTCAATCAAATATTTACTTTCATCTACTGTGCACTTGCTAGGCACTATTCCAAGTACAAACAATTAGAAGGTCCTTGCTCTACAAGTAAGTAAGCAAATTGGTAAAATAAATTCAAACAATGATCTATATTAAGAATGTAAAACAGAATAATGTGATAGGCCAGGACCAGTTGGTGGTAGGAATGGTGGTAGATGTGAAGCATTTCCCAGCGTGGAGAGAGGAAGCATCTTTGAAAAAGATGTCACATAAGCCAAGAGCTGGAAGGCAAGGAGCAAGCAGAGAATATGAAGGAGAAATGACTCCAGTCCTGATGTAGGAGAGAGATTTGTATTTGAGCAACAGGGAGAAGGCCCAATAACAGGAACAGAAAGAGAAGGGGGAGAGATAGGCAGGGGCTAGATTAAAAGGGGTTTTTTAGGCTACTGTGCTAGGATTATATTCTAATTGTTATGGGGTGACTTTCAGCCCTTTAAAAACTTTTATTTCCCACAGTAATCTGTGAGGTAAGTGTTTTCCTTGTTTTACAAATCAGAAAATTTGGAGATGTTTAAAAACTTACTTAAGGACACACCACTAATAAAGCATCAGGATTTCAGTCTTCGGGGTCTTAGTCTAGGTTTATTTCTCTACTGAAAGTGGGACTGGAAATACACACACAGTGAAGGAAACTAGTGCAGCAGCAGGTGGCTGTCACCCTCACGTGAGTACAACAGATGAGCTCCCTAGGTGGGCCACACAATACTTCGGATCCATCCAGAAGGAGATTCTAAATCTCAGAGAGCCATTGTCTTGGGCTTAAGACAAATAGTCTATCAAAGTTACTACTGAATATTTAACATTATTGAATTGCTCATGAAGTCTAATTTGCTTGATAGATTGCTTTGGGAAGGTAGCCAGTGAATATGAAAGAATAGGGGATGAGGACCTGTCACAATCCTTAAGCCATAAGCTTAGCTTCACTTATCTTTCCATTTTAGTCTCTTACTCCATGCTGTTGATGGATGGATGGTAACCCACAAATGTGGTCATGCTGAAATCAGTCCTTTGAGGTATTCTAAAATCTAGCTCATTTATACATCACTCATAGTATAGTTACAGTCAAACTTTTCCCTTTGCTCACCTTCCCTAAGGCAAATCTGATGGGCTTAATTACTCATTGATTCCTGGAGTGTCTACTGTGCTAGGGATGGGGCCCAGTGTGAGGTGCTGGGTATGTGTCAACATCACAGTCTACAAATTTAAGGCTCTCACAGCGCAGAGTCTCCTGTCTCTCAGCTCTCCAAGCCTTGGGACACCTTTGTCTTCATTGTTCCCTTTAACCTGACTCCACGTTTATAAAGTATTGCAGGTGAAGCGGAAAAGTATGATTTCTGCTTTGCCTCACCCCTAAGAATATTACTAGTTGCCATTTAGATTTTACGATCCTCAGAAGCCTCAGGGAAAGAATCCAGATAGGGCCCCTTAATTGTCTAATCTCTGTATATTGAAGAACAGCCTGTAATTATTTTATTTATCTTCCATTATTTTCAGCAAACTGCCCCACAGGTTTACTTTCAAAAACCTTTCCTCTGAACCTGGTTTCCCTCCTTCTTTCCTAACCTGCTTCTCAGGCTCACTTTATTGTTCTTGTCCAGAGAAGGCAAGATCACATTGTCTACTTAGGATTCTTCTCTTTTTTGCAATTTATTATGACTCATTAGTCATTTCATGGCTTGGTTTTCTCTCCTGAATTAGGAAGCCGAAGTCCTTGCCATCTTTCCAACAAAATTTATCCTATGGGTATTTTTATTGCATGATGCGGTTTTAAAGAGGACTGGCAAGAAGTTCTAAGAATGGCCAAATAATGAGTTATAGCCAAATGGGAGGAACCTGTGAACAGCCAGGGCTGACCATGACTGCAACCTCTTCCACGCTTTGTCATTATGTTTTGCAAATACTCAGACTCACAGAATGATCAATTTGAAGGAGCCTTAGAGATTATCTGAAAATGTCATTGTAGAGCAGAAATAACCACAAGAACTATAACGTTAAACTGTGGTGAAAAATAACCATGCCATATACATGAACATTCTTAAATAAGGGGTGCTTGTAAGTCCAAATAGAGCGGAATCTCCCCATTGTCATGCACCAGGAAAATTTAGAAAGAGGAAGAATGGTTTGGGGGGGGAATGAATGGAATGGCAGGACAAACCCAAGTCATACTATGAAAAAGAGAGGGAAAGCAGCATTCATGGTGCTACCAACCTCAAATAGCTTTACACCAGACAGTGAGTCTCAAACCGGGCTGAAATTCTGACTCTCTTGGGGGAGATTTTTAGCACAGCTAATGCCCAGGCCCACATCCTGAGGCACAGATTTAATGAGTCATAATGGGGCCTGAGCATCAGGAGGAAGATTTTCAGGTGATTCCAATGCACAGTGAGAGCTGCGAACCACTGCACTAAAGGGCAAGAGTAAGGCTTACAATGTCAGTTTCTCTTGAAGAAAAAACAACCTGCCAGTGATACCAACATAAAAGTGACAGATGTGTTTTCTGCCTGAAGGCAGTGCAGTGGGTGGAGGAAAACCAAACACAGAGCATCACCAACAATAAACTTAGCCAAAGATGGGTCCTAGTCTCTACCCAAAATTAAATATATTTTCTTAACCATCATAACTTGTATGGCATCTGCCCACCAGATAGTTGGCCCTTCAGTAATGAGGCCAAGGGAGAGGTCTTTTAGGACTGGGAGGAGGTAAACATGGCCCTAGGGCTGCTCTTTGGGCGAGAGAGTGCCAGACCAGGAGTTTCAATATAACCTGAGTGTAACAACTTGTGTATAATTGGGACTCATTTTGTTAACCAAAACATTCATTCTGCAGGTGATAAACTGCTCATGGTGGGAATAGAGAGGCAGGTATTGATTTCTGATTTAGGGAATAAGATTTTTTTTAAGCATTGAAATACTGACCTGGGCAAAATACTGGCATTGATTGAGAAGATAAGGCCAAGAAGTTCTCCGTTGCCTTGCCTGGGTCCCTGGTGAATAGCAAGGGCTAAGTAGATTCTCAGGGCTCTACCCGAGTGGACCGAGGCTTGGGGATGATGGCATTCCTGGTAGTTAGAATAGCCAGAATGTCACTGTGAGACTTGAGTTAGTTCCCTGTCACTGGAGGTATCTTTGATTAAAGCTGAAAGATTAACTACATGCTTTCCTTTTCAAGACACCATTAAGCAACTGCAGGTTGTTCTACAACCAAACAAGGAAAAACACCAAGAAATAGGAAAAATGAAGGCAAAGAATCAGGAAAACAGAGGGAAGTCCTGGAACGACAGTGTGTGGCAGGCCTGGAGCACAAACAGTTCATACAGGCAGCGGGGATGGCGAGTTCTGGGAGGGCAGTCTGCAGGAAAAAGGAAGAGGGCATGGAGGATGCAGTAGAACACAATAGTGTCAGATCCACTAGAATGTTAAACACATTTTTTAACATATAGTGTCAAAAGTTAAAGTCACAGTGATTACCATATTTTTCGTACTATATGACGCACGTTTCCCCCCACCACAAATTTGGGAGGAATAATGGTTATCAATGCTGCTGTTGAGTTCTGTTTACATTTACATTGGTGAAATATTATGTTGTTTATGTTACTAAATATTTTACCATATTTTTTGCTCCAAAAGTTTTTTTCCTATTTTCCTTCTCTAAAACCTAGGTGTGTCTTACGGTCCAAAAACACGGTATTTTTTAACCACGACCCAGGATAAAAATGTATTAAAAAGATGGGGCTGGGAGGAAAGGAAGGGTGTACAAGAGCACTAAATTCTCATGTACAATAATAGAAAGTTAAAAGTTAATGTTTAGAATGGAGAAATCAAGAAAAATGCAATTCAACATAAAAATAGAGGTCAATCACTTCCAGAAGAAACTGCTGAAAGGGTAAAAGTTTTTCCTCTTAGGAATGTGGCACTATTTTTTATTAAAATACTGTCAATATTACATCATTTTGTTTTAGCTAGGTGTGTGCATTACTTTGGTAAAAACAGAACTTAATAAAAGTAATTTAAAAATAAAAATAAAACAGAAGAAATGGGTAGACCACTTGGTAATGAAGAGGTTAAAAAGAGAATTCTGAAGGTCAGTTGCACCAGGCAGACACCGAGGTAGACTTTCTGTCCTCAGGTGTCCATGTTTTTAGGTTCTCTCTCCTTTTTCTTAACAACATAGTGTTGTCAGTGCAGCCCAGACTGTGGGCTGGAGAGATTGGGCATGTGGAGGTGACCAACATAAGCTGTATGGGGAGGGTGGAGTAGGGCAAAATCTAGCTCCAGTTCACCCCAATGCTCATAATGAAATTCAAGTCTGGGCACCCAGACACTGTGGAAGGCCAACCCTAAAACTCAACGTGTGGATAGGAAGAGTTTTTAAGAAATGTCCACAGATGTTCAGATCACTTGGCAATGACTCAGCTCTAGCACTGTGACATTGATTTTGATGGCCTATTTGGTAATTTAAGAGATCAGCCATTGTTCTCAATGTGGTACCTCTGTAAGTTTGGCTTCTATAGTGCCCAAGAGATAAGTCCAAGCTACATACAGGCTGTCAGTCACTGGTGGTTTTACCAGGTACCAGATTACCTGGGCTCTGAACCAAACACACCTGCATTCAAGTCCTAGCTCTGCCACTGGCTGGTTGTGTGGCCTCAGGCATATTATCTAATCCCTGTAAGCCTCAGTTTCTCAGCCATAAAATGGTGATAACAATTATATCTATCTCCTTGAGGTCAGGGGAAGAAAAAAATAAGATAATTCATGTCAAGTTTTCTATGCAGTGCTCCATAAACGTTAGTACTAAGTACAAGCTTTCCTGTGATCCCAGTCCCTCATTCCTCCAGATGTGTCATCCAGCAAGATGACAGGGACCAGATGGAGCAATCTTCCAGCTTCCTCAAATGGTGCAGAGCATCTGCCTCTATTCAATATATGCTAATCATTGTGATGGCCAGCGAAGATGTAGCTAGTAGGCCCATGTCTGGCAGTCAAACACTCTTGTGGAGAAAGCAGCAAAATTTCCCTTTGTATAAACACGGTGCTGAGCAACGCACTTCCACAACCTGTCCAGAACCCTGATACTCACATGGGGGCTAGAAATGCTGATTTCTCTTTATTTGTTAGCCATGAACCCTTTCTGTCTTAATGAGGCTGAAACAAATGCATGCTGCATGAAAACGAAAAAACTGTGTTGTCTTGGGGAGTGTTGATGTTATGCCCCACGTGCTTACAAAAGTAGAGAGTGAAGGAGGAACCAGCTGACTTCTGAGTTGCAGAACACCAGAAACATCTCTCAGAGAAATAAGTTCCCCTTACATTTGTATACTACATGACCTCACTTCTCCAGAATATCGTGACTATACAAACTCCATATCATAACTTTCAATGAAAAAGACAATGATTTGCCTTGAAACCATGGAGATCCTGACTTTTTATCTGGCTTCCTATCTCCTCCTTTCTATTATTTCTCCTTCCCAGGTTCTTCAAGCCTCCATCAGATCTCTACAGGTTTTCTCTAATTGCTCTGAGCTTTTGTGGACATGCGATTCTGGACTGGCTCAGCAGCCTTCTTTGTCATATGGGTGGAGTGTCTTCCTGTTTCTCCCCTTTCTCTCTACTCAGGTGGCCAATTTTGGGGGAAAGAGTATCACCAAAGCTCCTAAAACCTACCCCACTTCTTCTCAGAAGCAAACCTTATTTCCTTTTGTTCCAGTCTACTGCACCTCCAGAACATTCCAGCAGCAGATATTATTTGAGTGGTTTTATGTCATTCTATTTCTTTTGTAAATTAACTATCTGCCTCTGGATAGCTCCATGTTCTCCAGCTTTCTGGCATCACTCTCTCTTTCCATATTAAAGTAGAAATGTTTGACCCCCATTTCATTGGCTCTGGACGCCCAGGACTTGGCACTAATGTTCTTGTTGAGAGGTGTTTGTGTTTCTCTCAGTGCTCCTGGAAGGCTTTGTCTTCTTTGTATTTTCAGGTTCCTCCTGCTGAATTCTCAGCTCTCAATTTTCTTTCACTCCTGCAGTTGTCAAATGGTTTATATCACTTCGCTCATCTAGGCAACATCCTTCCCTTCTTTATTCCCATAAATCATGACAAAATTGAGCTATTGTGTATATCAAATTTTTACTGAAAATTTGAAGTAAACAAAGATTCTCATGGCAAGCACAAAATAGGTCAACTCAGAAAAGGTTTGACTATCCCAAAATTATTTTTTTATTCCCTCATTCAGATCCCTTCTCTGTAGACAAGATATTTTTAAACAGTAGTTTATGGGTCAAATCACAGTCCACAGACATATTTTGTAGGAAGCACAGTAATTAAATAAAATTTTAATTAGTTTCCAACATTTTAAAATGAAGATCTTTTCCCAGATTTCTGACTTTCCTTGAGAGACGGAAAGGTCTGGGAGTGCTGGACCCCCACTTGCCCACAGCAGCTGCCCTGTCCAGGTCTTGCCCTCCTCCACACCATCATCCTGCCCTTCTTCCCCCCATAGCCCGCCATCTATGTTTCCAGCATGGGCTCTGCTCAGCTTATAAATTTTGCTCTACAATTTCCTTACCTCTTTTTCCAGGGTCCCAATTTCTTTCTCTGACAAACAACACCAGCATTTCTATCTTTTAGCCTGAAGAGCATTTAATTCTTTTTGAGGCAACCCTGATTATCTAAACCCCATCTTTTCACAACCAGAAAAGCCTACTGAGATTTTCCGGATGTTGTCCTCAATAGAATTTTCCTATCCTGGTATGAATTGTGCCACCTTTGTAGAGGGCAGAAGTAGTTGTGGTGATATGGTTTATTAATAGTTCCCAAATCATATGGCTAGTAAGTGACAAAGCCAAGATTTGAATCCAGTCCTCCTGACTCCCAGCCTACTACCTCCTCACTCTTCATCCTTAATGCAACTTGATGTAGTCCATAAATTGGGAGAATTTTATCTTACTTGGGGGGCAGACTGAGAGAAGAAGTGGAGAAGGAAGCATCTCTGCTAGCTGGTATCCAAGGGCATTCACTTATCAGCCTGTGAATCTTCCCCCTTCAACAAGGCAGCAGGTGATCTGCTCCTTTTCTTTTCTACGCGGTCTTCAGCTTTCTCTGGTGACTTTTTAAATGAGAACATTCGAGCTGCTGAGGAACCCCAGAGACCCCCTAGCCCAAAAACCCAATTTTATAAATGTGGAAATTGAGGTCATTGGCTCTTCTGAGCTGCTCAAATGTTCTTTTTAAGTAAAACATGCTTGTTTTGCCTGTACACAAATTATTGGACAGGTTATAGTAGATATTTTGTCATAAATTTTTATGTTCAGAATTTTCAGGATGGATTTGAATAATAATAGAAAATACAGTAAAACAGCTTAGGTGACTACAATAAGGTGCACTAGAAACAATTTTATTGTCTAGTGAGCTGTGGAGAAAACACTTCTGTATCTCTTAAAGTGCTGTTGGGCATTAACTTATTAATCCTCAGTGTAGTGCAGAAATCTCATTCAGAAACACTCACTCTACTAAAGCCACTGAAGGCCAAGAAAAAGAAAGAAATAGTATCCCTACAAACATTTAGACTTGAGAAATAAGTAAGCAGATTAGCAAAAGAAAGCAAGGATGGGTTTAACGCAGAAGGGGGTGAGGGAGGGGTGGCAAATGAATGAGCGAAGCAGAGGAAGACACCAAGGATCTCATCTCAGCCTGAACCCACCATGAGTGAGAGTCATCCTGGGCCCAGAGCTCTGGAGGAGGCTGGAACAGAGCTTCTCACATTAGCTATGATGAGGGGCCAGTAGTTTAGCACCCCCGCCTAGGGTTTCTACATACAGCAAATAAAAATACAACCAGTTAAACTTGAATTTTAGATAAACCTAAAATAATTTTTAGTAGAGATATGTTCCTTGAAATTCTTGGGATAGTGTTTTCTTAAAATATTATCCATGGTTTTCTGTAATTCAAATTTAACTATATTTTATCTAACAACCCCAGTCCATCATGGAACAATACTTGAAACTGTGAAATGACTAAGCATGACCAGAAGCAGTTAGTGTACATGCGGTTCCCTACTAAGTTAGACAACTGGTCTACACCCTCTTTATTGAGATGATTCCACCAGCCACACGCTGGGTGTTAGGCCAATGTTAAATTGCTATAAAAGTTTCTAAGAGCCTACTCTAAACCTATACCTTGATGATTCTGAACAAATATTTTGCCTACTAGCATCAGTCTGTGGAGCACACTTAGAGTAGCACTGGCCAGAAAATATGGAAGCTCGACCTGCTTCCAGCTTTTTCTCTTGCCAGGTGTGCAAATCTGCTTAAGGCATTTGTCAGTCTCCAAAATAACAATGACAGCAATTGTGTCTAATTCTGGGTAACCCCACATGGAGACTCAAGCACCCCATGTACTTGAGATAATAGCCATGGAAGTGTGCCTTCACATCCTCCAAAACACCAAAGAGAGAGAGAAATGAAAATTTAAATATTTAATTTTATAAAGAAACATCAATGTCAAAATTCAGAACTTGTTAGACTCTCCCATCCCTATCATGTTTTATGGAAATGTTTTCTTGCTGAAGGCCACATGAATGTAAGGGAGTGAATGAGTACCTTAATCTTCGAGGGCATAGTAATTTTAAAGATCTTAAACTTACACTGATTATGGGTTGTTTGAGGAGGGTTATTTTTTATTTTTTTGGCGTATTCTATGTGATCATTATAAGATTAAAAAATTATGTGAAATGTTAAATAACTCATTAGTGTTTAATCCTTCTAGCCAAAATGTTGGTACAGCTAAAATTTGGATTTTCCAATAAGAAGTCAAATAAATACAAGCCAATTTTGCCACTTAACCTGAAAAATTTCCTATATGTACATATATTTGTGGATACATACACATACAGCCTCTGGACTCAGGGATTGTTTCAATATGGTTCTGCTACTCACTAGTTGTGTGGCCTTGGATAACTTTCTCATCCTTGTGAAGTTTCATTAACCTTGTTTGTAAATTAGCATAAAGGCTCAGCTGTGCAAATAATCTGTGCAGCATTTAGGACATTGCCTGTCTCCTAGTAAGTTATTTTAAAAATGTTATCAGTTGTTTTCTTTATTTATAACAAGTAGTGAGTACTAAAATTGTTTTATATTCTTGGAGGGTAATATAGACGCATGTAACTAAAACATCAAATTGTGCATATCAAAACTGAATACAGGGTTTAGAGAATATTTCCTTCTTTCTCCATGCTAATTTTTCTACAGTGACTACATATTCCTTGGATATTAAAATTTCTTTACAAGGTGCTAAGATTGTGACCTCTGGTCTTCTTCCACTGGACCCTTTCTCCCTCCTGCTCTTAGCTCATCACAACCATCTAAAGGATGATACTCTGTCTCCACAGATCTTACTTCCCTTCTGCCAGTCAAAATCTGCTCCCCAGAAAGGATCTACTAAACTTTTGTTTTGTGTTGTTTTGGTCCAGGTATTCAGATCCTATTGGCTGAATTAGGTGGCAATGTTTGGAGTTTTTTCCAAGGGGCAAAAGAATATAAACATCTGTCTTATTTGAGGTATCTGAGATAACATTAAGGAGATGTCAAAATCATGACACAGGAGGCAACAGAGTGAGTCTCCTGCTGGAGACTTATTAATAAGCACATGTGGAGATACAACTACACTAAGGGTACATTTAGATTACAAACACTGGGAGTTTTAGTCTGGACAAGGCAATACTTGGCTGACCTAAACAGCTCTCTGAAAATCTTGAGACATTTGCTCCTGCTATGGCCAAAGTGACTCTTCGGTCAGCAGTAGTGCTAAACCATGAAGCATGTCAGAAAGAGAAGGGACATCTATTCCTGCCATGGCCTAGGCGACTCTGGTTGTCAGTGTTACTAAATTGTGCAATGGTCCCTGGAATGATAACCCTGGGAGAAGCCTAGCCTATCTGACAACACCAGTGTCTTTGTTCCCTAGCAACATGCTCTAGAAAAAAGGGACTTTTGTTTCATGCTGGCAGCTGAAAGTCAGTTCAGTTTGTGGTTGGTTAAGCCATCTCTCCCTAGAAACCAAACACATATTAAAGGCACACCTCTAAATTTGGACTTTATTCCTTTCACCTTCCCTTGCCTGGAACAATAATTTTGTAATTAATCTGCTATTTGTTTGAATATGGCATTTATTTGGCTTAGCTTATCAAGAAATATTATCCTGTGTGCTATTAGCTTGTGAAATTATGATAATTCCCACAGCAACCCTATCTTAAATAAATTGCCAGCAAAGACAGACACAGTCTCTGAGTATAACTTTGAAATCTTCCCCAATATTAAACAAAACAGCTGCAATATTTCCAATTATACATACTAACAGGGGAGGCAGATTTTTATAAAACATATGCAAATAACTGTATTAGCCATAAAAAACACTAAATAAGAGTTTTTAAGGGTCTTCTTCCAGCCAAGCAAAGGGTAAATACCCTTTGCTTCCTCACACAACCAAAAGAAGGACAACAACCAATTTAAAAACTAAAAACAACCGGAACTACCAGAAAACCAAAATGTATGGAAGTCCAACAATCAAGGAGTTAAAGAAGAAACATTCATCTAGGCTGGTAGGAAGGGCAGAGATGGGCAGTCAGATGGAGAGGACACTCAGCAAGGCAGCGGCTGGTGGACCAG
Organism: Phyllostomus discolor; assembly: GCF_004126475.2. NCBI lineage: Eukaryota > Metazoa > Chordata > Mammalia > Chiroptera > Phyllostomidae > Phyllostomus > Phyllostomus discolor. Next base: position 51,564,063 of record NC_040904.2, on the reverse strand, counting down.
GTGGTCCCACATTTGTATGCGGATAAAGTGGGAGGAACAACTGGAGAGTACAACAGACCATACAACCCAGGGTTCCAGTTCAGGGGAATAAAGCCACGAAACCTCTGACTATAAAAATCTGCAGGTGTTGCGGCAGCAAGAGAAACTCCCAGTCTCACAGGATAGTCCATTGGAGGGAACCACAGGGTTCTAGAATGTATACAAACCCACCCACCCAGGAATCAGCACCAGAAAGGACCAATTTGCTTGTGTGTAGTGGTGGAAGTGACTAAAAGCAGGGCAAGAGCCAAACAAGCAACATTGTTTCCTCTCTGACCCATCCCCCCCCATACAGCACCACAACACAGCAAAGCGATTGCCCCGCCCTGCTGAACACCAAAGGCTCCACCCCTTATTATGTAACAAGTGTGCCAAGACAAAGAAATATGGCCCAATGAAAGGATAGATCAAAACTCCAGAAAAAGAATTAAGTGATGAGGAGATAGACAACCTATCAGATGCAGAGTTCAAAACACTGGTAATCAGGATGCTCACCAAAATGATTGAATATGGATGCAAAATAGAGGAAGATGTGAAGGCTATACAAAGTGAAACAAAGAAAAATATACAGAGAACCAACAGTAAAAGGAAGGAGACTGGGACTCAAATCAACAATTTAGAGCAGAACGAAGAAATAAACATTCAACCAGAACAGAATGAAGAAACAAGAATTCCAAAAAGATGAGGAGAAGCTTAGGAACCTATGGGACAACTTTAAATGTGCCAACATCCAAATCATAGGGTGCCAGAAGGAGAAGAGGAAGAGCAAGAAATTGAAATCTTGTTTGAAAAAATAATGAAGGAAAACTTCCCCAAACTGGCAAAGGAACTAGACTTGCCAGCTCAGAGAGTCCCAAAGAAGTTGGATCCAAAATGAAACATACCAAGATACATCATTATTAAGATTGAAGATAAGGAGAGAATCTTAAAATCAGCAAGAGAAAATGAGACAGTTACCTACAAAGGAATTCCCGTAAGACTATCAGCTGATTTCTCCAAAGAAATCTTACAGGCAAGAAGGGGCTGGAAAGAAGTATTCAAAGCCATGAAAGGCCAGGGCCTACATCCAAGATTATTCTATCCAGCAAAGTTATCAATTAGAATGGAAGGGCAGATAAACTGCTTCCCAGATAAGGTCAAGTTAAAGGAGTTCATCATCACCAAGCCCTTATTATATGAAATGTTAAAGGGACTTATCTAAGAAAAAGAAGATAAAAAATATGAACATGAAATGACAACAGACTCACAACTATCAGCAACTGAACCTAAAAAAACAAACAAACAAAAAACCAAGCAAACAACTAGAACAGGAACAGAATCACAGAAATGGAGATCACAGGGAGGGTTATCAGTGGAGAGGAGGATGGGGAAGAATGGGGGAAAAGGTACAGGAAATGAAAAGCATAATTGGTAGGTGTAAAATAGACAGGGAGAGGTTAAGAATAGTATAGGAAATTGAGAAGGCAAAACATTTATATGCAGGTAAGGGGGAAAATGCTGGAGGGTGGAGGGGTGCAAGGCAGAGGGAGATAAAGAGAAAAAAATGGGACAACTGTAATAGCATAATCAATAAAATATACTAAAAAAAAAGAGTTTTCAAATTGGAGGTGTCAATCAAGGAGAAAATATAACATTTACAAGTATTTGTTTTCAGTTTACAAAACCATAGCCTACTAAATTACTATAAATTATAGATACCTTATGATAAATGATTCCTTGTATATCAAGAAAATACAACATTGACATATGAACAACATGAATAACATTCCAAATGCAAAACACAATTATCCTTTATTACTTTGTTGATGTGTAATTAATTCTTACTCTGCTTAATCTTGGGTTGGCAGTCTCATGAACCCACTTGTTTCTTGCAAAAGTTCTGAAAATCCTGACTCAACTCACTGGTATGGTCTCCAAGTTATTTAACTGATACGGTATCATCAGATGCCTGGATTCAAAATTATCTGGCACAGACCTTTTCTGCAGGGCTCTGACAAAGTCCTTCTTTGCTGAAGACAAAGTACTCTGGCCTGTGACTGATGGCAAGGGCTTTCAGGGAAGCATCCGAATAAAACAAAAAAACTGTCTGTAGACAACTAGAGACTTAAATGGCTTTGGTGAACTTATTACTATAATTTTCAAAAATGAAAGATCTGATGTGTGTTTATTTCCAAAATAATGCAACTGACAAGAAAAGTCAGTTGTTGTTATGGTGTGCAAAATAAGATAATAAAATCAATTTTTAAAATTGGATAAAATATCTCTAAACATAATGATTAACCTTATTTTTACAGAACAGCGAATGTTGCATCTAATTTATAAAAATGGAGGAATATAATCTTTTACAGAGAAAAATATGTTTACATATATAACCATCCGAAGACACAATATGCAATGAATTTACCAAATGGATATAGCAACCTATAGTTAGACCATATCAAAAACATTAAGTAAAGAGATTCTATAAGCCTAGAGTGGATAGGAAACATCTGTATGTGAATAAAGCTCCATAGGTAAGTAGGTGAATCTTTAATTAAAAGCCATGTCCTGGAATATGCTAGATTCAAATTAAGGAAGTGAAATTGAGATCAAGTTAACATTTTTAAAAGCAGCTAAAATTGCGACATAATATTATACATGTATTGTGGATATCAGAGAAAGCAGCTGCAGAACTCTGTGGAGGGAACCATGTGAGCAGTGAGGGTGCTGACAAAGCCTTCAGTAACTTCCCACCAACATACAACTCCTGAAACATTTATATCAATAACATTTTCCATGCAAACTTAATCTAGCAAAGGCTAAACATCTTTCCTGATTTGACAACACTCTCCGTGCAACTAATCAATAGTAACACATCAAATACCCTATTTCTTGCACCTCTCTATAAACTGGAAGAACAAATACTTACTGATATTCCAGGGGCCTACAGTGAAATCTAAAAGACCGTTGTAGCTATTGGATTAGTCAAAAAGTTAGTTTAGTTTTTTCTTTAAAATGAAAGACACATTTTTCATTTTCATCTGAACTTTATTGATTTGGATATTTTGAGTATAGCAGCTATCTCCTGCTATTGGCTTCTAGTGAGTAGGGGCCGAGGGTGCTGCTAAACATTTTCTCATGCATAAGAAAGCCCCACAGCAAAGAATTATTTAGCTGAAATGTCAACAGTATCAAGAAACTTCGCAAACCACTTTGGACACATTTGACCAGTCACAGCACCTTCTCCATACACTGCACAAATCTTTTTGCATTTCAGTTGTGTTTTTACCTTTCTTGAAATAACGAAGCATAATACAGCAAAAATGTTGCATATTTTCTTCCATCTTAAATATTAAAATGGTTACACAAAAGTTCACTAATTTTGATGAGATTTCTTAAATACACTCTGATAGATAGTTATCACAGTACAGTCCAACAAAATTGTTTCAAATAAAGTAAAGACAACTAAGCACTGCTAGAGCAATCTTCTGAAAAAAAACTAAACACACTTTTTGGGCAAACCAATACAAACTACATTAGTTAGAATTCAATTTTAGAAAGAAAAAAATAATAAAATTGTCAGCATGTGTGTGCTTGATTAAGGTAGGATCATGGGTCTTACCATAATAGAATTTAGAACTTTAAATATTTAATAGAAAAGAAAACAGATAGGATATGGGTGACTGTAAAACAGTACTTAGCTACCTATTAAACTAAGTGACAATAAACTATTTTAAAAGTAAATCTAGCAGGTAACATGATTGTAAAAAAATTTAATTGTTTCATTTCTGAGAAAATGTTGTAAATAATTAAGGACACAATAAAGTCAACATAGATCACAGACATTATTCTGGTAAGACCCAGAAGTTTTGCTATCTAGGTAGATGACATGAAATATATACAAAAACAAACAAACAAAAACAAAAAGAAATCTTTCCAGCCTCTTAGTAAAAGCAGACCAATACTTCTGGAAAAAGTCCACTTGGAGAGAGAGAAAACCAAATTCTAGTAATGCACCAATATAACATTTACTGTTCTGGCTCTTCCTGAAAATCTTAGAAAGTCCATCATGACAGAGTTCTCTGTCCATGAACCTTCTGCTGTACATATCCATGCACATCCCATAGAACAACTTCTCAGGGTGGCAAAAATGGATACTTTCAGTAACAGCCTCAAGCATATATATATATATATATATATATATATATATATATATATATCCTTTCTGTACACACAAAAATGGGAAGCAGAGAGTAGAAGCTTAAAATTATGCTTAGGGATTATACAGTCTATCTTAAGGAAGTATTCTTTCTCACTTAGAAATAACCTAAGTATATAATGAATATTCACTCATTAATTCAATTTAGCATCAATCCAAGAGTTTAAGTACCTAAATCTTAGGAATTATCACTAAGTTACATGCTACAAAACATAAGTAGTGTTGAAATAAGTGTATCAGGATAATGATTCAATTTAGTTAAGCCCAAGTTTACATTTTGCATAATGTTAGGCACTAAGTGGAAAAGATACCAGCTTACTCGATCAGTGAACTTGTCCAAGTTCAGGAAGAACATACCCACATAGAATAAAATCTATTTGTTTATTTCACTTACCACTGATAAATCAGAGGATACATAATTTTTAATTAAACCAAATATATTAAATTAGTTTTATTTGCCAAATATTTCCCAAAATTACATGATCTTGATTTCTCAAAGCATTTGATTCAGTTTCTCTAAGAATTTTTTAGCACATTTAAAGAACTGGAAGTTCAATTTTCTTAATTTCTGGGAAGTTTAGGTATATTCATTTAAGACAAGTATTTATTTATCTTTAAGCCCAATCAGAATACAGCTCCTTTAAGAGATTTTTCTAATCTAATTTATTGGGACCATCCAGAGACAGAAAAATATTATACAATCATACAATGAGAAGTAAAAGCATTTCTGAATTTCACATATAAACATACAGACAAACAACAGATGGAGTGCATTTAGTTTCAATTCTAAAACTTTAGTCCTGGATCAAGAATAAACACAGACTTATAAAACTTACAATTTTGAATCAAAGCGTTCTCTTCTCAGGAGATATGAATTCTCAACTTGAGCTCAAAATAGACAAACAAACAAACAAAAGAGATCAATAAACCAGATTCTGTGTTGCCTTTCACCCAACAGAAACAAGATCTCTATAAACCATCAATCCATTTACAAAAATTGTCAAATGGTTAAATCATGAAATCAAAAGTAACAGCACCAGAATCAAGTGAATACTCAAAAAATGAATACTCAGAAATAATCAAATCCTTACTGTGCTACCAATAGACAAGCGTTCAGAACACAGGATCAGGAATCAGACACACCACCGGGTCTGCAGATCACTAGTCCTAAAAGACATGTGGACAAAGCCAAAAGGGGTAGTTTGGAGGGTGGGAGGTGGGGATGGGTGGGGCAGAGGGGGCCCACAGTGGGGCAAAAATGGAGACAACTGTACTTGAACAACAATAAAAAATAAATAAAATAAATAAGAATTAAAAATTAAAAAGAAAGAAACTGAACACAAAGGTCTCTGAGAGGCCCCATTATGGAGATGGAGTAAACAGGGATCAAAACTTGAGCTTCAAGTTCACCTAAGCTTCAAGCTCATCTAAGTCACAGCACCAAAGTATCAAAGGCAAAATTCACCAGACAGTTGAGGACATGATCTTATTAGTGCTATTGTAATTGGGGGAACATTCACTAATGAGAAAATAAATCACCTCAAAGAAAATAAATGAGACCTAGGAAGAGGCCGGTTAACAAAGGAGTCATCCAGGAGTCTTATGAGACAGATGAGGAAGGATGAAGGTGGGTCTTTATCTTAGTCATTGAGAAAAGTGGAGAAGGGTCTTATCTTGGAATGTGGGAGAGCTAAAGGTCCTTGGTGGGTGTAGCCTGTCTCCGAGAACGAAAGGGTGAGGATTTCTTTACCTTGCTATTCTCCAGGGGAACCAAAGTTCTTTGTCAAATATAAGCTCTTGAGGAGACTAAGAAACTATGATGATAAAATGCAATGTTATATCCTAGAGTGGATCCTAGAAGAGTGAATTATATGAGTGAAAGTAACATGAAGTCCAAATAAAGTTCATACAAATGTACCAACATTAATTTCTCACTTTTGAAAAATGTGCACAGTGAAAAAGATATATTATGGGAAAATAAGTAAAAGCCATATAAGAATTTTCTATACTATCTTTTAAACTTTTCCATAAATATAAAGTTTTGGGGGACAAAAGCATCCTGGAATACTACTACACACCAAGCTGAATGACAAAAATTAAAAGGACTGACACTTCCAACTGTTGGGAAGAATGTGGGGCAATAAGTACCCTCAGATACTGTTAGTTTAAGAGTAAATTTGTCTAGTTACTTTAGAAAAACATTAGGCAATATTTTTGAAAGTTGAAAATGCATAAAATTGAACGTATACATACCATTTAATCCAAAACTCTACCTGTAGGTATATATTCAACATAAAAATGTGCACTTGTACCTCAAAAAACATGTACAACATGTTCATAGCCATATTTTTTAACATTTTTTAAAAAATTTTTACTTTTAGTTTTAAAGATTTTTCAGCTTGGGGTATAACTGATAAATAGGACTTGTGTATATTTAAGGTGTGCAACTTGATGTTTTGATACATGAACATTAAGAAATGATCACCATGATCAACTTAATTAACATACTCATTACCTAACATAGCTTCCATTTTCTTTTTTTTCCTCTTCATATTATATAACTCTTTCCCCTTTCCTTGTCTACTACATACCCATTGAGCACAACTCCCCATGCCTCCCTGCCCCCATCCCTGGCAACCACCATTCTATTGCCTATGTCTCCACCCTTGACTACTTCAGATGTCTTATGTACAGTAAGTGGGATCATGCAGTATTTGTCCTCCTGAGACTGACGTATCTCACTTAGCATAATGTCTTTCGGATTCATCCACTTTGCACACAGCAGCTTTATTTGTAATGGTTGGAAACAAAAACCGGAAACAAACCAAAGGTGCATTTACAATGGAGTGAATAAAGACACTGTGATGAATTTATTTTATGGAATATTATACCCAATAAAAATAACTGAACTATAGTTATGTGCAACAACAACATGAATAACTCTCTCATTTGGCTCCTGAATCAGAAAATCCAGGCATAAATAAATTCGTACTTAGCGATTCTGTTTATGGAAAGTTCCAAACGAGATTAGCCTATAGAATTAAAAGTAGGGCTGGTGTCTCTGTGGGTTCTGTGTCCTTGGGCAGGGAAGCAATGTGATGTAGAAACCAAGGGCTGGGTTGAATTGACAGAATTGCTGGTTATGCCTCTTTCTCTTAAATGCCAATGGGTCATTGCTTCTTTCTCAAACAAAAACAAAATCCTTTAGCTCAATCACAGACATATCTTAAGACAAAAACAAAGTTCACAAATAAGATCATGCAACAGAAGTCTAGTTTATTAGGAAATCAAGTGACAATCATGCAGGGTTGAGCACTGTGACTCAGAGATTAGAGCTTCTTTATGCAAGTCCACCTCTCACCCCCCAAGAGTAGTAAAAGATATTGGAATTCAAGGAAAACACCCTGGATATTATGTTGTACAATAGTTTACTGGTAGCTTATTATTATGAATGAGGCATAGGTACATAAGAAGTTCTAATTAAGGGAATTTGGGGGGGATATTAAAGTTGTCCATTATAATCTTGAGAAGAGAAAGCACATTATCCCAAAAATCCTTCTCCAAAAGCATCCAGACCAGCACACATCACACACACAAGGCCGGCAGTTTGCTGTAAGAATTCCAGAAGGCATCTTCCCTTGGCCTTCTATTGTATTAAGTGAGTCTTTAATAATGAAGAAAATGATTCTTGTTTCTGGTATTAAACAGATAGTTTTGAGAAGGTATCCCAGGACCCTTTGGAGTGTTAGCTGCTAATTCTGTGAAATTTGTAAAATTGAGTCACATAAATAAAGTAACTACATTTGTTGAATCAAAGTGCTATGAATCTGGACTTCCTTTTTAAATTAAATTTATTGGGGAGATATTGGTTAGTAAGGTCATATAGGCTTCAAGTGTGCATTTCTATAATGCACGGTCTGTAGATTATATGTGTGTCCACTACCCGCGCAGTCAGATCATTTGTCACTTTATACAGGGACAGGCAAACGTAAGTTTACAGTTGTTCATATGGAAAAAGATAGCAGGTTATGATTATTACAATAGCTTTATTAATTCAGCAGAATGTTACAATGACACCATGCACTTATGTACAATCTCGTAAGTGCTCAAATTGCTGGCCTTCATTATTTACACATTCTTGTAGTCTACTCACTATACTCAAGCACACTTTGGCACAGAGTTCTTTATTGTCATTAATTTTTTTAACATGTTTCTCTTATGCAGCCAATCATGTCATCCATAGTACATGGTTTTTGTGAAAAGACTTTATCTTTGACAACACTGCAAAAGAAGTCCACAGGGTTGAGAGGTGTGGTTATTGTGGTGGCCATGCCACTGGCCCTCGTCAACCTATTCCCCATTGGGTACTCACAACTGTAAACTTACTTTTGTCCACTCCTGTATTTTGCCCCCTTTACCCTCTACTAACCCCCACACCCCTGCCCTCTGGTAACCACCATACTGTTGTCTGTGTCCATGAGTATCAGTTTTATTCATATATCCCACATATGAGTGAAACCATATGTGGGAAACCATATGTGGGTTCTTAGGTTTTTCTGACATATCACTTAGCATAATATTTTCAAGGTCCACCATGTTGTAGCAAATGGCAGTATTTCATCTTTTCTTATGACTGAGTAGTATTCCACTGTATATATGTACCACATCTTTATCCAGTCCTCTGTCAAAGGAAACTGGTTTTCTCCATGTCCTGGCCACTGTAATAGTGCTATAATGAACATAGGGGTACATATATCTTTGTGGATAAATGTTTTTGAGTTTTTTTGGTAGATACCCAGAAGAGGGATTTCTGGGTTACATGGTAATTCTGTTATTAATTCTTTGAAGGAACCTCCATACTTTTTCCATAGTGGCCGTACCCATTTTCATTTCCACAAGCAGTGGGTGAAGGTTTCCTTTTCTCCACAACCTCTCCAACACTTGTTCTTACTTGTCTTGTTGATAATAGTCATTCTAACAAGGTGTGAGGTGGTATCTCATTATAATTTTGATTTGCATTTTGCTAATAGCTAGTGAAGTTGAACATCTTTTCAGGTATCTGTTGGCCAAATTTATCAGATTTGTATGGAACTACAAAAGACTCTGAATAGTCAAAGGAATTCTGAGAAAAAAGAACAAAGCTAGAGATATCACACTATCTGATGTCAAAATATACTACAGAGCTATGATAATCAAAACAGCATGGTATTTTCAGAAACACAGACATACAGACCAATGGAACAGAATTGAGAGTCCAGAAATAAACCATATATGTATGGGCAAATAATTTTTGACAAAGGAGCCAAAAACACACAATGGAGGGGAAAAAAAGCCTTTTCAATAAATGGTCCTAGGAAAATTGGAAAGCCACATGAAAAAGAATGAAGCTAGATTACAGTTTGTCCCCATGTACAAAAATTAATTCAAAGTGGATCAAAGATATAAATACAAGATCTTAATCAATAAATTACATAGAAGAAAATAGGCACTAAACTTATGAACCTTGTTTATGAATTTGACCCCTAAAACAAGGGAAGTAAAGGCAAAAATAAATGAATGGGACTATATCAAACTAAAAAGCTTCTGCACAGCATAAGGAACCACCAAAAAATCAAAAAGGTGACCAACAGAATGGAAGGTAATATTTGCAAACAACAGCTCTGACAAGGGCTTAATAGCCAAAATATATAAAGAACGCATACAACTCAATACCAAACAGAAAATCCAATTGAAAAATACACAGAGGACCTGAACAGATGCCTCTCCCAAGACATATAAATGGATATCCTTTTTGACTGCACTCTAGAGATTAGATGTGGAATCCACGTTGTCCATGTAGAGGAGCTGATACAGGACAGAACACAAAACCTGACCTAGGACCTAACATCTGAAAAACAATGACTCAGACTGGGTTTGTGTCAACTTACTATTCATCAACACCAAGCAGAGCAATGAATAAAGATTGAATGTGAATTCAAGAGAGTGGATATGGCTTCCCATTGCTTCCCTAGTTTTCATGGAAGTTCAGTGGTTAATGCAGCCAATGCAAAGCATGAAATCTGCAGGGCGAGAGTGCCTCTGAGACCTGGATCTCCCCCTTCAGGCTGAAGCAGAATCACCTCAGCACTCAAGCCTGTCCAGCAATGCATGAGGACATTATTCTTCTGCTCAGCTTGGGAAAGGGCAGTACAGCACTGAAATACACCTACTAACATGTAAGGAAGTTCTTGTCCTGCAACAGTCATATCCTTTAGGGCTACTCATAGCAGAACTCACCACAGTCTCCCAAATGCAGCATAAGAGGAGTTTCTTTGGAAGTCTGACAAGTCAAAAGAGCAACAGCAAGAACCTATCAACTTATATACATGGTATTCTTGCTCTAACAAGTTCCCTTTAGGTAGTAAGTACTACTTATTTAAGTGAATGTGGTTGAGATGGTAACTTTTACCTTTAAAGAGCCCATTGGGAGGGAAAGTTTAAACTTATGAAAAGAAGAAAAGTACAAATCCTAAGAATAGAACCAAAGCCTTAACTTCTAGGTAGGAATTATAAGAAAAAAGCCATCATCTTTATTGGAAATTTCCACGAGAATATTAAACAGGTGGACGGACACTAGTAATCAGCATAAAATAGTTGTAAAGAAAGATTACAGAAAATGACTGAATGGTTTCTGTTATCACTGAAGATCAAACTGGAACAGGATTATGGACATCTGAGCCTGGATTATTCTTTGTTGTGAAGAGCTATCCTATGCATTATAGGATGCTTAGCCATATCCTTGGACTCTCCCCCGGCAAGATGCCTACAGTGACGTTCCCTCATCTTGGCCATCAAAATTGTCTCCAAGTATTGCCTGGGAACACTCAGAGCAGAGAACTCATGTAAGTCATCCACTTCATAGGTAGGTGGATGGAGCTGTCAAAATGGAGGTAGGCATGAAAAGAAAAGGAGAGGCTGGAGCAGAATCCCAGGGATGACAAAACCCAGGCAAAATTACTCCCAGTTGGAAACCACTGACCTAGAGGAATGATCACAGAAAATTAAGGCAGAATCTCTAAGAGCAATGATTAAATCTTAAAAAGAATATCAGAGAATAAAAAATAAATACTTCTAACAATGTGTTACTTAGCCTCCAACAAACTATAGCCCCACCTAGAAGAAGGATGAGAAGAAATTAAAGTCTCTTTTAGCACGAACTAGATCAAAGAGTTCTGTTGCCAGTGAAAAGCTTCCATCTACTGAGACTGGTAGAATTAAAACTTTAAGTATTTTTAATAGTTAAATAACATTACAAATTAAAGAAAGAGGAAATCAGAAGAAGGTAATAACCTTAGAAATAAAGCCTCATTAGGGCTAATTATAATAAGGATTTCCTTTTCAGAAATGACCTTTCCAATAACAAGCCAATTTGGATTACCTAATTATCATCTTTACTGTAGACTTTTTAAACGTAGGAAACTGGCTTTACAGATTTTGTGGTTTACATAAAGAAAGGTCACTAAGAAACCAAGGGTAACATACCAAACTTGTATACAATACTTCTGTGCTATTATTTGTGAATGCTTCACATGGAATTTGTTTATGCCAGAAGTTGTATCATCAATTCAACTCAGTTTAGCCCACGTGCCAGGCTTGAGGGGATAGAGAGATAATTGAGACAATCTCCTTGTTATCCCATGATTGATGTAGAAATACCCTGAAATAAATGATGGCAATAACTGTCCTAAGGAAATTAATTTGATAACTTACAAACAAAGAATATAAATGACATTGGAAATGAAAAGAAAGAAACATTTAATTTCAGATGGCTGAGGTCAGGCTTGGGGGACACAGCAGGACAGAAGGTTGGACATCATTTAATGTAGATTTGGAACTGAGCCTTAAACTGGTAAGAGTTCAACAGTTACTATTACAGGATGGACATAAAATGATCTTATAGGTAGAAGAATCAGAAAGGTCAAAAGCCAAGAGATCAGGAGTGATGAATTCACCTATCACGACTGAAGTGTGCAATGTATGATGACACAGATGATGGTGCTAGAGAACTAGATTGCAGTTAGTTGTGGAGATCATTGGATGTCAGGGTAAGGTACAGAGGTTGATGATATAAAACTTCTGCATTTTACTTAGCATATTTGGGCTTTAAATTATAAACTGCTCTCATTGCTCCAGTCTCTAGAAAATTTACTTAAATAAAGAGTACATTCTTACAAAAGTAATAATCTTTTCAAAAGCATAAATGCATCTGAGATGACTTGATTGGCAGCAATTCCAGAATTTATATTATAACAAAACGGGTCTTCAGATGCAGTGTTGATGTTACATTTGCATAGCAAATACACTATTTTTACTAGAATTTCAAATCCATTTGGAGTGGCTTTGAAGAAGAGGGTGGAGATTATAGAGTGCTTAAAGTTTTATAAAAATCTGATTTAGATACTACCATTGTACTTGATTAAGTAAGAAGCCATTGGGTTAAGGATTAAAGAAAACTATTTCTTCTCTGTTCAGGTATGAAGCGACACATTAGGTCCCAAAACCCAAAACATTTATTTTTATATATACAGAGAATAGAAGAAAAAAGCTCTTTGGATGTTACAATGGATCTTCTGGAAAGTGCCCATTAGATAATAGGACAACAAAGGCAAACGCTTTATATTATTACATACTGTGCACCTTTCAAACCAGTAAACATCCTTATGTCGGCCGTTAAGCATTTTACCTTCCCCAGCAAGTTCTATCTTTTTACAGTTAGGAATCAAGGACATAACATAATGTCAAATTGATGTCAAAAAGAAATTCACAGTTTTACCAGAAACCTTCCCACTTAGCAGCTCACATCTGAAAACCCCTTTGTAAAGAGGATTTGACATCTTTCCCATCTGAATAATCATGCATCTAAGAAAACAAAAATGCCTTTGTGAAAGGTGCCATAAAAATATAGTTATGTAGATTCCATTATCACTGCCCTTTCTCTATTAATATCATATTTCTGAGACACTTCATGTATCCAAAATCTAGGGAAGAGGTTAAGGTCTACTTGAATTATGTTTTTCTACTTGAATTACTGAGGGCAGCAGAGAACACTTGAGTGGAGAATTCTCAGAAACCACCCCTCCATGGGTGGATGGGGCTGTCAACTGAAGTCAGGGAAGAGGAAGAAAGAAAAGGCTTGAGCAGGACCCCTGAGACAATAGGGGTGGGAATGTAGGAGTATAGAGGAAAATCAAATCAACATCAAGAATGGAGTTGGGTGTGGCACTGAGCAACTGAGAAAAATCTTAAAAAGACCGTTTTTTAGCAGAATCAGAAAATAAGGAATATAGCAACTCAGGGAATTCGTTATTAATAACACTAACCTGTCATGTGGGGGCTTTACAGATTAGCATGCACAGTCATGTCCATGACTTGATGGTGCAGTAGATCCATCACCAAACCCATACAATAGCCCAAGTCTAACTGTTCAGAAAGTCAAAAAACCTGCAAACCCCACCATTACACAAATTTGTAACTTCATATTTTAGAAATCAGTTCACTATATTTCTAACTATATGTTAGAAAAGGGAAGCATATAACTGCCCAGACTTCTAACCTGTGGGAAAAGCACTCAAAAAATAGCTCTCACATGTTCTCCTAGAGAGCCTAGAAGTAATAAGTCCCCTGGCTAAACATTGCTGCACCATCAGCACGGTCACTCATCAATGCCTGAGCAATCGTAAACCCTAATGTCAGCTGGCTAACTGCTGGACCAGGGCCACCAGGCAGTGCCAGAGAGGTTAATATAGTGTGTTGAAATGTACTTCCCCCAAAGCTACCAATGCTGACTCTTCAATGGTTGCTAAGGGGGAGAAATAGCCTCTTCACTGCCAAGCAGCCCTCGTCTGGGAAAATTGAGCTCTTGGTCATCCAGGCAATTTAGTGGACTCTATGAATCACTGACCAGCCAGGAAAGAATGTTAAAGAACCCAGAGTCCTAAGTCTGCTGATTGGCTCTTTCAACAGAGAAAAATGGAGAGCCAGTCACTCTCAGTGAAGCAGGTCATATCAGAGATCCTTCCTGCCAACCGTGGCTCGCCTGTTTCTGTCCCTGGGGGACCATAGAGATAAAAGCTGCCATAAACCACAATTCCTTACAGACAGCAAAAGAGAGTGGAGGAAAAAAGGATGGATTGAATCATCCTGTGTCCTTCAAAATTTTTCATCTTTGTCTCATAGCAGGGAAGAGTACTGAGATGAGTAGAGCCTTCATTTTTCAGTAAGAAACACCAAATTGATTGAGACACGACACAAATTAGAAACAAGGATCTTAGCCTTAAAAAGGAAATTAAAATTCACTACCCTACCCACCCCCAAACCATTTTATAAATGTGAAATCTGAGGCTGAGAGGCAAAGAAGAGTGCCAAGTTCAGACTGTTTACTGATGGCAGGACTGAAACTAGATCCTGTGACTAATGTGCCCCCAGTCAGTGTGGAATAGATCAGGTTGCCATATCGGGTGGGACAAAAAGGAAGCAAAATTTTTTACAAGTGACATGTGAGGAGCTAGAGCATCAGCTGACTGGACGCTAACGACTTCACAAATAATACATACTTTGAAGCCATGATTTAGTTCAAATATTGGCCCTGCTGCTTCTACCAACTGAAGCCATGAGGAGCCACTTAACTTTTACCTTAGCTCCCTATCCATGAAAAGAAGATAACACAATTTTACAGTTTCATAGGAATTCAAGAAGTTGATGCACCTAGCACAATGTCAAATACATGACAGATATCCAACAAGTGGCAGTATTATAGAGGTTTAAAAAATGGATTCTGGATCAGGAGACTTGATTTTGAAAAGAGTTTGGGTAAGATACTCTCTCAACCTAATTTCTTGATTATAAAATAGATGTGTTAATACTAGTGACTACCTCATAAGGCTGATTTGAGAATTGAATGAGAAAATATATACAAGGAAGCTCCTGATGGGCCTAGCACATGGTAGAAGCTCAGTAAATATTGCATGCCACATTGTTATCCTCTTTCTCACCCACTTGCTCTGCCACCCATCCTCTGCCATCATGTCAGGGGTGACTTCCTATCACTCATGCATTATTTGTCCTGTAAAATTCTCTGGTCTTGGATGACCCCATTACACCAGTGATATCTGATTCTGTTCTTTTCTAGCAACCCACGTTATTTTCTAAAAGTTTAAATTCCAAATTCCACCTGTTTAATCACAACCTCATTTTTCCCACCCACTCTCTTCAATTCCCATTTCCCCACTCTCCATAAACTTCTGCCAGGCCCAATCATCAAGGGTAGGATTAAGGAGAGTAAGCTTGCCATCCAATGTGCATGACCACCACCAGCCTCATCAGCTATTACCTGTTGTTAACTTTCAGTTGCTCAGCCTTAGAATAAGACCTGCAGTCTAGTCAAGCACATTTGATCAGCCATGGCCTAATGAATACATCAGTGACCTAGTGGATTTGAAATCTCCATAGCCTACACAAAATTTATCTGCTAGATTACAAAAGCACCATTTACTTCTACACATTTTACTCTTTGACTCTGTTAATACTCTCCTGGCAGAAGAAGGAACCTGCAATATTGAATGTAATCAGATCATTGGATGGCATGGTATTGATAGCAAGAAGGTTGTTGCTGTCATCCATGGCAACACATAAACCCTGAGGGAGTTTTTGCCTATGTCTCTACCCTAAGAATTTCTGATTTAATTGGGTTGGGATGAGGCCTGAACATTACTGCTTTTTAAATGCAGCCCGGGTGATTTTAATATTCAGACAGAGTTGAGAGCCGCTGCAACAGAGGGAAAGAAGAGATTATTAGAAGTTCCTTCTGTCTAACACCAATAACTCAATTATATGAAGCTCACTGTTTAGCGGTATGCAAAAGTTGGCTTGTACTAGTTCAATAAAACTGATTGTTAAGTTTCAGAAATTCTGCTAGCCAATTGGTTCACATTGGTAGTTTGAAAGCAATCATGTAGGAAAATTTACACTTTAATGGATACTACAAATCAAAATTTTCCTCTTGATTTTTGTACATATACCCCAAAGTGGAATTATGGATAGATTAGTGCTTCTTCTTTTTTTTTTCGTGTGAGGTAACATTGGTTAATAACATTATATATATGTTTCAGGTGTACAACATTACAATTTAATATCTGTATACATTATAGTGTGCTAACCCCTAAAAGTCCCATTTCCATCCACCTTAAACTTTAATGCACATACACATAACTTTGAAATCTTGTTGAGAGTGTTTTATTTTCCTTTCCCTCTGCTTGTCCTTGAATCAGAAATTATATGTAACTAAAAGCTCTCTCCTCTTAATAGTGTTTCAGATGAAAGTTTTTTCCCTATCGTTCACCATGAAATGTCTCTGCTTTCTCTTTTTTTAAATAGAAATGGCTGCCCAGAGTGAAGTAGCCCAGGGTGAAGTCGATAAATGCCTTCATAAATGGGAGCTGACAGAGTTGAGCAGAGGGCCCCAATTTCTATGCAAATCTATTTACTTTCATTTCCTCATTGGTCTGGTAATTTACAGTTCCATTGATCTATTAGATCTATTCATCTAATTTTCATAGCTTTCTAGACCTGCTGGCAATCCTGTCAATACCACAACACAAGAATTACTGTTTTCCATGTATTTTATCGCAAGTGTGTAAAAGAAAATAAAATGTACCCAAAGCAAACATGATGGCCAGAATATCAGAGAAGAGAATGACCTTAAAAATTATCTAGCCCAAGCCCCTGATTCTGTAAATGGCGTAACAGGCCCAAAGATTTTAGGTGGCTTACCCATGGCCCTACAGGCACTGGTGGAGCCAAAACTGTATGTAACTCAGATCTCTTTATTTACAAGGTATTTTACTTTTTTCCTATGCTCTTATACTTCAGTGTGTGGTCTGGTCTGCACACCAGCAGCTGTGATATCACCTATGAGCTTGTTAGAAATGCAAAACCTACTGAACCTACTATTAGGTAATATGTAAATACATATTACCTACAATTAGAACCTACTGAAAGGTAATATGTGTCTCAACAAGATCCCATATTTATTTGTATGCACATTAAAATTTAAGAAGCAATAATCCATCCAGTAACTCCACTTCTGGGTATACACCCAAAATAATTGAAAGTTGGGTCTCAAAGAGATATTTGTGCACACATGTTCATAGCCATTATTTACAATAGCCAAAAGGTAGAGACAGCCCAAGTGTTCATTGACATATGAACAAATAAACAAAACATGCTATACACATACAATGAAATATTACTCTTAAAAAGGAGTAAAATCCTGACACATGCTATAATATGGATAAACCTTGAGGATATCATGCTAAGTAAGATGAGGCAATCACAACAGACAATACTGTGTGACTTACACGAGGTAACTAAAGTCAAATTCATACAGATGAAAAGTAGAATGGTGGTGGTTTAACAGGTAAAGAGTTTCAGTTTACAAGATGAAAAGAGTTCTTGAAACTCATTACACTACAATGGGGATGTACTTTACACTACTGGGTTATACAATTAAAATGGTTAAAATGATAAATTTTATGTTATGTATATTTCACCATAATTTTAAAAAATCTCCATGTAGTAAAAAAAAGCAGTAATCCATACCTATTTAGTTCTGAATTTTGGAAGTTTTCATTCAACAACCCAAAAGGATATCAAGTAAAGATAAAACTAAGTAGGAAGACTATTGAAATGAGTTGAATAAAAACATTTTTCATTTACTTAAAATTATTTTGATGAGGCTTTCTGCTAGCTCAGCATCTTCACAAAAGCCTTCAGGTAGGTGTTTAGTCTTCATGTTATCAAATAGGATGACCAACTTGACCTGGGACTTTCACTTTTAACAAGAAAAGTCCCATGTCGCAGGAAACCCCTCAGTCCTGAGCCTATCCAGAGAATTGGCCACCTTATTTATTAACAAACTTCAGAGAGATTATGCAGCAGCTAAGTAGAGCCAAGGTTCAAACTCAGAACTGACTGACAAAAGAATCAAAAGAACTTCATTCAGGCCCTGGCTGGGTAGCTCAGTTGGTTAGATCATCATCCCAATACACCAAGGTTGTGAGTAAATCCCTGGTCAGGGCACATACAAGAATCAACCAATGAGTGCATAACTAAGTGGAACAACAAATAGGTCCCTCTCTCTCTCAAATCAATTTTTAAAAATTGCAATCAAATGAATAAAAAAAAAGAGAAGAGTGACCATAAAACCTCTAGACTGATGTCATTGTGCCATAAGATATTACTATTGTAATACGAGGTCTATCTGGAAAAAGTCCAGTCATTGTTAATATAACAAGAATGGTTCATACGACATCAAAATAATGTGGCAGTCAAAGAGAGTGGGCTGGAATGTGCATGTGTGAACAATGATGACTTCACTGTGAGTGAGGGCGTCGACACCATTGAGTGAGCATGGGTACTGTGTAGCCATCACATTCAAAATGACTGAGTGAGTAGAGCAACGAATCTACATTCAATTTTGTATTAAGCTTGAACATTCCTCCACGGAAACTATTTGGATGATTCAGAAGGCCACAGCCATGGACAACTGGTGTTTGGCAGCTTCATCACAACAATGCACCCATTCATGCATCAGGTCTCATGCAGAGTTTTTTGGTGAAACATCAAATCACCCAGGTGACTCAGCCCTCCTTCTGCCCAGATTTGGTGCCCTGTGACTTCTGGATTTTCCCAAAGCTAAAATCACCTTTGAAAGGGAAGAGATTTCAGACCATTGATGAGATTTGGGAAAATATGATGGGGCAGCTGATGGTGATTGGGAGAACTGTGTGATGTCCCAAAGTACCTACTCTGAAGGGGACTGAAGCACCATTGTCCTATGTACAAAGTTTCTTGTGTCTTGTATCTTCTTCAATAGATGTCTCTATTTTTCATATTACATGGCTGCATACCTTCTGTACAGACCTCATATATCTTATTAGAGTTTGGGTTTAGATTTAAAAGAAAGTTAATATGCTATGTCAAACATTCTTAGCTAACTGGCTTCTCTGTGTCTATTTGTTTTTACTTACTAATTTTAGAGAGAGAGATCAATTTGTTGTGCCACTTACTTATGCATTCAACGGTTGCTTCTTATATGTGCCCTGACCAGGTATCTAACCCACAACCTTGGTCAGGATGACACTAACCAACTGAGCTTCCCCTCCAGGTCCCTGTCCCTATTAACGATGTCGTTATAACCATTATTCTTCTGGGAAGTTTGCAAGATTCTTCTCTTTTAAGGCAAAACCAAATCTCACATCTGTGCATTATATTTGGAATGACTGTGGTCACAGGGAAGAAAAAACAGGCAAGGACCCTCAACATGTAACGTCATCAGGGCTGTAGTCAATATGTGCCCTAAACTTTCTTTATAAAGGACTCAAAGTGATGGAGTTTGGGTTTGAAAAATCTCTGTTAAATTATCATAGCTGCTTACGACATTCAAAATATAGCCTAACAATGGGATGGGCCAAAATTTTTGGATTGCAGTCAGGGAAAGACCCGATTTGATTTTTCCTACATTTCTTAGAGAGGGGGTGGAGATGGTCAGAAGAACAATGAAACCAGAGGAATTGGGTCCACCTGATTTCCTAAAAATCCATTTGTGTTGAGATATATTAGACTACTTCACAGATCTGCCTTACCTCTCTCTTCTTCAGTCTTGGGTACTAAAAGAGAGAAATTATTTTAAAAAGGAAGGGCTGAACAAAACAATGGCAGGAAAGGGGAATGCTCCATTTCCAGGAAAAAAAGTTAAGAATGAGAGCTCTGGCCAGAAATCGCCTAAGAAAGAAAGACTGCCTGAGCCCCAGGGATATTTCAGAAGCAGACAGAAAATGGATTCCCTAGATCTCATTATGGATCAAGGAACCACTCTGATGATGCTATAAGGTCTGAAAAAACTTTGCCACTAGACCTTGCAGCTTTGCTTACTTTTCACTCTGTAAATTCATTGACATTAATAATAAAACCTTTAAGTTAGAGGTAGAGGGAAGAAAACTAGTGAGGACATGTACTGGCTCAGTAGTGCCTCTGGTGTTAGGGTGGTGGAGGATTGAGAGAAGAATTTACAGATGTTATCTGCGGAGGGGAAAAAAGAGAATGCTACTACCCTTGAGCATGTAGAAAGAGAAAATGTAGCTCTTAGAGCTGGCCTTGAATGAAGTAGGGAAGCAGCCCAGATGATTTAACCCTACAGACACTGAAAAGTGCTCTTGTCCATTCAGAGACCAGCCCTTCAGGAATGAGTCCAGCCAAGCTAATTGTAGAATAGAGATACTCCCAACCTTTATCTTTTAGAACAAACTTGACAATTGATGTTCACATGCCTGGCAAACACCTGTGATTGCCCCTTCAAGGATACTCTAAATTGCCTTTGTCAACAAATTTACTCTTGCAAAACAGAATGCAAGGAAAAGTGATGTGTTTACCACAGATAGTTAATGAGGTATTAATAAAAGAAAGGGAGCTAGCTAGATATTAATAAAGTAAAGAGGAGCAAAGGAAATTAGACATTGAGCTTAATAAACAGGGGAGCATAAACTTGTGTGCTTCACTAGGAAGCTACAGCTTCACACCCCAGGGGATTATAGCATTGTTCCACCAGAGGGATTAAGACTCCTCACTTCCCCTTCTTATACTGGATTGTTGTGCGGTGGGGGGAGTTGCTTTACCAAAGAGTCCAGTCAGTGTTCTCTCTCTCTCTCCCTCTCCTTCTCTCTCTCCCCCCCATCCTCTCCCTCTTTCTCTGTCTCTCACTTGTGGCCCACACTTGCTCACTTGTCCATGCAGTCTCTCTCTTGCCTGGGAGCACATGACCATGTGGGTCTAGCAGCTACTGGGCCCTGCAGCAGATGGCATGGACTCCAAAAGGCTGAGCTTTAATAAGAAGCAGAAACTCTGGACAATGGCTTTGGTTTTGGCCTTGCTGAGAACATGGTTGGACTTTTTCATGGCGAGACAGAGGGAAGTGGGACATTGGAAACCTATGGAACAGTTTCTATTTCCACCCACATAAATCATCTTGCTATATCACAGCTTTCCTTGGAATGGTTTCCTTGTGATCCCATGAAGAGCTAATTTGCACTCAAAATATCCAAATTAATAAAGTTATTGGTGAAAATGAAAAATGAGTCTTTTATTTTAAGGAAAAAAAACAAACAGACCTTTTGGCCAACCTAATAATATTTAGTTAACTAACAATGGTAACAATGTTATGTGAATATATGTTCATTTCCCCTCAAATTTATTATATAACATCAAAAAGGCAACTAAGCTGCAAACCTTAATTCTTTGTCAAGAATGACAGCTTTCACCCAAAGATCAGTATGTTTATTAGCATAATTATTCTCAAAAGTGAACAAGTGGAAACAATCCAAGTATCCATCAGCTAATGAATAAACAAATGTGGTGTATCCATGAATACTATTCAGCAATAAAAAGGAAGAAAGCAGTGCAACCAGATGAACCTCAAAAACACTCTAAGTGAAAGAAAACAGGCACAAAAGAATATATTATTTCATTTATATAAAATGTCAAGAAAAGGCAAAAATACAGAAACAGAAAGTAGATTACTAGTTGCTCTGGGGCTGAGGGTGAAAATGAGGAGTAATTGTAAATAGGCTTGAGGTTTCTTTTTAAGTTAATGAAAATATTCTAAAATTAGGTTTTGGTGATGGTTACACAACTTTGTACACATACTAAAATTCATTGATGTATACAGTTAAAATATGTGAATTTTATGCTATATAAATTATATCTCCACAAATTGCTTTAAAAAAGAAAAAGTCACTCAGAAAAGAAAAAGAATGGCTCCTGACATTCCTCATCACACATTCCTCCTCCCTGATAGAGAATGGCCCTGTGTATGCCTGCCAGAATCTCCCGCACCCAAAGCTGTTCTGTGGCACCTCCTGGCACTTAGTTCAAGATTTTAAAAATGTGCCCGGTGTCTTCTTTGTTGATAGAAGTGTGGCACCATCCCCGATGGCACATTGTCACATTTTTGTAAATATAATTATACCCATTATATTTGCAGAATTGCTTACAGTCAATGCTAGAAGCAGAGAAACCAGGAAGTGTTTTACGTGGCTTGGTCTCAAAAACAAAACACAGGAAACAAAATGTAAAATGTGTCATCATAACTTACCTGTTGTTTGTTCTTAGGGCATTTCCCCAGAGGGGGAAAAATAATGATAATGATTTCTGGGTGTTGGTAAATGTTTTATATTAAAGAATATTTATATGTGTGAAATGAGAATATAAAGGTGATATTTCCTATTGACACTCAATATAAATAACACTGGATTGCAAACAACTTGCAAACTCAGTTTTAACAAGTTCTTATTACAACATTCGGATCTGAAAAAAATACAATAAACTGATTATAGGTTTATAATAACTTTTGCAGTGGTATAATGCTATGAAAAAAGGTTTATTTAAGTCACATCTCTGATTGCAAAATTTTTAAATCTAAAATACGCAAATTGGAAGGGAACTAAAATAACATTTATCCAATGCCCCCCACCTGAGGGAACAAAGGACTATAATAGGGAGCTTGCTCCAAGTCACACAGAATAGGGAAGGCAGTTGGGGAGCTGGAGACCTGGTCTCCTGACTCACTATCATGTGCTCTGTGCATTACAACTGTAGTTCCTAGCGCATGAAGACAAGGCTACACACTGGATAAATCAGCACAGAAGAGGTGTGTTTCCTCTGACACCACTCTGTATTCAATCAGAGAAAGAATTAGAGTAGAAGTGACCAACCGTCATTTTGTGGACTAAATTTAGACTGCAGACAAGTTTGCTTGATCAACATGATTTTTTCAATTTAAATTAGTTGTCAGATGTTCTGGGGAGGTTTGTTTGTTTGTTTGTTTGTTTTTAAAGAAGATTAGCACTTGGGCAACACTGGGCCAGCGATTTTCTATAACAGCAGTCACTGCAGGTGAGCATGACTGTCCTGTGTAGGGTGCTTTCCCTCTTCTGTGTGTAGTTTTTCTAACACCTGGACTGCATCTCTTTTTAATTTCCCAGACCCTTGTAGGCATTTGAGTTGTGACACTGAGCTAGAGGATCTGGGAATACTGACTTCTACATTACATATATCAAGGTAGAACTTTGGGGACAGATGTGTGGAGCTTAAAGTCTGGCTTAATTATTCTCTCTAGTTGGACATAATTTATGCAGTGGACAGCCATTGGGAATACATGTCAGCAACAGATTTATTTAGGGACATCCCAGAACTGACATAGGAATTATTGGGTTGTTTTCAAGGACAGAGCACTGGAGAGCTTAAGATAAGTTTGCTCTCAATATTTGTGGGGCTCTGAGTGAGAATTTAAATAAAGGACCATGTATCCTATGCCTGTATGTATAAAAATTACAGACTTAAGCTAACAGACTATTCGGCAAAATCTATATTCCATTGACAGTGTACTTAGCTTACATGGAGGCCAGTTTTAAATTTAAAAGTTTCAGACCTGTTGGAGTTCCAGGCCTGAACAAGATTACATATTGAAAACTAGCCAGAAGTCCCAACCCCACAGCCATCCCTGTCTCTTCTCTCCCGGGGCCATTCTCTGTCATGAGGGGTTTCATGCACATATGTGTAGACATTCAGCCATCATACCAAGCCCTGCCCACACGCCTCCATGAAGCCCACTCCCTGGCCAGTCCTTGGGCCAAGACGACCTCACACAGGTGGTTGGCAAGGTTCAGTGAACCGTGGTCTTCATGCTAAATCCAACCCACAGCCTTTTTTTCACATTTTTAAAGCATTGTAAAAAAAAATCAAAGAAGAATATATGGCAGGGACTCTGAGTACCTGTAAAGACCAAATCATCTTGCCCATTCTTAGTCTAAGGCCTAGGGCAGTGTTCCCTTTTCCTCTGATCCAAGACCCAGAACCTTGTAAAACTATCATGGAGCAATTTAACATTTACTTGCATCCTCCAAAATCCCCCAGTGACCTGGGAACCATCCCTCTAGTCCCACCTTTTGTGGGGTCTTCCAAATCAGAGAGGATTTGGATGAGGTGGAGGGTAAAGGTCATAGACCAGCCAATGCGCACTGTACACCTCCTGTGTATCAGGCACGAGCTAAGTAGTTTGTGTACATTATCGTGTTCCAACCTCTCAGGCCATCTCCAGTCAAGACAGAAACCTAGATAGGTCATGCCCACAAACCCAGTAGGCAAGGAGGCAGGAAAAAGCCTGGTATTCTTGAGTTTGCTGAAATTAGCATTATCGTCAACAGCATCATTTAACTTTACATTGATGATGTCAGTGATGGAGAGGAGGATCAAACATTTAAAAATAAGTACAGTTTCAGTTAAGTGCAAAAATGACCCTTCCCAAAGCAAAGGCATTGGAGAGCTTCGCTGCAGCTCAGAAATTGGGAGTTCAATAGCCTGGAGACCTTGGTGATTAAATTCCACCTTTGCTTCTCTGCTTTGCCTCTCCAAGGAGAGAGACAGATGGTGTGTCAAGCAAGGAAGGTCACGTGGGCATGAATATCTCTCACACTGGCTCAAAGTCAGCCTTACGTGAGGCCAGTGGCATAGAATGGAATCAAATACTTACTTTAAGAGGGGAGGCATCAGGGAGTTGCCACATCATGAAGCTGTAGCATCTTATCTCACAACCTGCCTCAGGTATTATGACCTGCTATTTCCTTACACCACACAATGCACAACTTTCCCAAAGGAAAATAGGCTTTTCCTTCACACAGAAAAGCATCATTTCAGATCCTTGAACTGCTTGAAGAACAAAGAAACCTCAGAAAAACCATTCATGACCTTTGAGGTTTATCTGATTTTCTTATTCACAGCCATACAGATGACTTTTATTTTTTTATGAGCAAAGGCAAAAGCCTCTCTATAATTAAATAAATCAAAGAGTAGGAGGTTGATTTTTATGGGCTTTTCTTCAGTAAGAAACAGCTTTATCTATTGCTAATACAGAAAACCTTGGCTGTAATCTGGCAGAGAATTAGGTGAAATGTTTTTGAATAATAAAAGTACAGACAAATTAATAAATACACATATACACATCACCAAGATCGAATAAGGTTTTGTCATAATTGTTTCAGATCTTTTTAAAAAATAAGTTGAATATTACTTTCAATTTCAATTCCCTTTTAAAGCACATCTCATGGTCCCATCAAACCTATTATCTGATAAATTACATTAATAGTCTTAATTCTGAATTATTGTTCCCTAGAGTAAATCTTATTCACTCAAGTATGCGTGTGTGTGTGTGTGTGTGTGGAAATACTGTGTCAAATTTTGCTTTTATGATATCATATATGATTTGGGCATTTATGTTCATTAGGTAAATTGGACTATTATAATAACCTTAAAAATGAGTTAGTTATATAACCAACCTCCCTTTTTCTATTCTCTGAAACAGTTTGCATATTAAAGGAATTATTTATTCCATTTAAGTTTGGGGAATAAACAATCTTATTTAGCTTATGTTGGTAAGACTTCTTACTATTAATACAATTTTTAAAAGTTTTTTAATCTGTTAATTTTTAAACATTCTTTGGTCACTTTATAATTTCCAATTTATTGGCAAAAGTTCATATTATTCTTTTAATAGATCTTAAAAATGCAATTGTATTTATAATATATTCCCTTTCAGATTTCTTTATTTATTTGTGATTTCTTTTTTCTAGTTAATTTTGTTAGATGATTGATTTAGTATTCAAATAATTTCTTTTTTAATTTCACTCAAATAATTTTTTACTTATGATAATTTCTTTCTCTTTAATTCTTTATTTCACTAATTTCTGATTATTTCCTTTTCCTATTTTTTTCTGCATGCTCTGATTTTTTCTAACTCCTTGACCTGAAATTTGATTGCATTTATTTTCAAGATTCTTTAAAAAAAATTAAGCATCACAAAATTTTATATGTAATTTCTGTTTTTTGTTCAAAACTAATTATTTTACCTATTCAATTATGATTACCTCTTAATTTATGCATTGTGTTTCCTTGCTTTCATATAAACTTACTTTTTAAAACTTTCAATTAACTTCTGATTTAATTGTTTTGGGTAATTGAATGTACCCTGTATGATATCGGTTCCTTGGAATCTGTGGTGAGTTCCACTGTGTCTTTATAGCAGACCGATCTGGGAGAATGTTTTTGTGTATGCTTGAAAATAATTTAGGTTCTCTATTTATTTATTATTTTTAATATATTTTTTAAAGATTTTATTTATTTATTTTTTAGAGAGGGAAGGGAGGGAGAAAGAGAGCAAGAGAAACATCAATGTGCGGTTGCTGAGGGCCGTGACCTGCAACCCAGGCATGTGCCCTGACTGGGAATCGAACCTACGATGCTTTGGTTTGCAGCCCGTGCTCAATCCACTGAGCTACGCCAGCCAGGGGGTTCTCTATTTATTTAATGCTAAGTTCTATATAGGTGCTGCATCAAGTTAATTAAATGCATTATTCATATTACTACAGTACTATTATTTTTCTGCATAAGCTATCCATTTCTAAACATGATGTATTAAAATCCCCCTCTGTGATTATATTAATATAGTAAATTGCATTTATTGACTTTCTATTGTTAAACTAGTTTTGCATTCCTAAAGTAAATCCTAATAGGTCATGATTATCTCTTTTACTTATTTTGTTAATGATTTAAGGTTTTTGTTTCTATGTGTATAAGAGAGTTTAGCCTGTAAATTTTCTATATTCTAATATCCCTGCAATAAAAATGATTTGGGAAATGTCTCTTCTTTTTCAGTTCTTTAGGAGGTATTAAGTGGGATAATTATTTCTTCCATAAATGTTTCAAAGATTTATCAGAGAAATGATCATGGTCAGTATTTTTCTTTGTGAGAAGGTTTTTGAAAATGGATTCAGATTTCTTGGCAACTATGAGGATTCAGATTTTCTCTTTTTTCTTGCATCAGTTTTGATAAGTTCTATTTTTTAAAGAATTTGTACATTTTATGAAATTGTCAAATTGGTATAAAGTTGTTTATAATACTTTTATTACTTTTTAAATATTTGTAGGATTTATAGCCATGTTGCCATTTTTAATCCTGATATTTGTAACCTCTGTTTTCTGTCTTTTTTTTAATCAATTTTGTTAACTTTATGAATTGCATTAACTTTAAGGGTTTTGGTTTTCTATTTCATTAATTAGTGCCATTATCTTTATTATTTTCTACCTTCATTTTGCCTTAGTTTTAATTTGTTATTCTTTTTCTAGCTTAATAAATTAGAAAACTAAGTTTTAATGTTTTTTCTAATATATGCATTAAGAGCCATAATTTTTCCTCTAAACATTGTTTTAACTTACATAAACTTTGACATATCATATTTTCATTATTACTCATTTAAATATTTTTTGATATTTTTATTTTTATTAAATTTGTTATTATTAATTTAGTAGTTATCCTAGAGATTGCTGCCTAAATCCTCGACTTACTATTGTTTGATACACCTTATTACTTGTTACTACTTCTTCAGTATTGCCAGAACCTTAGAACATATTAACCTTATTTCTCTTCTTCTCTTCCTTTGCATTATTTTTATGACTTTTAATTCTACATATATAATTTTTAAACTCCACAAAGCATTATTGTTCTTTTCTAAAGTAAAAATTTATTTAAATTTACCAACATGTTTTTCTTGCCTTTATTCTTTTTGTATATCTGCACTCGTATAATTATTTTAGTGGAAGATACTCATGACAAATTATTTCTCTATTTTTCTCTTTTGAAGAAAATTTATGTTGAGTATAGAATTATAGATTGCCAATTATTTTCTCTGGGAACTTTAAAGGTATTATGCTACTGTCTTCTAAATTTCATTATTTCTGTTCTAAGGTCAGTTGTCATAATAAAAGGATGAAATAAGGTCTGTCAATGAGTAAATTATACAAACGGCAAAACTTGATACTGCCTATTTTATATCCTAAAGGACTTTTATTTTACACCTCCCAAAGGCCCCATCTTCAAATACCATCATATCCAGGGTTAGGGCTTTGATATATGAGGTCTCGGAGGAAACAAACATCCAGTCCATAATGCTCCCCAACCCAGGAAGTCTACCAAAAGAACTTGTTAACATTTCAGCCGCTGAAGAGCTGCTTTGAGCTTGGTTTCTCATCTCCTCATTTTCTCACACATGTACAGCTAAGGCCACAGTGGAAAATTGTGCATTGGGTTTATTTCTCTAAAGTTTCCTTTTCTCCATTGTCATGGCCCCTCACATCATAGCTGCTTTGGTTGCTCCTTGGCACTTTTTGACATCTGTGTTGTGTATTTTATTCAGCTTTTATAGCTGTTCTCAACAGGAATTTAGTCTGATACAACTTATTCCTTTTTGTCTTTAACCAGCAGTACACCCTTTGTTTTCTGAATTATGCAATTCATCATTGCATAATTTGCAATGATGAATGAGAAAGAATAGAAAAATGTAAAACACATTCTTTCCATAATAAGGTCACATTAGAGCTTCTCTTGTGTTCTCTAGGATTTCAGAATGTGGTTAATACTGATTCCTTTGTCCTCCACTTTTAAATAGAGTAAGTTGGTAAATCCTCCAATTTTTAGTTAATTTCATGTGGAAAACTATTTGATCAGTAAAATTGTACTTGCCTCAAATGTGCATTTGCTCTTTAATTCTAATTCAGTGTGTCATGAAAAATAAGTTTTAGATTAAAACATCAAAGGATGTCTTTGATGCTCACACCTCATGTAGCTATCATGAGGCAAGGGAAAATTGGAAATCAGTCAGCTGTGAGTAGCAAGACTGAAAATTTTGAAGTCCAGGGTCTTATTGTACACTGCATTTCCCTGTTTCTGCACTACTAGGGGCTCTATGTCAAGATAGATGATAGATAGATGATAGATAGATAGATAGATAGATAGATAGTTAGATAGATAGATATAGACAGGTAGATAAAGACAGGCATGAACTGAAGCATAAAAGGGTCTCAAATTTCTACTCATTATCCCAGCAAGAATAGAAATGAATAAAACTTTCAAGATAATTTTATTAGCCAGTTAATAAGCACATAAATTACATGTCAAACAATTCTCAGCATAATATTGGTGCCCTAACATCTATGTCCAATTCAAATATGCAATCTCTAAGAAATGGATTATGATGTTTTGTTACAGTTACCCATGAGTTTTCTGTGTTACAATATTTCTGACTAGACTTCAACAAATTACTGTCACCAACATAGCATTAAGATAGTTTCTTATTGAAGATAAGTAGCAAGAGCAAAACTACTTAACCACTTGAACAGTGCTTTATATAAATTAATCTGCACTTGGCAAGTATTATCTTGTTCTCATTTAACAATTGAGAAAATGAAGACCAAAAGAGATTAACTTTGTAGAAGAGAATTAGCATCAGTAGCTTAAAGAGGAAATTTGCTTAGATATAATTATCTCATTTCTTCGATGCACTTCTTAGGCTAAAATTAACCAAATCATCAAAACATACCAACTAACCAAGTAAATAAATGAATACAATAACTCATTTTTAATGAGGTCACATGTGTCTTTTTTTTAAAACACTTAACAGAGAGAGAGAGAGACTGGAAAAATGTTATGTATAAAAGATTCAGGCTATTCTGCTTTCTAAGGGATGGAGGCTTAAACTTCCAAGGAGATAACTTCCTTAGTTGTGGACAGGTAGGACATGGAGAATCCACTACTAGACAGGACAAGTGTCCATCCATTATTGTTGGGAAAGACTTTTCATCTGCAGTATAGTGACCCAAGTGCTGATGCTTTAGTTTATGAAGTAAGGAACTGGTTAGTAATATAAATAAGATTAAATTTTTGGCAGATCTTTGTCATTTTAGGTAATGTTAGTTTGCTTTATGTTTATATGTTATTGCCAGATCCTGGTAGATGTAAATGTTATTATTCAAACCCTTGCTCACAAGAAACCAGCATAAGATCTCAAGACTTGAGCTGCAAAGAGATCCAAAGCCTGTGGCTGCTTCTGATCGGTCTTGGTGTCCGTGGGAAGGACCAAGCTACACACCAAGCTTCTACCAGCCCTGAGCTGGAGGGCAGCTCAGCAAAAGGCCCAAGGCACCCTAAGATCCACCCCTCCAGTCTCCACCTGCCAGCTGCCAACAGGCTCAGTCACAGAAAGAGCCTCTGGCCCTACTTAAATTGCAGTAAATAGGTTCTCATTGAGTCACCAGGTAAGGGGAGAGATAGTCACCAGATTAATGCAGGTTCAAACTCGGTGCCAGTGCTGGGTCTGAAGCCACTCAGCAAAAGTTCCAGGGTATATTAAGTCTAGGTGTCCTCTACCATGTGCCGTAGACCCTTGTGGTGGGGCAGGATCTCAGGCAGTCCTCAGGGTGAGGCCAACAGAATTTATCAGGCCCAAACTGGCCAAGATGTGGCCACATGAAGGGAGACCTCAGCACCAGTTTGAGTGCATGTGAGGGAAAAACGACCCCTGTCCTAGAGCCACACAATGCATTCTGTCCCAGATTTTGCCAGGACCCTGAACTCAGCAGTACGAGGTCACCGAGTCAGAAAGGTGACAATGATGTTTGTGAATCACTGCCAGAGGCTATCCCTATGTTGGACCTTTATCACCTACAAAATTCACAGCTCTCACTCACTGTAAATGCTCAGAGCTAAAAACAGCCAAATTTTTTAAATGTAAACACAAAATTCAAAAGTTGAAAAAACACAAGGATAATCATATGTTTTTTTACCAGTAGAGTAAAAGCATTTGAATTCATATTGAATTGCTGATCATTGTGAAATCGTAGCGCACTTTATAGCCTTGGGGACCACTTGTGAAAAAACCAGAAGTACCCTCTGCAGATCCCCAGGCCTCTGTCACCAGCTCCTGGCTCCCTCCGCGGCGCTATCTCCATGGCAGCAGCTCCCAAAGAGGCACACTAAGAATTTCTCCACTGTGTGCGAATCCTGAGAACTGATGCTCCCTTGTTTCTCCTGGTCTCTGACCCCCTCAGCCAGATTCAGTATACTCACACCATTGAGTGGTGGCTTTTCTTTTAGCCCTAGAATTTCTAGCCAGCCAATAACATTTACTAATTATTAACTGCCACTTTTATCTTGCTGTGGTGATTGATTCACATTTCTTATCACATTGGATTCACATCATTCTTTGATTTTTTTTTCCCTGAATGCTTAGTACACACCCTGAGTTGGTATCTTTCATATGGCACCTGGACGTAGAGTTATTTTCGTGCATGTCTCTTTCCTTTCTCCCTCCCTCAGTCCCTCTCTCTCTCCCTTCTTTCCTGCTCCCTCCCTTCTTCCCTCCCTTTCTCATTTCTTTTTTCCTCAGAATATTTTCTGATATATCATACAAACTGTCTCAGGACCACTCAGGATTTGTTTTTCAGAGCACTAACTCCTAGCAGGTCTGGATTCTGCATATGTGGTCTCCAAGCATGGGAAATGAGAATCCCAAATGGGGTCCTGAGGCACAGTCCTGTCAGACTCACCTGCATGAAGCTGGTAAAAACCCATATGGAGCCACGGCAGCAACTGAAATAAGAGACAGGTGAGGTGAGAGATTTTGAAATGGTGTGCAAGAGGCGCCAGAAAGAAAAATTATGGCAGGTGGGAGGACTCCAGGTAGAGAGACTAACAAATGGAAAGAAACCAAAGCACGAAACAATGAACTGTGTACAGAAACCCATAAGCAGTTCTACTTTAGTAGAACGTAAAATTTAAGGAAGTAATGACAAGATGAGGCATATCCTTAAAGCTCTTTATAGAATTGAAAACTACTCTGTTTTTTTTAATATTTTATGTTAGTAGAGTTGTTTTTTTTTAAATTTTATGGTTCATTTTAAATTGTATGATTCATATGGGGCATGCATGTCTTCTTCTCTGCCACTGTCCAGTGCATGGCAGGAAGCGTGACTGAAGAAGAGTGCAGGTCATGGAGAGCCTGGTGCTCCTTTCCAGAATCTCCCATCCCTCTCTGAGATGCCTGAGGACAAGAGTCATGTCTATGTCATTCTCCTCAGGGGCTAGTGCAGAGCTTTCCACTGGTAGCTGCCCAAAGACTGTTTACTGAAAGAACAGTGAATTACTTTTTTTTTTATTGGTGTTCAAGTACAGTGTTCTGCCTTTCCCCCAGCCCTCCCCACCTCCTTCCCTGTTTTCAACCTGCCTTGTTATCACCCATGTGTCCTTTATAATTGTTCCTGTAAACGTTTCACCCTTTTCCCCCATTATCCCCTCCCTTCTCCCCTCTGGTCACTATCAGCCTGTCCTCAATTTCAATGTCTTTGATTATATTTTGCTTGCTTTTTGTTTTGTTGATTATGTTCCAGTTAAAAGTGAGATCATATGGTATTTGTCCCTCACCTCCTAGCTTATTTCACTTAGTGTAATGCTCTCCAGTCCCAACCATGCTGTCGCAAAGGATAGGAGCTCCTTCTTTCTTTCTGCTGTGTAGAATTCCATTGTGTAAATGCACCATAGTTTTTTGATCCATTCATTTACTGATAGACACTTAGGTGAAAGAATAGTGAATTAATTACTGAATTCTATTGAATTAAGGGGAAGGTATGGAAAAGTGTATGTGTGCTTGGGAGTCTGCTGCATTATAAAAGAGATACTGGGAACATGATTTGAATAACATGAAAAAAGACTAAAGATGTTTTTGACATCTAGCTATTTTCCAAACTAACTTGACTAGACAAATCATAACACTCACACTAATTCACGCTGTCAGACTTAGCCTCAGAGTATCTTTTCTAGACTCCAGCACGTGAATTTCCCAAGACAACAGAGAAAACACTTGCTATTACTTACATTTATGTCTAAAAATTAATAGTTGTCACAGTGGTAAGGTGTCGGCTTTAGAATATAACTGCGTTTAAGGCCATTGAACCCTCACTGGCACCTGCTCTGAGACACAGTGCAGTCAGTGTCCATGTGAGGAAGCAAACGTGTCTGCGTCCAGGTGAATTAACAACCTTTGCATCAAAGCCACCACACTTCTGCAGGTGCATACCTACAATTGTGGCATTTCTGACAAAGACCCAAAGCAAATATAAAGCCTAAATAATGGAAGAGATGCCATTTCAGGGTTTTTTCCTTTTCAAAATGTCATTTAACATTCCCAATGAATGCATCTGGCCCAGAGAAGACCAAATATATGAATATGAAGGTCAATGAGGGCCTCCAGGGTGGTGCTTGATATTTGGCAGGGTTTTTACATGAGTAAGCCCATCAATAGTTCTCTGGTGAAATCTTCTTACTTTTTTAATAAAAAAGAAGTCTAAACTGTATTGTTTCCATAATGACTTGATAAGTTTAGTAAGAGTAAGATAGGCAACATCTGGTAGAAAATATGGAAGAATCTTTGGTAACTAACTTACATTCTAGGAAATAGGATCAAGATCTCAAAGGCAAAGAAGGTACCTTAAAGATACTGTGGTTTACCTGGGAATTGATAACTTACCGAATTAAATCTGACATGGAGATAGGTTTTATTTGATCTGCATTTGGTGCCCCCTCCAAAAAAGTCTGAAGTCATTTAAAATTTAAATGTTTCCTACACATGTGCAATTCTGCAGCTTTTCTTCATCTATGGCAAGAGCAGACCTTTCTCCCTACGTGGCAAGCAAAACCTGGAGCTGCCCACTGCTGCTCCCTAAGAGCAGCCGGCCCCACCTGTCCCCACTGTCTTCCACTGACCCACTTAGAAGCATCATGGTTTCTCGCCTGGCCTCTGTAAGCATGTGAACTTCTGATTCCTGTGCTAGTTTAATGGTAGAGGTATTTTAACTCTCATATCTTGACTACCCAAAGTTGAATAACTCATGTTGTACTCTTATCTGGTTAACATGGGTAATATTTGTTCACTATAGTATTATCTGACAATATAAATATTACAATTTGTTTAACATGTTACAGTTTTAAACTAATTAGGGATTTACTTTTATCTAATGAAATTTGCCTCTAATAGTTTAATGTTATTTTGTTAGTACAGATGGTAAGTACCAAATTCTCTTTAAATATATTTTGCTATAAAGTCAACTTGAATGTATCAGCAATGAAAAGGAAATCTCATTCAACAATATTCAATATATATGTATTTACATATATTCAGAGTTTTTCATCCTGAACATTTTTCAAACTATAATACCAACCAGAATTAGAATTATTTTTGAATGGGGAAATAATTGACAATGAATACTCTGATGCATAATTGGGAATCTGATGCTCACAGTCAATGACTTGGCCTACTTTATTTAGCAAATACTTATCATATTTCAAAATCTCTGTGCAAAGGACAATTGGGAAATATAAAGGTGAATGAGACATGGTCTTTGCCCTACAAATAACTTACACTCTGGTCAGGAATACAAATGCATAAGTGATTCCAGGCAGCGGGGCCAGGGGAGGGCAAAGAGGGTGGCCTGCGGAACTGAGCAGTCACAGGGGCAGAAATGGGGTGAAGGTGTGTGGTGGGGTGGAGGTGAGGGCGTTACTCCAGGATTCTAACCCACTGACCCAGTGGGTGTTAGCGAGCCCACACAAGCTTGGGACAAGACTGCAGACGAAATGGATGCTGGATGCTGCCTGAAAAAGGGTGGATTTCAGGCCCTGGTCTTGTCAGGAAGAATTTTTTTTACTATCTTATGTAGCTTCATTAAGATGCAACTTGAAAGAGTTAAAGGTTGACTTCAAAAATGTGAATATTAATCTAATGAAAGATTAATATAGTCTTCCTTTCTGTTTGGAGTTGTTTTGTTTTTCACAGGGATTGTTGTGGATAATCCCAGTGAACTGAGTTTAATGGTGGTTGCAATATTCTCTAAGAGAAAAAATAATATCCTCTTAGACGGTGTCTGCACAACACAGAAAAAATGGTCTATTAAAAGCTTTTTCTGTAATGAATTGATTTGGCACTAAGATCAGCTGGATTTACTATTTGTTATCATAGATATTTAAAAAGAAAACAAACAATAACAATAACTTTTAGGTTAAAATGTCCCTTTCCAACTTTTGCAAATTCATCTATTTGGAAAAATCTGAGGACATTAGGAAATCTCACTTTAAATGATCAGACTTCACTTGGTACCCCAAGGGAAGAAGGTGGGGATTGAATGGCCCAGAGCGTCTCTGATAAATGTGGTGGAACGTGTGCTTCAGTCACAGGGCTGCTGTAAAATGTCATTTCTGGTTACACGTTATTGGTGTGTGCTCAGCAGTAGCAGCTGGCCAAACGCAGACAGGAGAAAAGTGGGTAATAGAATCTCACATTGTTAACTTAAGTTATCTTATACTTTAGTTAAATCCACCTTTTCTCATCTGCTTAAGTGCCTCCATCAGACCTATGTACCTGATTACTTGTCTTTTGCCAACAATTCTCAACGCTTTCTTTTTTTTTCTTTTCCTTTTTTACCGTTTTTTGTTATTTTTTCCTAAACATGGTCAGTGAA
Organism: Phyllostomus discolor; assembly: GCF_004126475.2. Lineage (NCBI taxonomy): Eukaryota > Metazoa > Chordata > Mammalia > Chiroptera > Phyllostomidae > Phyllostomus > Phyllostomus discolor. The sequence continues at coordinate 51,528,341 of NC_040904.2, read as the reverse complement.
CCATTTCATCAAAACCCACATTTATTGAGCAGAATTAAGGAAAAGCACTAAAACAGATGTACAAGACACAGGGATGGCATGATTCAGTCCCCGCCTGCAATATGCTTATAGTGTGTGAGGGGAGGGAGACAGGAGGAGGAAGGGAAAGTCATTTGTTAAGAACCTGTAATTTCCAAGCACTGTTATCTCAGCTTCTCCAAAGTTGTTAAACTTGCCTGCATATTTATGGAGGTGTTCACGGAGAAATCAGGTATATTATCCAAGCTAGAAAATTATGCACCCCTCCAAACAGCCTTCAGTCTAGTAGCTGTTGCTTACCCCTTTCTTGTTGCACTGGTAGATTTTTGTCTTCTAGTCTAGTTAATTGTGGGCATCTGTCATGGACACCATGAAATGCATTTTTATAACTCTAGTTCCTAGGTGAGCATCTGGCCCTAGTAGGCACGCAGTGAATATTTATTGAATTAGTGGAATTTCCCTAACTAAAAACGAGTACTGGTGGGGAGATCACACCTGGTGCTACAAAACTCTGATTTAACGTCTTCTCGGCACAGGGCTGGAGCACTTCCACAGAGGCGCGGAACACCTTCCTGTTAATCAGTGAGCAATTTCCCAGGTTGTCAGTTTTCCCCAAGAAAACTCAAAAGGTGCAGGTGACTTTAACTTCACTTTATTGGTAAATGCTCTGCGTGTATGAGCACCTCACATCAGCAAAACCTAACATGGAAATGGCTGGATGTAAGAGGCTTTCGAAAAATGAAAATTTTACGAGTTGGACTTCTAGTGCATTGTGAGCAGTCCACTGATTGTGTGATATCCATGTGTTAGGCATAAAGGATAACGTGAGAAAACAGATGAGGTGTATCTCTGCCTCTGGGAACCCATGTTTAAAATGGTTACTTTCGCAGACACGCAGCCTCACCCCACAATCACTGGTCATTCTGTGATCAGGTGCTCCTCCCAACCTGGAGGGGGCAGGCTGAGTGTTTCACGTGCCCAGCCTCTGGTTCATCTCTGGCCAGTCTGCTCTGGAACTGAGAGAAAAATTTCTCTCCTTGGTTTGCTTTTCTCGCCTTTTCTTCTCATGGAGAAAAGGTAAAAGGGGTGGACTTCAGGCAGCACAAAATACGGTCCTTGGATGTCTGGTGGGCTCTAGTTACTCATATCTATCCAGCTAGCGATTTCAAAGGAAAAGTGATAAAGCAATACAATTTTCATAAATTAGAAATTATTTTTCCCCCAGAAATCATGTTACATCCTACAAATTTACATTCTCAAACTCTATACAATGTACTTTAATGGTGAAGTTGGTTATGTAGTTCAGCTAACAGTGAGCAGTTTTTTACAAAAATATATTTTCCCATTGTTTTCATATTATTGTTTATTTTGAAAAATTAACAGCTTTAATGATTTCTACTATGTTACATGACATTCTTCGAAAATGGCTCAAACATAGGCCATTAAAGCATTGGCCATTTAAAAAGTAATGCAAATGCAACTCCAATGAATCTGAAGTTGGAATGATTTTACACAAGCATCTGGAAAAAGGAAACTCCATATAAGAAATAAAAAATAAGTATTCAAAAATCAGATATTACTGGACAAGGGGCCCATTTGTTCCCTGTCCCCAGTTCCATTGTCTATGAAACTGTCATTTAGTGGCATAAAGCCATAAGTTTTCTCATCATTCTGCCACAGAACAGCAGCCTTCCTGCTAAACCACTCACATGTTCTTGGAATGAAAACACTATAATGTTTTTTGTTGCAAATTGATTAATTTTGTTATTAAAGTCAGATCTGACACAGAATTAGTCATGCATCTAAATTACTCAGGCATCAAAATAAGTCATTTTCATTACATACAGTAAAAATAGATATGTCACTATTTCCAAAAAGTATGTTAAACCAGAGACAAAGCAACATTTGTCATAAGCAACATTTTATGTAGAGAGAAAGTAGAATGAGTTCTTGGCAACTTTATCCAATGCACCTTTAGTCTTTGTGTGTTATCAATAGCATGTGATGCGATCAAGCAATCGGCATTCCACAGGCATGCCAGGAGGTGCTGAGCTTTACAAGGAGATGAAAACATTGTTTTGTTTTGGGTTTTTTTTTGAGAAGAGGGTAGATCAGCTTTTGGCAACTATACTTTAAGTAATGAAAAATATTCAACGACTTCTTATTCTGCTTATTCCTAAAAATATATGCTAGAGAAGAGAGGCTTCTCAGTTACATAACACCTGATTTTGTGAGCCAGGAGAGAGTCTGAAAATGGCACATTGGGGTCAGAACTGAAGACGCACCAGCTACGTGGGCAGCAAGGAAGGGCTTCATCATGAGGATAGCAGAGGCTGCTCCTGGACGCCAGTCCACACACTGGTTTACTCACGGAGAACAGGTTCAGTCAACGATATACCTCCTGATCTTGATTCAGCGTTGAAAGAAAGAGTGAAACTTATGACTAATTCCACTGTGAACCCTGAGTATGTCTTTTAGCCTGCTGTTCAAAGAAATAGGCAGCAAGGATAAGAACCTCTCCATGTATAAGTTTGACAATTATTGAGGAGAAAGGTGCTCAAGATGAGAGGATGAAGAAGGTAGGGAATGAAACATATTTTATGGCCCTGTTAGAGTCAATGAAGACCATCTCTATAAATTTAAGTGACTTGCTCAGATGGAATGATTTAACATTAAAGTCAATCTCTGAATACTTTGAATCGATTATCCTAGAGATAAAACATAATGTTTAATACAAGGACTGTCCAGAAAGTATATAGCCATGTAATATGAAAAACAGAGACATTTATTGAAGGAGATACAAGAAACATTGCACATAGGACAATGGTGTCTCAGCCTCCTTCAGTGTAGGTGCCTTGGGACCTCATACAGTTCTCCCAATTGCCATCAGTTGTCCCATCATTTTTCCTGAAACTCATCAATGGTCTGAAATCTCTTCCCTTTCAAAGGTGCTTTTAGTTTTGGGAAAAGCCAGAAGTTGCAAGGCACCAGATCTGGGCTGTAGAGTGGCTGAGTCACCTGGGTGATTTGATGTTTCACCAAATAACTCTACATAAGATGTGATGCATGAGGAGGAGTGTTGCCATGATGAAGCTGCCAGTCACCAGTTGCCCATAGCTGCGGCCTTCTGAATCATCTAAATAGTTTCCATGGAGGAATGTTCAAGTTTAATGGAAAATTAGATGCTGATCTGTTGCTCTACTCACTCAGTCACTTTGAATGCAACAGCCACACATCACACAGGACACATGCTCACTCAACAGTGTCCACAGCCCCCACTGACTAGTACAGTGAAGTTGTCATTGTTTGCACATGCTCATTCCAGTACACTCTCCTCAACTGCCAGGTTACATTGATGTGGGGCAAACCGTTCTTGTTATATTAATAATGGCTGGACTTTTTCCAGACAGACCTCATATATCACATTTACTAAGAAAACTGAATTATGGTGAAGCCAACATGTCATCACAGATTTGTATCTTTCTCAGAATTTGATGACTTTTTTACTCCCATCAGAAAAACAAATTAATAAAATATAAATGAGAATTTTTAAAAGCATCCAAATGCTACAGCAGAAGACTCTAAATACACTAAGAATAAAAGCACTAGAGAGTAGATTATTAATCTGCTTTATGCTGTCTCCCAAGTTAAAACATCCAGCCTTACAGTTTTAAACATGATATTCCCAGTTAGGATGCAAAAGAAGGTTGAAGTTACAGTAACTCGCAGTGAAATGTCTCTCCACCTTGCCAGGCTCTTCCCTGACCATCCGGAATTATCTGACAGAGTCGTCAAACACTTGCTCCCATTTCTGATGACCTATAATTGTAAATTAGGATTTTCCATTTTCATTTTGCAAAAAAAGTTAAGAAAAAACAAATAGATGTGAAGTAATGACTGGCAGCTCAACGTATATTCAATATAGAGCCAGGTATCTGTGTACTGATACTTGGTGAAAGGGGGAAAGGACACAGCTTCACTCTAATTCAAGTCTAGATAAACGAAAGCTCAAGGAGTTACACTGAGGTTGGAAGTAAAACTCTCCTGGTTAATAGAGAGGATGACTTTGTCCTCTGCCTGCAGACACCTGAGGAACCTCCTCAGAGACCGTGGGAAAGATGGAGGAGAGGGCTGCCGAAGGTCAGGTTTGGAGGATCCTGGGTTTCCCACCATTTTCCTTTTCCCTCATCATAATTTATTAGGATAATTTTAAATTTTGCATATAAGTATCAGTATTGCTTTGAAAACATGTTATATAATGAAAAATTTTGTGGCATTTATGCTAGCTAAATTGGAATCTTTTTACTCTTATGTTCTAATATCTAATGTTATCCTTTATTGCAATTTCAATAATGACAATGCTTTCTACTCTTATTGTCTATTAAAACTTGGAATTGCATAATCATGCAGTTAAGTTCTCACAATGATAATAATTGTTATGTATCTCTATGTTTCTATGCAGAACATTTTTATTGCATATATCTTTATTTCAGTAATGCAAGGTTAAGCAGTGTTTCCAGTACAAGTGCAAGCTGTTCTTAATATAAACATCAGTATTCCACCCACCTTACAAATCCACAAGCAACGGCACTTCAGTAAGCATCAGCATTCTTATCTCTATTCCTCCAGGGAATGCATTTTCAGTTTGGAAATTTTGCCTGTATTTTTAGGATTAAATGTATGTTTCTCTTACACTGCAGTGAGGAGGAGCATCTCGTTTATCTTTAAGCAGGCAGTCTGTCTTCCAACACTTAAAAAAAAGAGAGAGAAAAGAAAAGACCCTGCTGTCTAATTTGACTGCATACAAATTTTCCAGCCTTTTGGACTAGGTGATGAGGGACCATTTCATCTCCATCCATGGTAGCACTCATTTTAGGTGACAGACCAAATTGTAGAGGAGAGGATAGCTATTTATTTGTTCCTCCTGTCAAGGGCCCATCTAGTTCTTGGTCCTATACTACTGCAGTGTCTGCGGTCAGCATTAAGGTGCTATTTCTGGAATGGCATGGAACCAAAGGGATTGCCCAGGACAGGTAGAAGCAGGTAAACCACAATAGGAGCCACTTGCTTTCTTTACTGTTTTTTTATTCTGTTTTAAACACTTGAGCCCAATGCTCTTTACCAGCAAGCCATGTTACCAGCACTACCACTCCCTAATAGTAATTAATAGTAAGTATAACTTAATCAGTAGATACCATATGCAAACAGCTGTGCTAATTATTTCACATGCATCACTTCATCCAAAACAGCTATAAGCCCCATGAGGGAGGTGACACGTCCTCCAATTTCAGAGCAGGCTGTCAAGGCTCAAGTTAAATAGCCTGTCTGTGGCACTGTGGCAACCGAGCATGGACCTGTTGCCCATTTGTCCTCCCGTGACTGTGTTGTCACATAGCCCCTGAGACTCCAGCGCCTTGACTAATGTGATGTGACAGACCGATTTCCTATGCCTTTCTCTTATTTTGTTCTACAAACAATATTCGTGAGCCCTTGAAGAAGAAAAGAAATAAACCTTCCTTCAGCCAACAGTAACTAAATGAGTTACCTTACTAGTCTCTCTGAGGAATTCATAAGTAAGACACAGATTCTTTCCTCAGGGGACTTGGGATTTAGGGATAGAGATTACAGACTGTAATCTAGGATACAGATCTACCATAGTTTGATTTAAGATTTTTCCACTTTACCATGGTGTGAAAGAGATATGCATTCAGTAGAAACTGTGCTTTGAATTCTGAACTGTAGTCTTTAGTCTTTCCCCAGGCTAGCAACACGCAGTGTGACCTCTCTCACGAAGCGGGGCAGCAGTGGTGAGGGCAGCTCCCAGTCAGCACATGACCATGAGGGTAAACAATTGATACTCCACAACATAGTATTAAACACACTCTAAACTTACAATATTTTCATTACATTTTGTGTTTATCAGGATGTAACCCCAGCATAAGTCAAGGAACAAATCTATATAGATGCCAAACTTTTTTAACACTGAAAAAAATGCTAGCTATCACAAAATAAGTACAGATGAAGTTTATTTGGTAGAGAATTAACTTGCAGCTGGGGAGAGCAATCTTTATGATACAGGCCAGACATAAGCTGATGTAGAAATGTAAAAATGGAGATATATACCAACAGTCTGACATGAATACCCCACACAGCCAGCCATTTTACAAGGCTCCCCAGCCGCCGTCATTCCCAGGGCAGGCAGATGCCGTGTGTTCTTGAACGAAGTATATTCTCTCTTCCACCTGCCTCTGTATCTAAGGCCCATAGAAACAACACAGGCCACATTCTATGGCTCTTCACTTAGACTCTGATTGGATCTGTGGCCAAATGGAGAAGCAATCCAGGAGAGCTAGGAGAAATCTGTTACGCTCTCCTGAGCTACTATTGCAGAAGGAGAGTGAGATGGACTTCTTGTTGCTGAAAGAAGATAAAAGCTCTTCAAGCCCCAGAAGACCTGGTTCTAGGAAGAACCTGCCCTTAGCCATTACAGGATGATGCTTGATGTCCATGTTGTCCCAGCCCTTGGGGGAAATATATTCTAACCTTGCCTTTTCATAACATGATTTAAGTAGTACAAAGGGTTACAGGCTGGTCTTCAAATTCAGGCTGCTTCTTGGAGATGGTTAGTAGACAGCCTGGACTGAGATGATTTCCACCTATTAAATTTCTAGGGGAAAACCCCCATGATGCTACAATTCAAAAAACATAGATAAAGTACCAGGCACAACAGTGCTGCGTAGTAGGTACCCACTCGCTCTCTACTGGAAGTCAGGAAAGTTGTGCTTGAATCAAGCTCAGGGCAGTTTTCCAAATGGTCTATCACCTCTTTTTCTGGTGGTAACAATTCCAGGAGCTTGCTAGAGATTTCAGACTCTTTCTCATTAGCCACCCTTTCAAATTATATTGGCAAAAAGTTCCTCTGTAATTTCCAAAGGGAACTATGCCATAAAAAGTAGACATCGAATCAATGGACAATTAAGCACCCATTTATAAAAATATGCAGACTATGTTCTTAGAAAAACACAAATGGATACAATTAAGTAGAAAAGTCAAAGAAAAGTTATTATATACACTCCATAATTACTATAATGGTTACATACCAAAAGATTTAAAATAGGCCAAGAGATGATAAAAAATAGTCCTTTAAGCACAAAGAAAAAGATACAATTCCTTGTGAAACTTATTTAATAATAAATTCTTTTTCTAATGAAAATGTCATTGTACTTTTTCTCGTTGTTGTTAAAAATGCAAACCATGCAGAGAATGCAGAGATCCAGCAGACTGCTGGAACACCTCCAGGTTTTTAATGCATATATAAACTTACACATATTTCTCCACAAATAGAAACTTATTCTGCTTGTTTTATGTTTTTGTTCTTAACACCAATAGTTTTTAAGGATAGTTGAAATGATATAAGCTAATAAAATCTTTCAAAAATAAAGGATAAATCATCAATTTAGGTACAAATAATTCTAGAGGTTCATATACAAATGACAAGATAGAGTCTTTTCCTTAATTCCCATGAAGATCCCAATCAGGTGGATCCCGACCGTTCCTATTTGCAGCAGCCCGGTAAGCAGGCTGTGTCCTGCAAGGTCGGTAGGAAGGGCAACAGTGTGGATGGTGTCAGGCAAGGGGAGCAGGACTCAGCCCCATCTGTCATTCTGTGCCTGACCTTCAGGACAAGGCTCCATGGACTGCTCCACAACGAGGAAGAAGTTGCCTCTCGTTAATTAAAGAGTTGTTAATTGAATAGATGGGAGTCCATAAGTGAGCCACACAGAGGCGACTGGTGTTAAGCTGCCACATATGTGCCAGCAGACCCCACAGGCTTGATTTCGATTTTCCGAGTTTACGCTCTACTTTCCAAGGAGACCTGCTATCCGTATTCTCTGGTCTCAAGTCTGTATTCCGTCTCTCCCAAGGGATGCTTCTCAGTAACAGAGGTTATTATTCATCATCCTCATGTCATTCTAGTTAATAGGACTGAGGGTTTCCTGAGGTCATATGGCAGTGCTGCTCTATCTTTGAACCAGGCAGGCTGGAAAATGCCTTCTCCTTCTGTGCTGTAACTAGGAGAGTAATGAAGTAATGGGAGGTTATGCAACTCGGCATATGGCATTTCCTTGGAGAGCAGAATTGTCGGAATGGAGGCCTAGGAAGTTAGTCTTTAGGTAAAACAGTCTCATTGAAGCCTCTCAGATACACTAGAATTGCTATTTTTAACACAGGCCTCATCAGTTTGAGGACCCACAAATGCTGGCCACTGGAAGCATTTGCATTTTTCTGAGGTAAGAGCCTAATGCATGAATTGGGTCTTCAAAGAGGTTTATGATGCTCTAAAATGTAAAATTGCATGACATTAAAGATCTTAGACCTGCCATCGCAGACACTGTGGGCGGCTAGCCAGATTCTCTCAAATTCCTTTTATTATTTCAGCACACTTTTCCCTCATTTCCTTTGTATTTTGCTTCTAAAGGCTCACACTTGTGACCCTGTTCAGAAGCACTTTGCATACTTATGCAGAAAGCAGACATATCTGGAGTGTATATCCCCCTGGGGTGGCCCTTGGCCAATGACAGACTGATGAAGGGATATGAAAGCCCAGCTCCCTTGCCCCCAGTGGGGCAATCTGATGTGCAGTTTACACCCCAGCATGTCCGTGGAATCAGGCTAGAGTCAGAGCTTTGCCAGAAATTGCTTGGCTTCTTCCCTTCCACATCTTATTTCCCTCACTACCTTACTGGATTCTCCTGGGGACCCTTTCTTAATACATAACTCACTTACACACGAGTCCTGTCTCAGCGTCTCCTGGGAAACTTGTCCTAAGACACCTGCATACAGAATGCCGGCAGGATGTCAACAGTCTCTTTACCCCTGAGCCTTTTACAAAACAGCTGATCACAACCTAGAAGTGAGATGGTTTATCATGGACAAGATGGGGGCATGCACAGTAAGAGGCAAAGAAAGAAAATGAAGCAGATGGATGGGCATAGAAGTAGGACAGAGGAAAAACAGAGGAAAGAAGAAAAAATGTTTCGTAAGAAATGATGAGAATCTTGCATTTATTATGCATTTGGTATTGTTACACTGGGAAAGATTTTAAGTAAGAATGAAAGGATCTAGGTTCTTGTTTGGACTCTGTAAATTATCAACTGTTTGGCCTGAGACTAGACATTTAAATTCTCTGGGTTTCAGGGTTATGTTTTTTTCTTACTGTAAGTCAGAGATCATGCTACCTAATTCATAATATTATTGGGAAAGTCGAATGAAACAATGGAAGTGAAAACACCTTAAAGTAGTAAAGCATAATAAAATGCTGTCTTTCTTTAGCAGTTTTTTTAATGTCATTATTTGGACTAAATTAATACTTAACTAAGATATAAGAACATATAATACTGCCATACAAGAGGTTTTCTTCTCACTGGAGAAACAACTGGTAAGTATGTACCTATACACAAAACTATGTAGACAGGCTGAAAAAGATTTCAGAATATGGGGAGGTCCCAGCTGCTCGAGGGAAGGGCATGTGCATTGAGTCATTTCTCCCTGTTAGATGTCTCCAGGGCACCTGTTCTCCTTTTTGGGGTACTCCTCACATTGTTGGAAATTAGTTATTTAACATCAGTCTTTTCCACCTGTATTGTAAATACAGATCATATCTTAGTTACTTGCCCAAGAATTTCCAATGCCTAGCACATAGTTAGGGCACAATAAGTATTTCCTAATGAATAAGTGATATCAGGTGAACATTTTTGGGTAGATGGAATTTGAATGGCAATCAAAAAATATGTTGCAATGTGAAGGAAAGTGGAAACTGTGGATAATCCCAGTTAGACTCAAACAGGGTTCCTGCTCAGCATTGTAGGAGAACAAACTGGAGTTCTGGGGTAAGAGCCACACCATAAAATTATTTGATTGCCAAAGTGATGATGAGCAATTCGCCCACTGGAGTCATTGGAAGTTTTGTGGCAGAACAACGGGATGGAATGACACAGTAGGAAGGTCTTTCCGGCAGAAGGTGTGGGATGTGCTGTGGTGGTATGTCAGTGGTAGCCCAGATAGAGAGCTGACACGGTAACTCTGAACCATTGCAGGGTGAGCAGTTGGACAAAAGAGCAGCAGTTGTCTAGAGGGACAAGGCACTGCCATCGGTCACCTATGCTTGTCCCAGCTTCCCCACCAGAACTCAACCAGAACATTTGTATTAAAGGTAATACAGCCTCAATTCCTATTTCCCAACAAATGAATTGGCGAAGGGTAGATTTACATAACACTAGAAGGTCAAATCCAACTACCCATCTGATGCATTTATCTCCAGGTTTCTTTCTAAGTAGGATTTGGGCTATGCTTAACCACCGCCATGGCTGAAGACCTCACAACTTCTGAGGCAGCCTGTCCTCTACCAGCGTTATTGGAATTATGGAACTATGGGGCACACTGACATGACTGTTTTGTTGTTGTTGTTGTTGTTGTTGTTTGAGAAACTCTGAAAGAATTAGCCTTCCCCTTGGTATGGGACTGGCAGCTAGTAAACTTAGATTTTATTTGCCAATGTGTCACTAGGTTCCTAGGCAAAACTGAGTAAGTTGTTTCTTGTTATTTTACTTCAGTTTTCTCATCTTAAAAATGATAACGTTGGACTAGATCATTAATTTTTAGATGTGGATAATCATTGCAATCACCTAGGGAACTTGTTAAAACCACACCAAACCCCCTGAGCCAGAATCTTTGAGAACTAGGCTCAAGCATCATACTGTTAACAAACAAGTGATCTTACAAAGCCAGCCTGGGTCTAGTGCAGATAAAAGCCCGTGGGAACTGATGGACTCTGTGAAGATCTCCATGATCTTCTCCAGCTCTCAAAATTTGATTTAAGAATTTTGTTCTGTGGTTCCTTTGTTAATAATACAAATAATGATATAAATATAACTTTTTGTCAGAATATACCATCCTAAGGTTTTTTTGTTTGTTTTTTTATTTTATTTATTTATTTTTAGAGAGGGAAGGGAGGGAGGGAGAGAGACAGACAGACAGACAGACAGACAGACATCAATGTGCGGTTGCTGGGGGTTCTGGCCTGCAACCCAGGCATGTACCCTGGCTGGGAATCAAACCTGGGACACTTTGGTTCCCAGCCCGCGCTCAATCCACTGAGCTACGCCAGCCAGGGCTCCATCCTAAGTTTTAAAAGAGGAGTGAGAGAGGCTATCAAACACTGTAAAGAATTTTCTCTAACTCCACCCCTTCCTGCTATTGTAGATGGTCCAATTCCCCTCTTTTCAGGATTTCAGGCATCACTGGAGTATACACCCAAAAACACCCCACTGCAGGTGTGGTGCTATTCTGCTTTTCTCAGGCTCCAACTGTGAGGTACATGCCTTTTCCCTGGAGTGACACGCGTGTTGTCTCTCGAACTCACGAATTCCTCCCAAAACTATCTTGGTGCCACTGTTGTCACTAGGTCCTGCCAGTGGCAATTGTGCCCTGCTGTCACTATGCCTGCTGATACAGCTGAGGAAAAGGACAATAGGCATCGTTAAATTTCAGGTAGATCAAATGGGTTATGCCTTATATGCTTAGCAAGACCAATTGGTGGTGAGAATTCGGAGGCTGCTCAGGTTCGGGGGAATGCCATGACCAATCCTTTATGCCTGTTATGGGAACATGCATGAAAAACAATGGTATGCCAAGGACTGGCCACCTAGTTCAAATCCCCCCTTTTATTTTTGGTCATTTGTTCTGTTCTACAGACGGAAACACAGAAGGCCAGAGAAAAACTAACCCGCATTTCCATGAGCACTCCAGGGTCACCAAGCAGAATTTTAGTTGCAGGCAGCTGACCAGTGCTGTGGACTTGAGGTCTGTGATGTCCTCCCGTGCGCGTTTCTGTGATCTGTGTGTTTGTGTGTTCCATGAGGAGCTCGGGCAGTACTCCACATTACGACACAGGCCTTTAATGCAGTGCGTGTGCGCTTTCCAGATGTTTATCTGTCTTTTTGAAGTTTCTTTCTTTTTCTTAAAACTCTGTAGGATTTATCCAGGCAGCATGGTCTCAGGACAACTACTGACTACATTTTCCAACAGCTGCTATCTCGCCTTTGTTGAAGGGTCAGCTACATAATAAGGCTTCCCTTGCAGAAAGCCTGTGCTGCCGGACAGAGTCAGTAACTCAGGGGATTCGCAGCAGACAGTGCGGCCTTTGGCCCCGGGTCACTGTTTCATCTCTCACCCAGATGAGGCCCGACAGCTGTTCAGGAGCCTCCCTGGAAGGGAATGTCCAGCCATTTGTCTCAAGACAACCAGCACCAAGTGATGGACCCTTTTGGAAAGTCTTGAAATGCTGTTTGTCATTCCTTTTACTTCAGTTGACTGTCATTCTGCAAATTAGCAGAGACCCCACGATGTCTGTATGAAATGTAGTGGCACAGAGCAAACAGGTACTGATGGCTGGCCCCAAAGCTCTGTCCGTGGGCAACATGTAAAAAGATTGTTACCACACAGTGTAATCCTGGGTCCAGGCTAGGTGCTAGAAGAGCATCACTTTTGAATTGATGAGAGGTCATTGGCCACACGTCAGTAGAGGTCTATGTGCCCCCCCAGTCCCCCTTCCCAGAGGAACCCCCGCCGCAGCTACAGCACCACTCCTGGGCTGAAGTCCTTCGGTGTCTGGACTGACCTCAACTCAGTCAGAAACAGCAGAATTCACCTCAGAAAATATCACTTTGCATGGTAATTCTCATGACTGTTGCTTTTATCATAGGAATGGAGACTTAGTGGGAAAAACTACATTATAAATGGGGTATTTTTTAATTTAATCTTTATTGTATTTTATTCCATTACCATTTAGTCCCCTTAAACCTCCCCCCCCCACCCCCCCCCACCCCCCGCCAACACCACACTGTTATCCATGTCCATGAGTTCCTTTTCCTTTTTGCTCAATGCCTCGGGATACTTTTAATATTATCTACCTGGAGGAGTCTCTGTTCCTACAATTATGCTTTATTTTCATAGATGTACAACAATTATAAAAATAGAGTGTAGATAAAAGCAGATCAGTGACAATTTTCAATTCAGGTTACTATTTATTTACATCTATTTGTAGCCAAAATCTTTCCACAGGAAGCTACAGCAACCCCAAAGATCCCCCCATGAAACACCTGGTTTGATGTTGCTGCTGCTGCTTTGTTATTTTTCTGCTTTCATAAATATCATTAATAAGTTGTTGGGGATAATCATAGAGAATTGTTAGACTATCGAAGGAAGGTATTTTTGAGAACTGTGGTATGATGGAGAGACCTTTAGATTAATAGTCATTCTGATTATTAGACTGAGTATTAGCCATGCAAATTAATCTCTCTGAGCTTCAATTTTGTCATCTATAAATTGAAAAACATAATTTGTTTCTGCCTCACAGCAAAATTGCAGAGATCAAACACATGTACATGAAAGAACCTGCAAGCTACTAAAGTTTTGTGTGTTACTTATAATACACTTTTTCTGATTAGAAAAGTAATGGTAGTTTATTATGGGAAATTGCAAAATGTTATAAAATATGTAATAAAGTAATGTAATTCATAATCTCACAATTCAGAAATATCACTTGTTAAAATTTTGACATGTAAAGAAACTTTGGGACTATTTTTTCTCTGCATATGCGTGTTTAAAAATTGAAAGCATACTATAAACATGGTTTTTAACGTATTTTTTTCAGTTATGATATCTTGAGTGTTATGGACAGAAGCGTGTTCCCCCCAGATTCATGTATCAAAGCCCTAACTCACGATGTGACTGCAATTGGGGACTGGTTCTTTAAAGAGGTAATTAGGGTTAAGTGAGGTCATCAGGGTGAGACTCTAATCCAGTCAGTGTGACTGGTTTCCTTTGTAAAAAGAGGAAGAGACACCAGGGTTGTGCACACACAGCGGACAGGCCAGGTGAGGACGCAGGGAGAAGGCAGCCATCTGCAAGCCGCCAGGACCAGAAGAGATAAATATCTGTTGTGGGAGCCACCAGGCCTGTGCTATTTGGTTATGGCAGCTCTTGCAGACTAAAGCAGTGAGCATGTCCCTGTAACTATTTTAAAAGAATTTGATTTTTAATGGCTACAGAATCATCATTTTGATATAATTATGTAATGAATCCTTTATTTTGGAATATTTAGGCCATTCTCAATTTTTGTTATAATTAGTGCTGCTAATATCTTTGTATGTTGATAAATCATTATTTAGTTGCAAAATGCTCTCCAAAAAGACGGTAGTACAAATTAATGGGAATTCTATGTACTATTTTTGCAACTTTTCTGGGTCATTACAAAGGAAGATATAACCTGAAACACAAGAAAATAACTATAGTATATTTCTACAAATACTATTCTGCAGCTTATATTATTTAGGTACAATAGCAGACACACCTTCTTAGAGATCAATATATTGATTGCAAATACTACCAATCAAACTGAGACCCTAACATAAATGTGTTTTGTTAGTGAGAAAATGAGAACTTGATGAACAAATATAGATGGGGGGAAAGGATGTTCTACAAGAAACATCTGTCTAGAGAGCATTGCCCCTACGCAGAGAAGAGCAAACGTGAGAGTGCAGAGATTCCTGCCTTAGCTGGTCTCTGCACGGACTTGCTAAGCAGTGGCCAGGGCAGCTGTCACCCTGGGTTCCCCGTGTTATGGAAAGATTTGATGTGCTGGCTCTTACAATCAGAGTGGTGTACCCTGAGTTTTTCTGGGGGTATGACAATTCAGTTAAAGTCAAATATTTACTAAGCACCTAATATTTGCAGAGGTGGGGTTTTTTTTTTTTTTTGAAGGTTACAGAAATGAATAAGGAAGAGCCCCTACCATTTAGGTAGACAAACTGGTGAGACAGACTAATAGAAAGGGAAACCATGAACTATCCTAAAAATGGAAGGAAATAAGCCCTACTGGTGGCTGGAAAAGTGCTCAGCAGTAGGAGATCAAGGCATCATTCATAGGAAAGGCAGCAATGCAGGACCAATAGGGTACTTGCTAAGCAGAGTCAGATGGGAAAAACGCGAAAAGTCTCTAACATCTGAAAGGAAATGCAGAGGGGTCAGAGGAGGTAGGGAGCATAGGGTGCATGATGGGAGATGAACTTGGGGGTTGGAGCCATGAAGATTGCCATATGGATTTGGGATTACTAGGAAGCCACCGAAGCACTTTATTCAATTTGTATTTGAAGATTTCTGAGAAAGCTGTAAGGGATTAAAAAAGACTAAAAGAAAATATATCTTGCTTTCAAGAGTGACAGAGGAGAAAGATTTGCTCCCTACACCACCCCACCCCACCCCATCTCCCAAAACTCAGTTGAGGAGGGGATCCTGTTACACTCCACAGAGCCAGTAAGTTAGTTCTGTCTTAGTCACACACTACGAGGCTGAGCTCACACAAAAGCATCCACACCTTTCTGCTGAGTGCTTGACAGATATATCTAATATTTGTCAAGGCTTGGAATAATGGTTAACTCTTCAGTTGTGTTCATGTATAATGCATCTTCACTTCTAAGGTTTAAGCCCTGCATCTGTCGATCACTGTGTGATTTTCTGCAAGTTACCTACCCTCTCTGACCTTCAATTCTTTCTTCTGTCTAATGTGGGTAATACCTACCTCATAAGGATCTTGTAACCATTGAATGAGATAATGCATGGTGAAATGTTTGTTAGCTATAATGTGTAATACAAATGTTATTGTTATTACAATAATACCTTTTTTTCTTTTAGAGGAAAAACAGAAAATATTCTGCACTATTTGGCCAGGAGGTGGCAGTACATTGTTTGCTGGCACCTCCTCTCTGTTTTAAATCTAGGGGGTATATTCTGGAGACTTCATCAGGCAACCATGAAAAATCTAATGGGAAGGTGAGTTTGAAGACTTCATTCCTTTTCATCCTTTTTTATTTTGTTATGTTCTGTTTTACACTATAGTAGGATTAATATATAGAAAAATTACAGGAAGCAAAGTCTTCTTAGCCGCTCGAGTAGAGAGAAACCATTTGCTCTCTGGCCCCACCTCTGCAGTGTGTGCAACATTCAAGGCCTCACATTTGTGGCTTTTTAAAATGCCTTCTCTGCTGCCTGGTATTTGAAGCAGTGGCTTATGCTTTGGTTTTGTGGATCCGATTAACGCTTTTATCTAGTCTTGTCTCCTACATATTAATCCACATCAGCATACTAACACGCATTAATTGAACACTTTCTGGCTGCAGATATGATGTGAAGGAAATGTCAAAAATGGTCATACTCTTCAGAATCTTACAGTCAGTTCTGTTGGTAAGACCAAGCATGAAAGTGCTTGAAAATAGTTACAAAATAACACATCAATGTGAAAAACAGAAGCACTGCTGGCTGAGTATTTGAGGTCCTGCAAATGCAGAAACGGTCAGAATGAGGAAGATGCTAAGGGCTCCTGGAGGAAATGCATTCTACATGTTATTTCAAATCAAAATTTCTTTGTGATGTTTCACAAGCTCCCCTACCATATACACACTCCAAGCAGACCCAATACACCCTCCTCACCATCATTTTCCAAAGTGCTTTATTTATGTATATATGTATATTTTTTGTATGTATATTTTTAGAATATCTTTTTGCTTAATTAAATTATTTTTTAAATCCTCACATGAGGATATGTGTTTATTGATTTGAGAGAGAGAGAGAGAGAGAGAGAAAACATCAATGTGAGAGAGAAATATCAATCCATTGCCTCTTGTACATGCCTGGTCCGGGAATCAAACCCACAGCATTTTGGTGTAAGGGATGACACTCCAACCAGCTGAGCCACCTTGTAATGATACAAAACAGAGGTCAGGATATATTGCAAACTTCAGAGCAGCTTTAACCATCTTGTTTGAAATTTCTTTCCAATACTCTACTTGGATACCAGTGTTTCCTAAACTCGGCTTTGCTTTCCATTGACAGTGATGATAGTTCCATAGTGCTGGCGCAATATCTAAGGAATGAAGCCAAATCTGGTGCACTGTCAGCTTCGGATTCATAGGCGTGAGACCAGGGCCCCACTCCTGATTCTGTCTCTGTGATTGATCGCTGTGCCTCAGTGATAGGAGCGAGGAAAGCATTCAGGTCTATAAATTTTTTTCCTGAAGCCTATGAAATTTATAATTATCACTGCCACCATTTCATTTCAGAATTAGTTCAAATATCTGTCTTATTTTTGCCCAAGATCCAATTTAAGTAGCCTGCTAGTGCAGGATAAGGAACAAAGATAATTTTAACCAGGCATTTCTTTGTCATATTACACAAATAACTAAACCACAGTGAAAGAGGTTGTTGCTAAGACTGCTGGAGACATTTGCTCACACTCAGGTTGACTCACGTAACTCATTTGTCTTTCCTGAATCTCATTTTACCCATCAGTAAAATTTTAAAAAAGAAAAGAAAGGAGGAGGTGGCAGAAGTTATCTCTGAGGTCCTTGCCACCTTTGGATTCTGAGAGAGGTCAAGTTTTGACCCATGTTCAGTACTAGGCCCCTACAAGGAGAAATGAGGGTCTTTTTAATTCAGTCCTTTCTGCTTCATGTATTTGTATCAGCACCTGAACAGGGCCGATTGACTGCTTGGTCGATAATGGGCCTAACGTGAAAATTCTGCCACAGGATCAACCTCCCCCCACCCCTCACTCTAGCCCCCACCCCAGTTAGGCAGAGGCCTTTCAGGTAGTGAGATTTCCATATCTACACCACCCAGGTTCCCCCACAAATGTGAAGAATACGAACGCTGCCTCTGGTGAGGAGTGTCACCGAGCTAGAGGAATTGTATCTACGGCTTGGCTGAAAGAGCATTTTCCCTGGAGTGATAAAGCTTAAATTGAAACGTAGCTCTCGCCCTAACTTGATTTGAGTCCTTGGACCTGAGCTTCCATTTATACATGTTTAAGATTTAAGAAAACCATCTACCTGCATGGCTACAGTGTTCCTCAGGTGACATAACATATGTGAACTTTTATAAAGACATGTCATTCAGTGATCATTGAAAATCCACACTGTGGGAGAAATATGATTTTCAAGAGCCGTTCTTGTTGTTTTCAGGGAATAGGAGTGTGGCAGGCATGTACAAAAGTAACATTAAAAAGGGCCAAAGCTGATAGGTCAATAAAATGACTACGAAATAGCATGAGCAGAGACCCCATTCATGTAGTTTACTACATTAGCAGAGAAAATAAATTAAACCCTAAAATATTCTCAACAAGCAAGAACTAATAATGAAAAATAAAGTGCTTGATAAAATTCAACGCCTATTCCTGATTATAAGCCATCAAAAGATATCCCCCGAAAACTTTCCAAACTAGAAAGAAGCCATATACCAGAAGCCTAAAACAAATGTCATAATAACATTAGAAATAGTCCTAATTAAATACGAAACAAGTTAAAGGTACACACCAAGTTACTACTCATATTCAGTGTCACACTAGAGATCTTATCCAATGACATAAAACAAACAAAAAAGGGAACAAACACATCTATTAAATATGGGGGGAGTGAAAAATCTCATTATTTGCAGATAATATAATCATCAATCTATAAATTCATGAGAATCAACTTTTTAAATTATGAAGATTGAATTCAGTAATATAGCTACAATTAATACAGCTTTCCTAAATATGAGTAAAGCCAATTAGAAAATATAAAATAAAAATCACAATCACAATAACAAAAGGACAAAATGATATAAAAGGATGCATTCATGTTTTTTTCAAAAAACAAAGCTTTTCATTTCTATGTACGTGAGTGCAAGTAAATACCTAGCAACAATTAAAGTGCTTTCTTCAGGGAAAGAAGCTGGGATTGGGCCCAGAAAGGGATTCAGCTTTTTCTGTATTCTTAGAATTTCTTTGAGCAATATATATTTCTGTATCACTTGTGAGAGGTATTAATACCAACAAAGAGAAGAAGGGGAGGAGGGAGTATTTCCTAGATCAGCACTTTGAAGAGGAGGTTCTCGGCAGGTGGAGACACGTGGCAAAGGCATTCCAGATGGGGGAGCAAGGGGGAAAGGCTGGGGGAGCAAAACCGTGAGGGAGGCAGAAATGCTGCAGTTACCCATGTACACTGTGCGAGTTCACCCAGCACCTGTGTGAGGCACCGTAGTGTAGTAGTTTACAGCAGCAATTCTGGGTTTGCGTTCAATCTCTGCCTAGCTAGCTGTGTGGCCTTGGGTAAGTTCCCCACCCTGTCTGAGCTTCACTTTTCTCATTTCTAAAGTTGAGCTGATACAAGCACCTGACTTAGAGTAATTTCTTAACTAGAAAAACAAAAAGAAGAGGAACACTTGAAGCATGGGCGCCCATCGAGGGCATTCTCACCTTTTCCAGTCTACTCTGAAATTGTGGAGTTCTTCCATATGAAAATACCTTATCTTCTAATTTTCTATCGTAGAAATCATTACTATTTTATATGAATAATATCTTTACCAACCTCTTTCCCTGAGATGCTCTGTGATGAAATGTTAATGGATCAAGTATGTTTTAGAATTTGCACTAGACAAACACACACACATTGCACTGAGCAGGGGCACTCCTCTGAGGCACAGGGGACTCCCTGGTCAAAGAAGAACACTGTAGAGAAGCTTCCCCAGCATTTCTTTTCTTTCCAATTTGCTATAGATTGGGCTCTTTCTATTCTCAGTGAAAGAGGTGCGAACAGGATAAATGAGAATGCATAAGGCAAGTCAGCTTCCAAAGAGAAAGCCACGACCAGAAAAGAAGGGAGGCTTTCCCCTAGCATGGCTGAAGGTGAACCAGAAGTCAGCAACGGTGTTTAATATTTTAACAAGGATGCAGGCATGAATAACAACACTGCAAAATGTGATTCCATAAACCAGAGGGGTTGCACCAGTGAGTTTTTGTGTGATTAGGTTTTTGGAGAATGAAGAAGGAAGGTGATAGAAATGCAGTCAGAATTTTATTTTTATCATCTTAGAATTACAGGGAAGATGATGAGCCAGTAAAGCATAAGAGTTAGTGTTTAATATCCCAAGGGAATTCTTTATGTTTAGAAACCCCATGCAGATTGTATGAATTATGCATGTTGGAACGGAAGCTCCCAAAATCTAAATGGGAGAGTCACTGATCAATAAGAACACAGGGTAAATTCCGAGTTAGCATCAGTTTATTTTCCCCACTACTGTCCTTGTATATTCTGTAACATTCACTCCTCTGTTGAGAAAGAAAAAATTTTAATGTTGTCCACATTCCTTTTAACTTTCAAATTTCCTTAAGAGCCTGCCTAGCCCATTCTACAGATAAGCTGATGAATTTTCAAAGATGTAATTGGGAATAGTAAATGAGAAGCTCAATGAGATAACTTCTTTTCTCAACCCTCCTCCCCAATTTTTTTTATGTACATCAGTTTATTGTCTTTGAAACAAACCTTCTTCATTAAAAATCTCACATTGAGCTTTTATTTTAAAAAAATAAGCACATTAGTCACTAGACTAGAGCAACAAAAGACCCGTGTCTGACGCATTCGGCCTGTGCTGGTGCCCCTGCCCTGAGGCCTGCCCGCTTCATTCCACGGCCCCCAGGTCCACAAGCCCAGGAGGTTCTCAAACAGGCTCAGGCTCCTCCAACTGCCAGGTTCAAAGAGAGGCTGGAGAACTCTTTCAGCCTGTGTCTCATTACCACCCCTGACTCCTGACTTCATCCTGTCACGGGCCCTTTGTAAAACCCGGAGCCAATTCATGAAAGTCCCCAGAGCAATGGTTATATTGTACATTACACTTAGTGGCTAATAAGTCATTTCATCATCATCAAAAGCATTTTTCATTGTCTTTTGCCAGAGGCAGTATATAATACAGAGTGCTTGCCGTGTGGGTCAGCGTTTTAATGGCTGGTCTGGGAAATGTTTTCTGGAGCAGTAGGGCCCTTAAAGGAATTGCAGAGTTAATAGTTTCTCACAGGTCTGGGTGTCACTAAGTTGATCCATGTGATCAACTCTAAATCATGTCATAACATGAACGAGCAGGGGCTGGGCCTGTCAGAAGCCAGAGCTAACATGATAGAGGTCAGGTCTGATTCTATCGGAATCAGAAAAGTTCGGCAAAGACTAGGCCACACACAGTAAGCCCAGGTCCAGCTGGTCACGTACAGATGCCTGTGTTGTTCTTGGTTTTGTTGGGCGTAACTGGGAATGGCTTCCTACAGTCTCCCGTGACTCTTGGGGACAGAAACAAACTCACAACACATGCTCCACTGATGATAAAAAGGGAACGCTGGGCTTGGGGAGAAAAGGCCTGAGTTTGAGCTGGGCTCCCTGTGTACATCTCGGATAAAAATGTGAATCACAATGAACTGCAATTGCTTCAATTGTAAGACAAGAATAATGGCATTGCCTACTTTACAAGGTTATTGGAAAGCTCAAGTCCAGTAATGATTGTAAAAGTGCTTTATAACAAGCAAAAAATTATTATACACACGCATACAAATATTTGGAATTATTTGTGTTATATTATCACCATTATTCTAAGAGGTGCCGATGAGCATACTAAAACATCTCAAACATCACTTAGTACAGTGCTTTAAATTTTTAATGTATATGAGAAGCACCTGGTAGTCTTGTTAAAATGTAGATTCTAATTTGGTAGATCTGGAATGAGACCCAAGAGTCTATAATCCCAACAAGCTCCCAGGTGATGATAATACTGCTGTGTATGCAGCAAGGACTCAAGACAACTTGGGACCCTAAAAAGGGACAAAAATGCTTCCATATGTGACCCTGGGATTAAGAATCTGAATATCTTAGGTTATTTAATTTCGAACATAAAGACAGTTTTCACTTGGCACTAATAAGGTGTCCCAAGGGCACAGGAATCTGTCACATAACTTAGGCTGTGGACCATGGGGTCCGTGACCACAAGCTGTAAATGCAATCAAGAAATATTGATGAATGTGTTCTATACATTTTTCCTTCAGACTTTTCTTTGCCTAAATACTTAGCTACCCTTTAGAGAAAATTCAATTTGGCAGCTCATTCTGGCAGTCCTGAGAAATTATTTCCAGCAGAGAAGAGCTGTAACTGAGTGGCCCGAAAGGGGCTTTTCCTCTACACGTGTCCACCGGGCCCGGCAGCCTCTCGGCGGCTGTGCACACGATGAAATTCATCTTTGTCACAAATAGCAAGTCACGTGCTACGGAATATCACAATCTCGTTATGGGATGTCATCTCACAGCAAAAATACATTATTTTCTCCAGATTCACAGGCAGTGCAGCCCACGTCACCGCCAGCAGGTGATGGATGGGCTCTCCCTGGATGTGTCCGGGTGTGTGATTTACACACGGCAGGACCTGACAGACCCGACCGCAGCCAGGCCCAGGAGGGCTCTGAAGGAGGTGCTCCCTCACAACCTCTGAAGCATAAAACCTGGAAAATGTTGTGGCACTTACTTCAAAGGGGAAAAAAATAGGGACAACCTCAACCCCTCCCTGTAATACTTTTCTTAGCTTTTCCTGTATTCGAATTTAGAGCTCCTGGGAAGGGGACTTCGGTGGTTTTCACGTCTATGCCATTAGATAGGCCAGCCGGTAAACATCTGGTATTAAATTTTGTTCTCCAGAAAAGCTGTAATTTAACAAAGCATTTATCAGACATGAGAACTACTCTGCTGTAGCATTTTAGAATTTCTGTGGTGAGCAAATCATCTTACCAAGAGTATAAGAAGTGAGAAGGTTACCATTTACAGTAGTCCACTCTCGTCTGCAGGGGATAGGTCCCAAGACTACCCGTGAACACCTGAGACCATGGGTACTACCCCATGTGCACTACATTTTCTCCTGTACATAAATACCTTTTCAATGACAGGGAGCCCTTTACAGCTTCTCTTTGGCATATCTGAATTCCCAGCATCACTACTCCTGTGCTTCAGGGCCAAGATTAGGTAAGATAAGGGTCACTTGAACACAAGCACTGTGACACTGTGATACTGGGACAGTGGATCTGATCACTGAGACAGCTACTGAGTAATGGGTGGGAGGGTATACAGAGTAGATAATGCTGCCCCAAACGGTGATTCACAACAGAGCAAGACAGAGTGGGACAGCATGAGATTTCGTCACACTGCTCAGATGGAGAGCAATTTAAAAGTTATAAATTGTTTATTTCTGGCCCTGGCTCGTGAGGCTCAGTGAAGTGAGCACTGGCCTGTGAACTGAAAGGTTGCTGGTTTGATTCCCAGCCAGGGCACATGCTTGGGTTGCGGGCCAGATACCCTGCATGGTTGGGGGCGTGCAAGAGGCAACCAATCTATGTTTCTCTCCCTCTTTCTCCCTTCCTTCCACTCTCTCTAAAAATATATAAATGAAATCTAAAGAAAGAAATTGTTTATTTCTGGAATTTTCCATTTAATATTTTCAGACCACAGTTAACCGCAGGGAACCGAAACCACAGAAAACAAAACCATGGATGGGGGTGGGGGAACTGTTGTACTTGTGGTCACTTTATTTCCTTGGAAAGAGAAAGCACATCTTGGAGAGAGATGGAACAATACAAATCTCATAATGGGGAATTTCCATTTTAAAAGGATCTAAAACCCCTCATTCCTTGTATTCAATGCTTTAATCTCTTCCTCACATTGTAGTTCCCTAATCTCTGTCTGAATATTTGGGATATCATCCTCGCTAAAAAGAAACGTGTTTTTATTTCTGAAATACTTGGACTGTTGGAAAGTTCTTACACATAATGAGTCCATGTCTCCAATTCCCACACCCTGTTCAGTGCCAAGTCTTAGCAGCTCCCAGAATAAGTCTGTCTCCTCATTTCCCTGTTTTCCCAGCCCTCTGGCTCTCTAGATTTTGCCTTCCACCAACACGATCCCTAATATCATTAATGCTGTATTGGTCCTGGTGGGAAATTTAATTTTATGAAGTAGCATCATACATTAAATCTTTAATTTTTTAATAAATTCAGTCATATATGCTTTTCAGAGAGAGAGAGAGAGAGAGAAAGAGAGAGAGACCCAGACAGCATTATCCTCAATGAAGTTGGTGACTGACTGTGTTCCCCATTTATCCCAGTGATTGTGCACCGCAGGACAAGACGAGAATCCCTTTCTTTTGCTGGCTCATTTCCTGGTTTCTCCCACAATACAGGCAACTTAACACACTGAGAGTGCTTTACGTACTTCAGATGATTTTTTAAATTGTTTTTGGTATAACATAGCACCTACACATGACCCAACTACTTACTTCATTTGGCAAACTGCTAATATTTGGCAAACAAATATTAATTACAAACCAAGTAAGTGTATGAGTTTTTTATTGCTGCTATAACAAATTACCACACACATATGAATGGGGACCCCCCAAAAAACTGGAATGATCTTCTGGAGGGCAGAAGTCCCTTGCAGTGCAGGCTTCCCCTGCTAGGTGAGTGTCCTAGGAACCCATCTGTATCAGTGGACCAGCTGGCATTGTTGTGAGAGGGTGCATTCAGCTTCAGGGAAATTTTTTTTGAAGACTCTTTTAGTGCATTTGTCCATTTCATGATGGGTGATTTACAGGCTCACCTGCCCACACCACACTGAGTGTTCAGCAGTTTTTAACCAAAAACAGCATGACCCCCATGCTTCACCCTCCCGAGTTACCTAATCTCTACCCCAAGTGACTGTTTTTTGTTTCCCTGGATGAAAAAAGTCCTCAAAGGGAAACATTTTGCTGATGTGGAAGAGGTGAAACAAAAAACAGCAGAAGCTCTAAAAGGCATCAAAATCTATGAGTTCAATAACTGTTTTGAACAGTAGAAAAAAGTCTTCATAGGTATATTGCATCAAATGGAGAGTACTTTAAAAGTGACTGAAGTTTAAACATTTAAGAATAAATACTCAATTTTTTATAAATAAATTCTAGGGTTTTTGGGGGGGTCCCACTCATAGTGACCCAAACAACACAAAGGTATTTTCTGATAGTTCTGGAGCATCAGAGGTCTGAATATGGGCCGACAGGCTGACCTCGGTGCATCAGCAGGACTGTGCTCCTTCTGGGGGTGCGGAGGGAAGAATCTCCCTTGCTCTTCCCACCTTTAGAGGCTTTCTACGTACCTTGTCCCATGACCTCCTTTCAACAATGGCGTCACTTCAACCTCTGCTTTTGTCATCACATCTCCTTCTCTGACTCTGTCCCTCCTACCTACTTGTTATGATTTAGGTTAAACAGGCTAATCTCACTTCAAAATCCTTGACTTGATTACATCTGCAAAGTCCCTTTCGTCCTACAAAATAACATATTCCTGGTTTTCAGGATTAAGATGTGGGCCTCTTTGGGAGGTGAGGGGCAATAATCAGCCCACTACACTAGGTTAAAGCAGAGGCAATTCTGCATTTCCAATATAAGTGTCTATTTCCTAAAATTAGCACAGTGAGGGAGCACAGGTGCCCCAGAGTTTGATCCTAGCATCTCTCCCCGCACTGTCTGGTGTCTGGCTGTGGGACTGGCCTTGGCTCACTTTCCGAGCTGGGACTAGGATGCGATGAGGAGCACATGTGAAGGCAGCACTTACCCTCAGGTGCCAACCTGTCCTCACACAGACCTGAGAGTCAAGGTTTCCTTAAATTTTGAGCTCTGGGCACCTTACTTGCGGCATCCTAGTCTCTATATCACTTTATCTGTCCACATTTTGGTTTTCTCTTCTGTGGCACTGCAGTATAAAGTTCATAATCATTAGTGGTTTTTTTTTTATCTTGCTTTTTTTGTTTTACTCTGCTTCATAAGAAACAAATGAACTAGTGGACATGGAAGCACTTTGTCAACAGTAAAATGCAATGCACTCCATTTAGGACAACTAATATTTTCTTAAAGCATGAGGGTAGTATAAGTAATGCTTTCTACTTTTCACCCAATTAATATGAAAGTTAATTCGTGTACTCAAAAAGTATCCATGTATATGTTTACAGAAGAGAAATCAGGAATGCCCGAAAGAAAGTGTATTCTTTTATGGTGATGATTCCCTCCCTTGGCTGCACATTGGAATCACCCAGGGAGATTTATAAAGCACCGATGCCTGGGTCTCATCCCCAGAGAATCTCATTTAACTGCTGCGGGGTGCAGCCCAGGCACTGGGATTTTTAAGACTCCCCAACTGGCTCTAATGTGCAGCCACAGTTGAGAATCACTGGTTAATGACTACCTTAGAAGCCTCAGAAATGTGTTTTGAATTGATTTAAATTTTACAGAGAGTAGAGAACACACTTTTTCCATTTGTGGAATTTACTCCGTACAATCAATGTGACAGGGAAAATTCACAGTATTATATTCTGATTCATACACAAAATCTGTCTATTAATGTATAGGAGGCATCTAAACATCAAAATGTAAGTAAATGCTTGTTTTCTCTCTCTCACACACATACATACAAAGTATTGTGGATAGATAGAAAAAGAACAGCCAAACTCAGTGTCACCTGTGTAGACTAAATCTTGTCTAACACAGAGATTCTTGACCTTGGCCCAGGCAATGGTTCTGGATCTTGGCAGCACATTAGAATGAACTGGGGGCTTTTAAAACCCTAATACCATAACTGCATCTCACACTAGTTGAGTTAGAATCTCTGAGGGTGAGACCCAGGAATCATACTTGTATTTAACCTCCCCTTGTGACTTCCAAGTACCAACAAAGCCGGAATCCCTGACCTAATTTACATAAACTCAATATGGCCACATTTACTGAGAACAGACCATTTATTGTCAGAAACTACAAAAAGGTCACTCTCTATGCTCCAGAGGCACCCAGTCTAGTGAAGGAGAAAACCATGGGAACATGTAGATAAGAACAAGAAGCAGCGACGGCATAGAGGAAGGCAAGCTTGGCACTTCTCTTGGACGTGGCATGGGGAAGAAGAGTAAAACAGACCACTGCAAGGCTCTGCAAGGAATTTTGTGAAGGTGAGACCTGAACTGGGGCTGTGTGTGGCAAGAAGGGCACTACTATGAGATGATGTAGCATGTGCAGAGGATAAGAGCCTAAATGAAAGTCATTGACCATACCATACAAGATTACTAATTTTCTCAGCATAGAATTGTCTAAACAATGCCTTATTGAATACAGAACATCTTAGCACTCATCAAATCACTTAAATACATTCTTAAAATACTACCCAGCGATAGAAAGGATTCACCCATTGATGAACACACAAGAAGAATGGATCTCAAGGGGATTACGCTGAGTGGAAATAGCCAATCTCAAATACTATATGATGTATGATCCTGTTTGTATGACATTCTTGAAAGAGAAGAACTATAGAGAACAGATTAGAGGTTTCTAGCAGTTAAGGAAGGGGTGTGTGAAATGGAGGGGTGTGAATACAATAAGTTAGAAAGAGGGAGGTTATTGTGGTGATACATTAGTTCTGTAATTTGCTGAAATTGTATCAATCGATATGTGTGGTAAAATGGCATAGAACTACATGCTTACATTGAACCAGTGTCAATGTCCTGGTTTTCATACTATACTACATCAAATATATTTTGCATATATAAAGTAAGATGTCACCAATGGGGAAAAGAGGATGAGAGATACACTGGACATCTCCATACTATCTTTGCAGTTTCCTGTGTAAATATAATCAATAATTTCAAAATTAAAAGAGTTTAAATGAACTAATAAAATAAAATATTATTATGAAAGAAATTCCACAATTCTAGTATTACTATTCTATATCAAAAGGCAGTTTAGGACCTTAAAAAATAAAAATATATCATTTTCCTTTTTATTCCTATATTCTGTCCTTATTTCTCTTTCGCACTCCTTCCTGTCATCCTTTCCTTCTTTCATTCTCTTACTTTTCCTTCTTTCTTCCTCACCTTCTAATCACTTTTCCAAGATTACAGCTTAAAGAATACATTATAAGATTATTCCAAACAATAAAAAAAGAAAATATAATAAAGAGCTTAAGTGACAGTGAAAAGTTAATGATGTTCCAAAGAGTCTCAGTTGTTACTAGGCTGTGAGCCCATTCTCAGAGTTTAGTTTATAATTTCCACAGCAGGACACTCATGTGCAGTTTATTAATATGCCAGCTTTGGGCTAAAACAAGAACCAAATAACATCTCAATTACAACCAATTTAACTCCTTTAATCTAATGGTGATGTATTAACAACAAAGAGCAAATTCTGGGACAAGAATGAAAAACAAAGCTTTAATTTTAGAGTTTAGAATATTTATGTATTTATAAAATTGATTACACAGAATGATATTTTAAACTCTGTTTTGCTTAAAACTTTTTCACATAACAAAAATAAAATGGTAATTTATGGAGGGAATTCATATGCTAACCTCACTAATATAACTAATATGAATAGGCACCCCTGTTGTTGCTAAGTGCTCTTGAGAAATTATCTATAAAGCAAATCACATTTTTCTTTTGATTTCCATTTTGGCAAAAAACATTGTTCGTTCTATCAGTTCTTTCCAAGGATATGTGGAGTGATTAGAAGCTCCCCCTGAGGACTGGCAGCCAGCTCAGGCCACAGTCTGGGCCCAGGGCCTCATGTATGTCTTCCCTGCTCTTCCCACTTGATGACTGATTTTTTGGCAGCAGACAGATGCTGAAATTCACAGGCCTCAGTCCCTTCTCCATGAGGTACCAGCGCTGTGAAGAAGCCATTCATTGATCTGTAAATGTCATCATTTATATTTCCAAGTAAATAAGAGAGAAACATCTAAATTATTCAAAGGGATGAGTGGGCTTTGTTCAAACAACAAAAAGGAAATAAAGCCTTTTCTTTTACAAAGAAAATTACATACTTCAGAACACCTAAAAATATCTTTTAATTGAAGAGACTATGAATATCCCTTAAGGAAAAAGAAGTAACTAATTATACTAAGAAATTTCATTAGATGATTACATATCTTAATGGTTCTAGAATCACTGTGGACTTTTATTTTTAATTGTTAAGATCTGTAGACTTGCTGACTTGAAAAAAAAAAAAGGAACAATGGCCCCCTACTTCATTGGAAGCCATTTTATGAAGTTCTTCCAACTCCAAGCAATCAAAGTCAAATTATAAGAACAAGCTGTGAATTTAAAGAGATGCTGCGTCTTCTTGAAAGTGAAATATAAAGCAGATACACCAAGAGCTGCTTTCAAAAAATGAAACCCTGGGCCAAGTGCCACACCCCAGGGTGCAGAAGGCAGGCTCTCATGCATGAGTCTGTTCCTGGCAATGACAGAATGTGATGCACTGGGGAGCTAAGCTAGAGAGCTCAGAGGACCCCAAGGACCAGCTCTGTCATTAGAGACCCTCTGCAACCTGGCAGGAACCTTCCTTCCAGCCTTTCTTTTGTTATCTCCTGTCCATCTCTCCTCACTCAGTTACCCTGAACCCTCTCTGGTCCTGATCCCACCCAGTGCTCTTCACTCTCATGTGTTCCCCACGGCGGGTATTGCCTCTGTCGGAAAGACCTTGCTCACTCAGCACATGTTTGGTGAACATTTACTACCTGGCCAAGGCAGAGGAAAAGATAGGCAGGGTCCCTGCCTTGACAGAGCTTAACTGTAAGTAGGGGAAAGGGATAAGAAATAAGTAAATAATTAAAGAAGATATTGTTGGATTCTGATAAGAGCTAGGAGGGAAATCAATAGAGCAATGTGATAGAAATCAGCTGGGCAGAGAGGCGGGGTTGCTTCACACAGAGAGGGCATGAGGGAAGGCACTGCTGAAAAGATGACATGAAACCGAGAATTAAAGAGTGAAAAGGAGCCTGCCATGCAAAAAGCAGTACGGTAGCTTCCAAGGGTGAGGGGTGGAGGGATTGAGCAAAAAGGAAAAAGGACTCATGGACACGGACAGCAGTGTGGTGATTGCTGGGGGAGGAGGTATAAGGGGACTAAATGATAATGGCAAAAAATACAATAAAGATTAAATTAAAAAATAAAAATTTAAAACAAAACAAAACAAAGGACAGAAGCTTCCCAGGCAGAAGAAAAGAAAATGTGAAGGCTATGCAGTGGGAATAGAATTGGTAAGTTCAGGCAATTGAATTGAAACAAAAAATGGCCACAATGTAGTAAATGATCCCAAGTGAGCTTGGAAGGCTGGAACCGCATAGCAGCTGGTAGGATATACAGTACAAGGCCATGGGAAGGAGTTTGTGTTTTATCTTTCATGAGATGGGAGGTCAGTGAAGAATTTAAAGCATAGTAATAACTTGATCAAATTTATATTTTAAAAATATTACTCTGGCAGAAAAAAGTACTTGAACAACAATTAAAATAAAAATTTAAAAAAATATATTACTCTGCAGTATAGAAAGAGCATTTTAATTGGGCCAAACAAAATAAAAGCAGGAAGATCTATTTGGAAGTTATTGCCATAGGCCAGCTAAGTGAGAAAGACAGCTTGGACTAAGGTAGTAACAGTAAAGATTAAAGGAAGGAAGTGGGTTCTAGTTATATTTGAAGACAGACCCAACAACCCTTGTAGAAGAATTGGTCCTGAAGGATAAGGGAGAGGGAGAATACAGGATGCCTTGTGGTTGGGGACCAATCACTACTCCTAAACTCCCACCCATTCAGTTTTCTATCTACATTTAAATATATATACTTCTGTGTATCTTCTCAGGAATACTGACTTACATGTACAAAGAAGCGCATACTAAGATATTCATTATAGCATTGTTTGCAACAGCAAATATTGAGATCAGCCTTAGTGTTCACAAAGAAAGAAAGTGCCTCATAAACTGCAGTACATTTATAACGTAGGTTCTCTGATAGTAGTTGATGGAGAGCCCCATTGTTGTGAAAAGAGAAAATCACAAAGCTATTTTCAAGTTAAAAAAGCACACAAGCTATAGAGTTACATATAATATTATTTCATTCATGGGAAATTGTGGATTGTACAAAGATAAATACATATGTAAAAAAATCCATAAAAATGTGACTCCAAGAAGCTACATCTGGGGAAATGTTACTCATTTATTTTACAGAAGAGAGAAGCAAGGACGAGAGGATGTGAAGTGCATTATCAAAGTTGCACAGGCGGTTAAGACTGAACACAGGTCTCCTGATAGGCTAGGCTACTTGGCTCTTAGGGATGTCGACTTATGTCTTGGTTTTGCTATAACAGAATACCATACACTGGTTGGCTTATAAACAATAGAATTTTATTTCTCACAGCTCTGGACACTGGAAGTACAAAATGAGGGGCCAGCTCAGTCTGTTTCTGGAGAAAGCCATCTTCCCACCTGCAGACAGCCATTTTCTCCTTGTACTTTACTTGGTGAAAAGAGGCTGAGAGCTCTCCAGAGTCTCTATGGCACTAACCTCACAACGAGGGCTCCACCCTCATGACCTGAGCCCATCCCAAACACTCCATCTCTTAATACTGTCACATTGGCGGTTAGGATTCAATACGTGGATTTTGGGGCAAGTGGGGAACACAAACATTCACCCACAAGAACACGTTAGTGTCTTTTGTTAGCACATGTATAGGTTTAGTCTCATTTATTAAGTATATCTCTGGCTGCAATGTGTGGATTTTGAGAAAAAGATGTATGCAGCTAGTCTATAGGTAAATGATACATGTATTTTTCTCTCTAGTTGTGGGAATAAGAAAAGATGAATCAAAGGGTTCAGAGTAAGCTAGACAGTTCTTGAATAAGCAGGAACTCTACTAAGGACAGGAAGGACTCTTGAGAACCTGGGAGGACACACACCAGACAGAAGGAGAATCAAACAGTCTGGGTTAAACTAATGGACTGGCCACATATCCTAAGGAAAGAGGTGACTGCAAAGACCTACTTCCCTCCCCACCATGTCCTAAGAGACGATGCTTTGTCATGGTACCGTTCATTAAATTATTATTTTAAAGTATAATGAAGTAAATAGTAAACTGGGGCAGAATTGTCTGTGACCAAGATTTGATGGACATGGGAATAAAAAGGGGTGATCTAAGAGAGAGGAAGGGGCAGGGAGCAGAGAAGAAAAGAACTAAAGGAATGCATCTCTGTTATTTCCATTTTTTTTTCCTCCTTGCATTTCATTCAGTCTGCAGCTGGTTCTTTCAAGTAGGAATGAGCTAAATATTATCCCTGCTACACAGACTTCAACTTGTTTCTCAGAGACATTATTGTGGGGACTGGGAGGAAAATGCTTCTTTCACACTATCCCTTCCATGTGCTTCACTGCCATAGCAGCCAAGTCCTCTCTCTGCTTCCATCTCTCTCCTCCCTGTGGAGAAGAGGGGATGTGTCTGCTTGGTTGGGACTAAGAAATGAATCTGCATAATCTTGGCCCTCACTCTCCCCTTTTCCACTTCGAGATCTGATCTTCCCATGAGAAGCATACTGTCTGCTCTTCTTCTCCATGCCCTGAATTTTACAAAGACATATGTGGGAAATCATTCTATTTCTGGGATCCAGTATTAGTAGCCCACTAGCCCATAAATAGAAACTACACCCTCTGGCATCAGCTTCCTTGATAATAAAATATGTTGGCCTCCCACATGCCTTACTGTTAAGTCTTACACATCCCTTGGTTCAGAACCCAAAAGGACAAGAAAGGGCTATTAAATTGGCCCTGTTCAAATCTGAACAACTACACATGGAATGGTAGGATACAATCCTCTGGCCACACTGGATTTAAGGCTGGTGGCTTGGGACCTGGTAGGGACATACAGCCTTACCCTGTTTACCAAATGTTCAAGTCAGAAGACAGTCAGCATATTTTTAGCTATTATTGAGCAAATGTCACCATAGAAATAAACATTCTGTTATTATTAGAGATTTGGATGCCCTTAATGAATTAAAATATTTTTATTGCAATGAAAATAAATCTTACTGTCTGGATGACTTTGAGTATCAGAAAAATGCCAGCCAAGTCTCTCTTGCTGTCACCTGAAAAATATGCTTCCTCCTTCCTCAACTCCTAAAATGCTTTCTTTGTACCAGTCAAGCCACTTACCACAAACAGCCCTCCACAGCAGGAGCTATGGATATGTCTTGGCTTCCATTTTTAGTGTTGTTTGTCCCGGAAGCCCAGGAACCTTATCTCATTCATGGCTGTGTGCACTTCAGTGTCTATTATAGAAACTTGTAATTTGTAGATAGCAAGGAAATGCAATTCTAAAATGTTTAAAGGCAAGCAGATCATAAACCAAAAGGCTTAGAGTTGATGGCAAATCATATCATATATTAATACTTTTCCTCTCCATAGCCGTTTCATTATGTATTTAAAAACCAATGGACATCAAGGACATTCTTAAAGAGGAGAAATTCCAAAAGAATAGCCCTGGGAAGATGAAAAGGGTGAAAAAAGGGAGGGGCACTGTCTCTCATCCTGTGTTATCTCAAGTTTTTCACTATTTCTTAACCTTAATAACACATATTTCTCATGCCTTTGCACCCCACCAGTGTTGTGCAGGAATTGATCTTCCTACAAACTTCTCCCCTTTCCATCACCATTCTCAAATGGCTATCTCAGGACAACTCGCGAACATTTCTATCAATGTAGCCTACCCACAAAGCTCCTTGAAGTCATGCAGTACTTCTCTCTGTCACAGC
Source organism: Phyllostomus discolor (assembly GCF_004126475.2). Classification (NCBI taxonomy): domain Eukaryota; kingdom Metazoa; phylum Chordata; class Mammalia; order Chiroptera; family Phyllostomidae; genus Phyllostomus; species Phyllostomus discolor. The sequence goes on along the minus strand of NC_040904.2, from coordinate 51,494,789 downwards.
TGCCCAGTCCTCGACTAAGGCTCACAAGCTCATTCTCTTAGGGCTCCCAAAGTTGCATTCTCAAGCTGCCAGTTGGATAAAAAGATAAGGGGTCCTCATAGATGCTAAGGACACTACCTCATTTTTCCACCCCACATCAGTTGGGTTCAAAGAAAGGGTGCTTATGTTCATTGTCTCCTGCAGAACTTCAGGAAAAGAGTTCCTTCGGCATCTGCCTGGAGCCCATCCTTCTCTTTGTCCTTTCTCCTGCTAGATGAATGTACAAACCTCTTCCTCACTCTCCTTCAGAAGAAAGAAATCCCACATGAAAATTCATGCTTGGAGAACCTGTTCTCACCTCAGTTATGTGCCAAAGTACGTAAACAAGAATTTTCCCTACATCAGTGAATCATTGCTTCAGGCTCTGCTTCATCCTACACTGATTGGTTAAAGAAACGTGGAGCCTGAAAAGCCCCCAAGAAGTCATCCCAAATTAACCATATCATCCAGCTCTGAACCTGGGGCTGAGAAACCTGCCACTTCTGGTTCCATCTCAGCACTCATGAAGGCAAGTCATTGCCCAGCAGTGTCCACAGTTCAGACTTGGCCACAGTGGAGCGGGGCTTGATGCAGGAGTGTGAGAATATTGAAAAGAGCCCTGAGTGAATATGAACTGCATGGTCGGTCCCTCTAGGGCCAATTATGTGGCTATATTTATGTAACTTTGGAAAAGTAACTGCCTCCACTTGTTCCTCAGTTTGCCCATCTGTACCTAAGATGGTTAGACTCTGATCACACTGATCACATTGACATACTAAGCATAAATGAGCTCATCTAAATATAAATCCCTAAACATTAATTTTGGCCCTAGTTCAGTCACTTGGTCTTTTAGACAGGCCCCATATAATCCCATGCTCATTCATATATTCAAAGGTTGAGCCCATTTAAGATTATACAAACTCAAGATTACTAATGTCAGATGTCCTGTTCAGATCCTTTTAAGATAAGGAAATGCCTTGTTTCAGGTTCACCTACTACATGAAGAAAAATACAAAGGGCCTGAGAACAACCTAAGAAGGAGTGCCTTTTATTGTTCCTTCTGGAATATCCAAACCTGTAGTGGAAATTTAGTAGCCAGGTAACTATTTGTGTTTTAAGTGAAGATGTTTTCCTTGGCTGAGGACATACACTGAAGCACTGGATTTCATCCGACACTCAGAGAAAACTGTGTTGCAAAAGGAATAATAGAACTGAGGTTTGCATTGCAAAGCAGTAAAGATTAACCCTTACCTTGAGCTGAAGGAAGCCTATGCATTGCACAATTCATGTATGTGATAAGTTGTACCTCTTCTCTCAGTGAGAGGCTAGGCTCAAATTCATTTCATTAATTCTATTGATTTACAGTCTGTGCAAGAAAAAAATCATGTGATTGCATGCCTAACCCTGTTAATATTCCAGGTTCCTTGACAGGTTTTCTGATAGGTCTAAAAGTTATTTTTCCCTCCAGGCCATATCTTAAACAGTCAACCTCAGCATTTTCATAGGAGCTCAGAATGCAAGAGATATCGTGGGTTGCCCATGTTAAAACTCTCTTTCCAGCACAATGATCCACAATTTCTTAAAAGTTCTCCTCTAAGAATCATCCATGTTGGAAAATGTTAGGAGAACACACTTATGTGGCAGGGAACTCATGACTTCTTTAGTCAATTCCTTTCATATTTGGATAACACCAATGATCAGAAAGTTCTCAGGAATCATGAGCCCAAAATCTGTCTTTCTACCCTTGTTTCAAAATGTTACCTTAATTTATAAACATTCAGTTCACCTCCTCACACATAGTAAATAAATACTTGAAAAATAGAAAGTATGGTCAAGTGGTGGCATAGGTGAACACAGCTTGCCTCCTTGCACACCTACATCAAAATTACAACTAAATTATAGAACAACCATCACTCAGAACCATCAGAAATTGAGTTGAATGGAAGTCTGACAATTATGAATTAAAGAAACCACATCCATCCAGACTGGTAGGAGGGGCAGAAATGCAGAATTCAGAACAGGCTGGTCCCACATCCATGTGTGGTGGCTAAAAAATTGGGAGGGATATCATGAGAGCAAGGAGTACAAGCCCCACACCAGGTCCCTCAGACTAGGGTTGCAGTACAAGGAAGATAAGTCCTCATAACTTCTGGTTGCCAAAACCCATGGGGAATGAGTAGGTGAAAGAAACTTCTGGAGTCCCAAGTGGTTCCCTTTAAAGAACCCACATACAGACTTACTCAGATGCACTTCCTCTGAGCTCTAGCACTGGGGTAGCAGCTTGAAAGGTATCAGTGGCATACAGGGAGGAACTGAAGTGTCTGGCATCAAGGCATGAGCTGAGCACAGCTTTCTTCCTGACACAAAGCTAGGAAGAAATTATCGTCCCTTTTCTGAGCCCTCCCCATACAGAGTCACAAAGCCAGTAGGAGGATGCCATATCTGAGACTCCATCAACCTGGCTTACACTGTTTGCCCTGCCCTGGAGATCCCCTGAGACTCTGTCCCACTCAACTCATGGGCCCAACTGTTAACTGTGAATTTTCCATGTGAATGACTCATCTTGGCTCATGCTTCACAACTTTCTAAATCCTCTCAAAAATGGAACAGCCAGCCTCAGTAAGTCCCCAGCACCCATACCTCTCGCTAAGTGGCTCCAGGCCCAGCACTAGCAGCAATGAGCCTAGATTCAGTTTGGCTTTGCCTGGGAATCTCCAAGCCCAGCAAAAGTAGCAGCCATTTCAGATTGCTTTATAGCTCCCACAGTGTGGCCCAGGCAGAACACAGAAGGTGGCTGACCTTATCCCCCACCATCCAGGACCCCCAGAGTCTGTGAACCCAGTGGACAGCTGCAGACCACATTGGAGTACCACCATTCTGCCCCTGAACAGCTGATCCTCCACAGAAGGAGGAAGTTGGTGGTCAGTGGTCATAGCCAGTCCTGCAGCTGACTGGCCTGGGAAAATCCCTCCCATTGATCAGCCAACAGCAATCAAGTCTCAACTAAAAGAGGAGGGAGTACTCAGCCCACATGAAGAGCACACCTCGAGTACCCATTTGGGTGATACAGAGGCTGTGCCACTGGAACCTACAGGACATCTACTACATTAGGCCACACTACCAAAACACAGAGTCAAAGCAGCTCTACCTAATACATAGAAACAAACACTGGGAGGCTGCCAAAATGAGGAGACAAAGAAACATAGCCCAAATGAAAGAACAGATCAAAACTCCAGAAAAAGAACTAAACAAAATGGAGATAAGTAATCTATCAGATGCAGAGTTCAAACTACTATTTATAAAGATGCTCAAGGAACTTAGTGAGGACCTCAATAGCATAAAAAAGATCCAGTCAAAAATGAAGAATATGCTAATTGAAATAAAGAACAATTTATAGGGAAACAACAGTAGAGTGGATAACTCTGAGAATCAAATCAATAATTTGGAACACAAGGAAGCAAAAAACAACCAACAGAACAAGAAAAAAGAATTTAAAAAATGAGGATAGTGTAAACACCCTCTGGGAGAACTTCAAGCATTTCAACATTTGCATCATAGGGGTACCAGAAGGAGAAGAGAAAGAGCAAGAAATTGAAAATATTTTTGAAAAACTAATGAAAGAAAACTTCCCTAATTTGGTGGAGGAAATAGACATATAAGTCCAGGAAGCACAAGGAGTGCCAAACAAGATGGATGCAAAGAGGCCCACTCCAAGACACACCATAATAAAAATGCCAAAGGTTAAAGATAAAAAGAGAATCTTAAAAGAATCAGGAGAAAAACAGTTAGTTACCTGCTAAATCAGACTCTTGGCTGATTTCTCAAAAGAAACTTTGCTGGGTAGAAACGATTAGTAATAAATATTCAAATTCATATAAAGCAGGGACCTACAGCCAAGATTGCTTTACCCAGCAAAGCTACCATTTAGAAGTGAAGGGTTGATAAAGATCTTCCAAGACAAGAAAAAGCTGAAAGAGTTCATGATCACCAAACTATTATTATTTGAAATGTTAAAGGGACTTATTTAACAAAAAGAAGATCAAAACTATGAACAATAAAATGGCAATACATACATATCTATCAACAATTAAATCTAAAAAACAAACTAAGCAAACAAGAAGAGAGACCATGGACACAGAGAGTGTTTTGATGATTGCCAGATTGGAGTGGGCGTGGGGGATTGGGTGAAGAGGTGAAGGGATTAAGAAGTACAAATATGTAGTTACAGAATAGCCATGGGGATGCACAGTACAGTATAAGTATAAGAAATGGAATAGCCAAGGAACTTAAATGCATGACCCATGGACATGAACAATGGTGTGGAAATTGTCTGAGAAAGTGAGGCATGTTGGGTGGAGGGGGGCCAAGGAGGAAAAATTGGGACAACTGTAACAGCATAATCAATAAAACATAATTTTTAAAAAGTATGACACAGGTGTTATACTGAAGTAGTTCACTGTAGTATATCAAGGTCATAATGTTGAAGGTATGCAGGTCACAACAAATTTTTCCTCTAAACCTCAATTTCCTTATCCATAAAATGTGAAAAACAATAGCTTCTACCTTACAGTGTGCAGAGGATTAAATGAGATCATGCAAGCCAAGTACTGAGTACAGCGGTTATTATTAATATTATCAGCAATAATTATTTATGACAATGCTATATTTGATTGAAAAACTATCAGACACTGAAAACAACCTGTTGTGAGAGTTAACCAGATGGTCTCTAACTGATGGCAGGAGCTCTCAGTCCAGCTCCTAATCTCTTTGTGAAGCACAGTTCTCAGCAATTTTTTGCATCCATTGGGATATTGGACCTATTTTACTATTGCTTATGTAGATGCATATCACAACCTATTTATTAATCAATGGTCATAAAGTTGGAAGGGGCCTTGGTGATTAAATTCATTCTCTATATTTCCCATGTACTGAAATGGAGACTTAGAGAAAGGGAGCAATATGACCAAGGTCATCCAGAATTTTAATAAAAGAACTAGAACCCTCCCCCCCACCATAAAAAACCTCTGACTCTCACATTGAAATTCCTTTACCATCTCCTCTTAGTATTTTAGATACCAGGAAATTTGTAAATGTGCAAACTCTTCGGCATTTTTGAGCTCTATTCTGTGAGGGTTCCTAGATGTGCAGCCTCTCTTTATTTTTGCTAGAGGCATTGACATAGAGATTAACTGTCCTTTCTCCCTTCTGCCCCCACCCCTAGTTATTTCCACAGATTTTCTACTGAGCACCCTCTTAACTCATATCATTTATATGAGTCTGGCCTCTTAAGTGTATGTAATGGAAAACCAATTCAAACTAACAGAGGCAATGGGAAATTATTGGAAAAGACAAGCAAGTGTCCTCCAGAACTGAAGGAACTGTTGACTTTGGAAAGGAAATTCTGGGGTGTAGGGACCTTCTCCCCAAAGTACTGCCATTAGTGCAACATGATTCCAATGACACCCAGTCTCTGACACTTTTGTTCTCAGTTTTAAATGTGAAAGAAAGAAAGAGAAAAAGAGAGACATAGAGACAAACAAACAGAAAGAAATTAAATGGGCCCAACTTGGATCCAATGTCTAGCCTTAGACCAGTTTGCAATAGTGAGAGTTAAAAGGTGATCCACGCTATATAGCCCCCTAGAGACCTCCCTCCCCCCAGCCATGAGGGGGCTCTATCTAGAGAAGAGAAAATCACTGTGAGCCAAGCAGCCACCTCAAGAGGTGTGTACTACATTTCACCAAGTGTATCTCCAAGCAGATTGTGAGTTTTTAGAAGGCAGGACTGTCAATTTTACTTTCAGACAGCATTTTCCTCACATCCAATGAATGTTTGTGAATTTGAATATATTATATCTTCAGTTTCTCTTGATCCAGGCATACCAAACCAAGCTAAGAACACTGTGGTATTAACTAACAAAATAGGGGGCCTCTGCAGTGTTTGTGGTCACTTGGAAAACATACATCACACACAAGCACACAAGCAGTACCTCTGACTCATATGT